>NC_133351.1:22004400-22337733 GCF_030506205.2 Paramisgurnus dabryanus
CGTATTTTAGACACAAGCTGTTTATTTTAATCTTTAAACAAATGTGTATGACAAAAGTTGTACTGCCTGAACTGCCACTAAGGGTCGATGCCGAAATGTTAAATCTAAGTATTTGCAAAACAACCTGCACCAACATATAGATGTTTTCAATCTAATGGTAACGGTTTTAAATGTGATCAAACTATTTCAAACAGCACCAAGTTGTAGATGGTTGCGACTTAATTTACAAGGTTTTAACACACATTACTGCTTTGTCACGGGGTGTTTCATCGCATTGCTGATACATGCAACAGACTCTCAAGTTTTATGTTAAAAGGATTACTAAATAAAAACCTAAGCATTTTGTATTATGTTGGCACTGATGATTTTACAAGTTTACAGTTTCAAACATTTTTGCTATATTCGCCGTGAAAGATTTAGTAAATAAATCTAAAACATACACAGGGTTGAGGCGGTCCCTTAATCTTCTAACACGATTTTCAAGAGATTACCAACATGTATGATGTACTAACTGTCAGGGGATCTGTGATATTATTTTCTGAAGTAATTAGCTATCTAAGGGGGCTACTGCACAATAACTTATGCGATAAAGAGTTTGTTACATAACCTATAGAAACGAAACAAGATAAATTACAAAGTCACTGGCATGAGGTTTACACTTAAACAAATCACGCAGATGTTTAAAGTGAAGTTGTTACGCCCAGAGAGGAATGTCCCTAACTCCAGGACTCCTATCTCCGCCTATCCGTTACAGTCATTAAATCGGCGCCAGTATGATTCATTCAAACACAATCGCCTAACAAGTTTCAAGAAACTATGGACTCCTACTGCTACACCAACACATTCGCGCTACCCCACCCCAGAGCAATTATGAGAGAACCTACAGCTGGACCTGTGCACACAATAAGTCCACCATAGTATCTGATGGCGGACCATCAACCTACAACAACAACACAACCCTTTGTACGGCTCAAGTAATGTCTAATGATGTTCCAATGGACCGGTGCCCCCAAGAAGGATCCGACAAAGCCTGATGAATCGATATACATTGCGTGTATCGATTCCACAGACTGTTTGGTTTCAAGATCATGAAATAGTCGTAGTGATACATCTGTTACAAACTTGATGACAAAAAGCTAAGGGCTTTCTATAGAATATTTAGAGACTATTACCTGTGTGGTTTGTGTGTATTTACAATATCAAATAATAATCAAATTGCTGTTTGTGAAATTATTGAACCGATCGTGAAAAACGTTGAGATATTTCTACACTACAATGATAACATATGATGTATTTCTTTTACTTGATGAGAAATAAAAAATATGTACCACTTTAAACATCTGCGTGATTTGTTTAAGTGTAAACCTCATGCCAGTGACTTTGTAATTTATCTTGTTTCGTTTCTATAGGTTATGTAACAAACTCTTTATCGCATAAGTTATTGTGCAGTAGCCCCCTTAGATAGCTAATTACTTCAGAAAATAATATCACAGATCCCCTGACAGTTAGTACATCATACATGTTGGTAATCTCTTGAAAATCGTGTTAGAAGATTAAGGGACCGCCTCAACCCTGTGTATGTTTTAGATTTATTTACTAAATCTTTCACGGCGAATATAGCAAAAATGTTTGAAACTGTAAACTTGTAAAATCATCAGTGCCAACATAATACAAAATGCTTAGGTTTTTATTTAGTAATCCTTTTAACATAAAACTTGAGAGTCTGTTGCATGTATCAGCAATGCGATGAAACACCCCGTGACAAAGCAGTAATGTGTGTTAAAACCTTGTAAATTAAGTCGCAACCATCTACAACTTGGTGCTGTTTGAAATAGTTTGATCACATTTAAAACCGTTACCATTAGATTGAAAACATCTATATGTTGGTGCAGGTTGTTTTGCAAATACTTAGATTTAACATTTCGGCATCGACCCTTAGTGGCAGTTCAGGCAGTACAACTTTTGTCATACACATTTGTTTAAAGATTAAAATAAACAGCTTGTGTCTAAAATACGTCAACAAACCTTTACATACAGGTTTTTATGTTATTAAACATTCAGACTTGTGATGTGTTTAGATCTGTGTGTAAGAAACATTACATCTTACTGTTTTTAAAAATCAGGACCCATATAAAATTATGTTAAAGTTCAAAACTTTTGCGTTGTTTCTCTGCAATCATATAATTTCCAAACAATCAAAAGTATTTGTCGCAGCAACATATACTCATGGGGGACACTTAAAAGTAAAATGTTTCATTTTGTAAATGTTAAAACGGTGTCATGTTCTGAAGTTTTCTATAAAATCTAGACCGAAACCGCACAAACATGTTTAAAACGAAGTAAATCAGTTTGCACATTCAAAAATATTGGTGCTGTTGATGTGAACGAAATAAAAATGATGACTTTAAGGCGTTGAATCCATAGGTTTTGAATGTAAATGGATGTTTTGTGAAATCAGAGCTAACATTTGTAGCTAATATTGTTAGATCATCGATCTAGTAGAGACTGAAATCACCATGTGATGTACACATGAATACTGAAAACGTAAAATCTGTGCATTTCTGTGTGCTTAAACTAAAATTTCAGTGTTGAGTTAAACTAAATTAAACAAAAACCTTTCGGTACCTTAAAAGTGAGTGATGTTTGATGATGAAAATTAGAGATCTTGGCTGTCAAATGTATTTAGTTTACCGTGGTTTACATTTGATGTGTTGTGTATATGAAACTAAAACTCTGTCAGGATTCGTAGAGACATGAAGTAGATGATCTTTGACTATGTGACAGACGTCAGGTAACAAAATTAGGATCATATCGTGCATGTGCTGTTTTAGATTCCCATACTAACACTGTTGACTTTTATTTTTACGCCTCTGAAAAAACATGTGATGTAGCCACATGTAATTTCTATTAATCTTTCACATTTCTCTGTGTGGATTTGCAAAAACATATGAAGAATGAGCAATGTCACACGTTGTCTGAACAAGATGTCTAAATGTTCTAATGGTAACAACACAGACATTAAGACCAAAAATCCTTGTATATTTTTTGTTTTTATGAAACCGGTACAGCAAAACATACAAAAAAAAAACAAAAACATAAGCAGTAAACAAAATCAATGATGAAAAACAACAGTGACCATACATTGAAACTACTAGAACGTAGTTTTTGTTAAAGTATACAATTGTTGACGGACATGGATTGCCATCATAATGTTGAGTAAAAAATAAAACAGAATGAAACTTTTGGAAAACTAAAAAACAACTGTAAAACTTGCGTAAAATATACCATTGGCTCACAGGTTTGTTTTTTTAGTCATCATTAAACGTTATGATATTATCTAGATACCATAGAAAGTGCATGCATGATCCAAGACCCTTTTCAAACATGAAATCTACGGCATTTTCTATGATTTCACACACATTAATTTCTCGTTTCTTTACAAGGATATCAATGCATACGTCAATTACAAAGGCCGACATAAGTATGATATTGATGATGTAGAACTCGGCCTCGTCACATTCATAAAATATCTCTAGGGCCTTTCTAATAATCACACGGGGTTCCTCTTGGGCCTGTACAACTGTCTGTACAATGTTATTGAAAGAGCCATCTATAATTTTCACACCATCTGTTTTTTCCTTGAGTCTGGTTACACGACCGGCGTTAGATTCGCAATAGTTTGGAGGCATGCACACATTGGCCTCTTTGTATATCACAGTACATAGTAGATTGGACATCTCGCGCTTGTAGTTCTTTTTAAGCATATCTTTAAAAAGGTCGGTCCCGTACACATACCCCATCTGGCCATTGCGTAGTCGTTCGAATGATCTTTGTGCCATCTTTTTCAAGAATCTGTAGTTTCGTAGACAATTTTGCTTGCTTGTTTGTTTCTGAGTTCAATCGCTTTCTCAGCAACAAAAGGATCGTGTCCACTGTTTCCGCCGCGTTGCGTTTGATAGTTTGTTTGCGAATTCGGACACCTTGGCAGCATCAAAAGCTTCCACAGTTTCTGCAAAACATAAAACAGACCTCTGGTGTGTACGAATCCGACACGGTTGTTCAAATTGTTCTGTGATGTGTTAATCCGGGTTACGTTTTTGGTAAAGGTTCTGTGTTCAGAAGGAAAAACTTCTCATCTGAACTCATTCTTCGCTTCACAACCCCCGCAGCGTTGGTCGTTCGGTCCGCACCACGTGATAACAGCCATTGCACACGCGCACACGCACACGCACACACCATATCCGCTGGGGGTTTTACGATGTAATTCGTAAAGCTATAGACACTAATTCATCTTAAACCTAACCTAATATCGGATAATATGTTAAAATAGTTTATTTTTATTTTATTTAGTAAAAATTAAGGTTTACCTATTTAACGTAAGCCCGTGATTTTAATATTATGTAGAACCATGTCCTAACTGATGTTGTGTTTGTGGACGCACACAACCATGTTTAACAAAATGTCAAATTTGTTAAATGTTTTGTCTTTAAAGCAATGATTGTTGTCACGTATGTGACAACCTGGTTTATAACAACATCAAACGTTGATAAATAATATTTGCACCCGTTTTGTTGTACTCTAAGGGCTAACACAAGGGTTTATGTCATCATAGGATGTGTGATGAAATGTCTTAAAACTTCTAAGTTTCTTTAAATTACGAATAAGAAATAACATGCTTTAATCTGTATCTGAGTAATGAAGCCTGAAATCTAAAATAAGCCTTTTACTTTTTGACAATGGGGGGCTGAGTTTCTTTTATTTTACCAACACTCCCTCTGTCCAGACATCTGGGGGTTGTCTGCTGGTTGATAGCGGCCTGGTGATAGAGAGTGAGAGAGCGAGAGAGAGAGAGAGAGAGAGAGAGAGAGAGAGAGACTGAAACTGCTCGTCCAAACAACAAACTTTTTCCACATCAATAAATATGTCGAACACTCGCAAAACAAGAAACACCCACTGGAATAACATGTTCAAGAACCCTTTTATTTTGACAAATGTGTACCGTGTTACATTTATCGTAAATAGACATGTACACTTGGATATTAGATGACATTAATGAATTAAACTCAGAATAGGGTGAAATGTCTTAAAACGTTTAAAAGGCTCTTAACGCCAGATATATGAGCGCATCAGCGTACGTTTTCTGGCAACGTTGGTACACGCATTCACATGTTTTAATCAGAGCCTTTGGTTAAAGAAAGTCCCAATCTAAAATAAAACCCCTATTATACCGGAGCGGACAGAATTACATTTTATTGTGTAATAAACACATATTCACAGTTGATTTTAAGATGTCATTAATTTAAAACAAACTCAGAAAATGATATGAAAGTGTTTTTAATCGTTTAAAAGTTTCTTAACTGTGGATATGAACACTCATCCGCGTATGTTCTCTATTATAAACGCCGGAGCGCGATCTAATGGTGTGATCAGAATACTATGTCTGAAAAGATTAAACTTTTATTTAGTTTAAAATAAATAGCCTTTAGTCTAAAGAATGTGTTATTGGTGTCCCCGGTGGTTTTGGCACTGTTCATCGCTATACCACTGCTGAATATTTCATTAAATAATTTGTTACAAACAAATGCTTTATTTTTGACAGAGTGTCCATATTACATTTTACCATTACAGTTTTAAAAGACTCTACCTAGATTACAAACTGACCCTGCTGTGAAATATCTATCACATACGGTCATAAGTTCAGCATCAGAAACTTTGAGGCTGTTCAGTAAAATATAGCTTATAGTTAAATAGATAATAGTACATTTAAGGTTAACCAGTTACAACTAAAATATTTATTCTTGCGTGACTTTACAGAAGTCTCTTGCCAATACAAACGTATATATCAAACTATATTTGTCATACACGCAGTCAATTGACATAAAATCTAAAATAATATTTTATTTTTGTCAGAGCAGACAATGTAAGACTCTTTGTATAATATACACCTTTTCACACATGGTTTTAAGAATCATTTAATTAAAAATAAAAACCTCCTAAGATGGATGAACACGTCTTTAATCTTTTAAAAGTTTCTTAACGTCAGATATAAGGTCTCTGTCACCATCGGTGCACGTATACACATGTCTTAATCATAGACATGATTAAAGAATCCTCTAAATCTAAAATAAAACTCCTATTTTGCCATAGTGGACAGAATTACATTTATTAACTTTAATTTAAAACGGCATATATGAACACTCACCCTGCGCTTTGTCAGGCACCGCCGGATCTTTAATACGCGTGAAACTATAGAGCAGGTCATGAAAAGATTCACGGAACTCATGAATCGTTTAAAATTGTATTTAGTTTAGACTTTTGTCTAAAGATTATAGTATTGCCGGCTCCGAAGGTTATGGCTCAGATCATTGCTTAAACTATACACGTATACGGAATATTTCATTAAATAACTTGTGATGTTACAAACAAATGTTTTAATCGTAGCATTGTTCATGATTTGTCTAAATCTAAAATAAATTCCTATTTTGCCATAGTGGACAGAATTACATTTATTAACTTTATTTTAAATGACAGATATGAACAATCACCCGACGCTTTGTCAGACACCGCCGGATCTTTAATACGCGTGAAACTGTAGACCAGGTCATGAAAAGATTCCCGGACTTCGTGAACCGTTTAAAATTTTATTTAGTTCAGACTTTGTGTCTGATCAGAAACTATAGCTCGATAGAAAACATCGGCTTTAAGCGTAGCCTGGTACATCTAATATATATATATATATATATGATTAGTGATTGCCTTTAAATAAACTTATGCTGTTGCAAAACTTTAGATTCAACAACACACCCGCGGTGTGAAAGTCAGTATTGAGAAGCGCACGGGGCGAGCAAAGGTGGGAGGATGGTTGAGATCTGACATCAAATGTCAATAAACAGTAAATGTCGAAACACGAGCCGTCATTAAACATGACACCATACGCTTAACATAAAACACACTCAGGAAAAACAATCACTCTAAATGACCGGCAATAAAAACATTAAATACTTTCTGTCTAAAGTTGACAACTTGTCCAGATTTTGATTGATGGTCCCGCCCCCTGTCAAAGGGTCATAAAAACGACCTGTCAGATAGCAACTGTCACCGGGTGGGGGAGGGGGTCATAAAAGTTTGACGAATGCCGTCCCGCTACAACTACTTTTGTATACTCTTAAAAAGTAAGGTTCTTTGTTGGGTTTCTATTAAGAATCTTTAACATCCACAAAATCTTTGTGTTGCCCAAAGGTTCTTTGTAGAGGACGAAGGTTCTACATATTTTTTTTAACAGGTTTTTGAGAAACCAAAATCGTTCTTTCATGACATCACCAAAATCAAAGGCTTACACAAATGTTGAGTCCAAAATTGCATACTGTGACAGTATAGGTACTGAATTAGAAGAAGTACCTACCATTAAAACTGGTACTTTGTGGTATAAATGTGGGTAATGTGACTGAATTCAGACATGCTACATCCGCCATGTTGATATATTACGTGACCTACGTCGTCATAACAACAGCTTAAGTTGTTAACTGGAATGACGATAAATATGCTTAATTTAACAACAAGGGACAGTGTAATATATGTATTCACATTTGAATAGAGTCACGCCATTTTTAATAAAACAACTCCTGTCCTTCTTCTTCTTCATTGGATAACTCCTCTACTGAGGGCTTACGTGTCCATCAATATATACTTTGCTATCTTATCGGAAGTAGTAGGTCATTTGAGTACTTTTCGCCTACTGTTTTCGAATAATATGAATTTGGATATACTACTTACCTTGTCCACTGCTTTTGACCTACTACATAGTTTCGGAAGCAGCAATAGAATGTAATAAAAATGTATGAAACTTTTGATTAAAAGGATAAACCTCTTGAGATGTACCATTTCGTTTTAAAGGGGGTCCTTACGTTCAAAGTTACACAATTATAACAAAATAAAAAAACATAAAAAAATTACAATTAAAGGCGGGGGGGGGGCAATTTTTGAGAAACGCTTTGGAAAAGGGAGTCGGGCCGAGTACCAAAACACACTTGTAGTTAATGAGCGGTAAGGGGCGTGTCTACTAACTGACATCGTTGCCTGGGTTGTGTATGTGTGCGGCGGGTCGATCAAAAGAAGGTCCAGATTCTATTGGGGTGGGGGGCGTGTTTGTTTAGCTGATTTTAAATGTCAACATTGGCTTTCAGAGATCGTGTATCGCACCTTTAACATTACAAACAACAAACAACATGCGACAGAACAAACTGAAAAATAAATAAGTAAAATTGTAATCACAAAATGCATTGTTGGTAGCTCAATGTTAAAGTAGTAAGGGTGTCACGGTTTCGATTTAAAATCAAAATCGTTCGAAATTAAATCACAACTTCGAACTTCGAATAAAAAAATGGGATCGTCGATGCTGCCACGCCCTCATGTCACGTCCGTTCGGCTTACCAAGCGAAAAAAAAAAACTTTCAGTGGTGCCTTTGAAAACATTGCTCAAGCGGAACGCGATTTATATTTTCAACACGGGGGATGTAATGCTACAACTCCTTGAAATGCATATCATAAACAGGATTACTACTACCTAGTGATCTGACTTCGGACAGAGCGCAGCTCTCTCTGCACGGGCGTGAGAGTGAGAGAGGCGCCAGGATGCAGCAGCCAGGTTATATTTTAAACAAAAGGGATAGTTTGCCTCAGCTCGCATGAAACGCATAAAACTGAACAAATACATAAGGATTACTACTTTAGTTTATGTTTAGACTTTGGAGAAATGTGAGAGCGCGTGCACGTGAGACAAAGAGAAGTGCAGCTGCTTATGACATGCTGGATTTATTTCAGATGCTAAGAGTACAAGACACGCGTATTAAGTCCATGTGCGTGCAAGAAGGAATCCTCTCTCTATACAAGCTCTCTCACGTAAAGTGAAGCCCACAAACCCACATGCGAGTTGTGCAATGTGCATGTTAATGTGAAAGTATAATAATAATAATAAATAATGGCATATAATTTTTGTCTTTAAAAATAAAATGTAAAAATCGAGAATCTAATCGAATCGTGACCTTAGAATCGAAAATGTAATTGAATCGAGGATTTGGAGAATCGTGACACCTCTATAAAATAGATCAAGGCAAGTTTAAACAGCATTATCCTAAAGGTCACATTCTTCACATGCTAAGCTGCTGTCAAATCACAACACACTAAACAAACTACACAATCAGAACTTGTTACGTATTTCTGAAGGAGGGACTTCAACAAGGAAGACATCATACAGCCGTTTTTTACACGTCAAACATGAACACATATTATATTGCGCACTGTCAACACAATCAAAGCTACAAAAACACAGTAAGAACGGGACCTTTAACATCCTGTTAATGTACAACTATTAGAATCAATTGTGAGATCATGCTTTATATGAGCGATTTTATATAATGTACAGTATAGAGCAGTCTACATCAGTCCATTTAGAACAGAAGAGCTACAGTGTTCTGACAGGTGGTAAATTAACTCTGCCTGTCACAGACACAGCAAGTCTTGACAAGAAACAAGAAATGTGAGACAAGGAAATAAAGAGAGTAAGAAAGAAAGGTCATAGTGGGAAAATCACAGAAAAGCAGACAGCAGAGAGGAGTTTAGAGTGACCGTGTGGTAATGGATCATTTCTCAAACATTTTATTTATGTTTTTTACTTTTGAAGATAAATCCACATGACCAGAGCAAAGAACCCAAATGCGAATCATGCTGCTAAACGGATGTGTGGAGCAACAACCACTCATAAACTACTGGCTTTAAAAGCACTTCTTTACACTTAATAAAATCTGATAGATTTTAAAAAAGTGCCTCTGTGGAGATCTCCATGGTAACCGTTAGCATTAAACTTGCAGAGCTTCAACTCGGCCGATGTGAAAGCTCTGCTGTGGATTTAAAACTGTGTGTTTGCCACAGTCTGAGTCACGATTGAGTCACAGCTCAATCCTCCCTCACTGCCCTTTGAGTACACCAACATGCCCGCCCGTGTCTTTCTCCCCACACCTCACCCATCAACCACTCCACAGGACCTGAGGAGCACAATACACTGTCTGCCCACGTCACTAAGCACTCACATTTCCTGTGGTGTGAATCATCTGTTTATTCTCATGCACAGCGCTACTGACTAACAAACGTTTCAAATGAATTATCTTCACATTAGGCCAAATATATCAATATTCAATGGAAATTAAATGGCTTCGAGCTTTCTCATTACAATAAAATGGCAGAATGACTCTCTGTTTCATATTATGGAGTGCAGCATGAGGGCCATCTTCCGTTCTCAATTGTGAAGCCAACACGGAAGTGACTTAAACTCCAATTCATCGACTGGCCACTAAAGGCTGGCTTCAAATGGGATTCAATAGACCTGATGTTAAAATGCCTAACTTTACAAATTAAATACATGTGTTTACAGCCTGGTACAAAAAGAATTTAGAGAGAGGGGCGCCATTTTTTGTAACTTATCTGTTTAAATTACATTAAGCCTTAAACTTTTGCGTAATTAGGGCGTGGCCACTTGAATGACAGGTAAATTGTCGCGGCTTTCACCATCATCAAGCTATGTGGGCATGGTTTCAGCGACGAGGCACCTTAGCTTCACCCACATCCCGCCTCTTTACGGTTATCTGGGTGTCACGCGCTGCCCAAATGGCGATGACAGGTTTCGCCAACTTTGGGCATCAAAAATGCTCTTCACAAACCTATGGATGATGTCACGGACACACCGTCCATATTTTTTACAGTCTATGGTGCAGCATTTTAGTTAAAAAAAAAAGAAAGTTCACCCAGATATTAAAATTCTTATTACTTATTCTCATGCATCCCAAATGTAACTTCATTTTTTCGGTTCAACACAATTTATATGATCCAACATTAAAGCTTTATCATTGAAGTAGTCCATTTAACTCCAGTGGGTTAATATACTGTATGTCTTCTATAGCAAAACAATGCTTTGTAAGAGAAAACATTCACAGTAATTTAAGTTTATTTAACAATAGATGGATGGCCTGAGAGTAAGAACATTTTCATATTTGGGTGAACTATTCCTTTCATTTTGGCCTGTAAAACAGAGGTCCAATGTGTCTGTAAAATCCAGTCTAAGGCTTCATAATCATGAGATTAAGATATCAAAGCTTGATTTCAATCTTTGACATAGTCTTACTCAGTTGATATATTGAATACATCAAAGCTATGTTTTAACAGATTGTTCTTTAAATTCTGAGGAGCTCAGATGCAAAAACCGCTAAAAGCCATCTCCAGCAAAAATGAGAAAATTATATTAACCGAATGCTCTCATCAAATACTTTCACATCAAATACTTTCGCTTCAAATCCGCTTTATCCCCGCCTCAGGCCATTCAGAAATGCCGGTTTGCTGGCAGAATCCATAAAGAGTCTGATAAAAATGTCAAGAAAATATGTCAGATGCACTTAGAGGGTTTTGCATCAACTCTTTATATGTATGATGATACAAAATATATAAACTTTAGCTGGCTTTTCACAGGCTGGGTCACAATTCTTATATTTTTAATTCAGATAATAATTATTCATTGCACATTGTTTTGCATAACATTTCAACTTAATTTTGTACATTTTAATGTAGGAGAGAACTTGAATGATTTAGTTAAGATTACTGTATAATTTGTATTAGTTAATTTGTATTAGTTAATATTGTTGTATCTAATATTGTATTGTTGTTAAATAAAACTTTTGTTTTTTATTTTATTTTTTATTAATGTTTGGTTGTGAATTCTCTTAGTGGGAGTGTGTGTGTGGTTAGTGTTAGGTATGGAATGATTGACAGTTCAACTCTCCTCCTTCTTGTCTTTTTCAGTTTAATCTGCTGTCATGGTGACGGACTCTTCTGAGTTCTCTATACCTGAGACGGCTTAAGCATTGAGACGTGAAAGGATAAGGGAAGGTTGACCTGCCATACAGACACACACTATCAGGCTTTACACTTATATCCCACATGCCTGCAGAAATGGGAGCTATGTATCTGAATGCTCAGTAGTGATTGACATCAGCCCTTCCTTTAATCTCTGAGTGTCATAAATGTCTCTTAAACATAAGCTACTTTTAGATCTGTCACTTGCCAAAAGTAATTGCCACTTATAGAGCTTATCTGCATATGCTTAACACGTTCCTTTTGCCTTGCATCTGTTTTTAAGATACTGTACATTATGCCATTTGCATGATATGTATTACCAGAAATGCTATATGAATTATTTATTTCATGCATTCACATAAACTCCTCCAGATTTAACAGTATAATAATGTACTGTAATATAATAAGTCGTGACAGTTGTGTGGATTTATTAAGTGGTTTCAAACTGGTTTCATCTCAAAAAATGTGTCTGTTCTCTTAAGATCTGGTAGAAACTAAGCATATAAGCACAGTTATGATATAAAAAGAAACTTATCAACTTGTTAAAAAATGCATAAAAATGCATTTTCTTGTCTTTGAAGTCAACTTGTCAACAGTATTTTGGCAAAAAAAGAATCTGTCATATGGCAAGAGATGCCAACATGGACAGGTTGTGTACAAAGAAAAAAAATCCAGTTTACTTTAAAGGGGACATTTCACAAGAGTTTTTAAAGATCTCAAATAATATTTGGTGTCTCCAGAGTACATTTGAGAAGTTTTAGCTCAAAATATCATATATTTAATTTATTATAGCATGTTATAACATGACACTTTGAAGGTTTGAGCAAAAATGTGGCATTTTGGGGGTGTGCTTTTAAATGCAGATGAGCTGATCTCTGCACTAAATGGCAGTGTCGTGGTTGGATAGTGCAGATTAAGGGGCGATATTATCCTCTTCTGACATCACAAGGGGAGACAAATTTCAATGACTTATTTTTCACATGCTTGCAGAGCATGGTTTACCAAAACTAAGTTACTGTTGTTCTTTTTCACATTTTCTAGGTTGATAGGAGCACTGGGGACCCAATAATAGCACTTAAACATGGAAAAAGTCAGATTTTCATGATATGTCTTTAAATACAGGTTCACTTGGACAACATGTCAAGTCACGTTGTGACAAATGTAGAAATGTATTGCTGAAACACGTTACCAAGATTGTGGACTATAGTACTGGATTGTGGAGTTACACCGTTAAACTGATTATTCTCATTTCTGAGTTCAAGATTATTTGGGCGGGGTTAAAAGGGTTCTTATTGATGCACCAAAGCCACCAAGCATGTCCCTACCCCTAACACAATTGCAAGCATCCATTCAGGTTGTAGCAATATTTGAAAGTTGAGAGAGACGGTAGCTGTCCCGTGCAGCCCAGTCACACAAATGATGTACCTATATGTCATTTTTTATTCTTTTTCGTGATACTGTCACACATTTTTCGTGTTTCTTCCCAAATCTAACACTAAACTGAAACGAAAATGGTTTAAAAATAGGAAAAAGCAGTTGAGTTACCAATACTTGACAATGACACATTCGTCACGAAAAAACGCAGAAATTCATGACAGTATCACAAAAAAGAATCAAAAAATCATGTGACTATAGGTAAATAATTTTGTGAGACTGGTTAGTCCTGGGAGTGGGCATGTTTTCAGCCTGACAGCGGATGTTTTTCATCATTGAAATTTGGCTGGGCGGTTAATAACACATTTTTCTGTGGTGTGACAACCTGAAAACACATTTAATATTTGACTTTACAGTATGTGTAAAGCCAGATATTAAACGTGTTTAAACATTATAAAAACATTGTTGTCTTTGTTAATGCAAATTTGGTTAAATATGGTGTTGGTAACCGTTTTGGTTGCCTGTTTACAGGTTGTGGCAAATATACTGAAGCAAAACATTTGTGAAGTGGAAGTGAGTAGGATTACAGTACAAGCTGACTCTACACTGCTAGCATTAGTATAAGAAATCAGTCATGATATAATGAGGTCAAAGCTCTGAGGTTTGTCACCTGCTCACATAATCTACAGTACTGTGTGTGTGTGTGTGGGGGGGGGGGGTGGTATACTGTATGTGGTGAACGGGGACATGAATAGTGTATAATGACATGTTTATAATGCAAAAAACATGGTTTACAGGGACACTTTGAAATAAGCACACACACGTGCACGCACGCATGCACGCCGGCACACACACATATGCACGCACGCACGCGCGCACACACACACACACACACACACACACACACACACACACACACACACACACACACACACATTAAGTAAACAAAGAGCTCATTTCTCAAGGCTCATAAATCTGCTGCTTTGATTTATCACATGGGTCCTTGTACTATGGCAGTGTTGTTGAAATGACAACTATTTTGTCATTTTTTTTCTATCAGAAAACAACAGAAAAAGGGCTCTGTGGCTGATATGCATGTCTGTGATGAAAAATGTATAAAGTGTCATAGAACAGCATGTGCACACTACCTGCATTTGATTTATTTATTGATCTATTTCATCTTCCGCAGCACCTTTGTGTTCAGCCATACGTATGTTCCAGACCTCACGGAAAGTTGTGTTATTGTCACGAAAAATTTGATGATTTTCTTTGTGTCCATGCCACGAAATTCAGCTTTTTTATGCCTTGAGCACAAATGTCTTTTTTGTGTCAGTCGCACAAATTTCTATAAATAGGTTATTGTGTCCGTTGCATGACTTTCTATTTCATTTCATTTTATGTATTGTTTTCTCATAGTTTTTTTCCTATTTTTTTTACCATTGTCGCTTGGGGTTGGGGTTAGAATCACTTTCTGTTACACTTTTAGACATCCTAACCCAAACCCCAACTCCAGGCGAGAAAAGCATGTAAACCAATACATAAAAGTACATCCAAATCCCAAATTTAAGCCCAGCCCTAAGCGACAATGATTTAAAAATAGAAAAAAAGAGAAAACAATACATAAAATGACATGAAAAAGAAATTCGTGCCACGGACACAAAAAACAATTTATAGATATTTGTGTGGGTGACACGAAAAAGACATTCGTGCTCAAAGCTGAAAAAAGCTGAATTTCATGCCATGGACACATTTTTCATAACTATAATACGACTTTCTGTGAGATCATGTCTGTATGTTCATATTGTTTGGCTATTTTCAAAACACTATAGTACCAAACAACCACTGCACTTTCCTAAAAGCCTGTTTGTTGCTATTCACTGCATTAGCTTGTTTATTTGTTGGCTGTGATTAAATTAACCTAAGACCAAATTAAATAAAGCTTTGTAATCACAGTTGTTTTTGACTTGAAAAGGCTATCCAAAATGGAGGCGGTTGCATGTGCTGACAAATTTAGTGGTTTAATTTTTGTCCTTTCTGCACTCACAAGGTTGAGTTTTTGGAATTGGCTCGATTGAGTAAATTGTGTACAGGTTTGCCTGGAGTGACATGATTGTTGACCAGGCCAATGCATTATGGATGAGCTACAGCCACTTATTTCTCCCCGAGCAGCCTCCACCTCCCTCTGTCTGTCTGTTTGTTGCTAAGTGCATTATATGAGCGGTGAGGGAGAACACAAAGAATATGGCACTGTGAGTGAGTGGGAAGGAGCCAGAAGTTTAAGAAGAGACTGTGTCAGTCTTTGTGACAAACACACACAGACACATACACGCGGGCTCTTGGGAGGACACTGGCTCTGTGTGAACTGAAATCTGTACCAAATTAATCTGCCAAGCAACTTTGAAAGTCAATCAAAGTCATTTTAGGCCCACTGGACGGAGCCCAATCTATGTCCAAATTATTGCATCTACCTTTAGAGCTTGTATAGTCAGCTGCACAATAGCCTGCTTTGTTAATTAATGTTAAACATCGATTTAATTGGAATAGACATAGTGCAAACATTTCTGTATCTATATCATTCATCATGTCTTTTCTCTGACGGTAAGCAATGCCAACAAGAACCTCCAAAGTGACACCATGTCTCTCTCATTTCAGGATTTAAGGAAAATCGTCTGATGTTTAACAAATCAGAATGCTGTTTGATTAAATGTCATGTCTATAATTGCTCTAGACTTCAACCCAGTGTTTTAATCTTGAAAGCAAACTGATATAATAATTGTTTTATGAATTGAAAACTATGTTGTATATCTCAATCTTAAAGACATCGGGTGAATGTTGCATTTCCTACTTGGAATGTTTCAGAGATATGCAGTGCAGATGAGCAATCACAAAGACATATGAATAAAAAATTTACTTGACTTTCTCCTCCTACCTTCTACCTGCGTCTCTCTTTCTCATCTCTCTTCAAGTCCCCATTAAATCAAAACCACATTTTTGGACTTTTAGTATGAATATTTTTAGGTTTAAGGAAATCTGTAAACTAACAACACAAACAGAATTTGCATTTAGAAGATATAAGAATGCAAAACTGCTTTTACTTCCACCAATAAGGATCAACTATTTTTATGACCATTCTGCACTTCAGATTTACATCAGACTGTGAGGTAAAATATTTACTATTTTTAAAGGAGAAGTAGCCATTTAATATGTTCCATTTCTTGTAACAGTGCAAAATATGTCAACACATAAAATAAAGCTGTGCAACAAAGTCATGGGGCTCTATCATACATCCGGCACAATGTAGTGCAATTACCATTTCAACCCCGCGCAATTACCATTTTCACGTTAAGCGCCATGTTGTTTAAATAGCAAATGCATTTGCGCCCATTTTTGCGCCCATGGGCGTTCTGATCTGAAAAAAAGGTGTGTTCAGGCGCATTGTTGGCGCGTTGCTATTTTAAGGCAACTAAAATAGACTACGCCATTGATGCCATTCCCACAAAATTACTAAAGGATGTTCTGCCCTCTGTGTTACCAAGTCTATTTTCTATCATCAATAGCTCTCTACAGACGGGCACTGTACCATTCTACCTTAAACAGGCTGTAGTCCATCCTTTACTCAAAAAAGCTAATCTCGATCTTTCTGATTTGCAAAACTATAGGCCCATTTCGAAACTTCCATTTTTGCATAAAGTTCTGGAAAAGTGTGTACTAAATCAAATTTCACCCTATTTAACCTCTAATAACATTTTGGATCCCTTCCAGTCTGGTTTCAGAGCTAAACATAGTACAGAATCTGCACTTCTGAGGGTAGTAAATGATCTCTTACTATCTGCAGATGCTGGAAATTGTACTATTCTTCTATTATTGGACTTAAGCGCAGCTTTTGATACCGTGGATCACCGTATTTTGTTAAAGAGATTGGATCTTGAAATTGGCATTCGTGATTGTGCACTGGATTGGTTTGCATCATATCTTGCAAACAGGAGTTTTCTGGTTGAAATTGGTAAATTTTCTTCAAGTCCAGTTCCCGTCACTTGTGGGGTACCCCAGGGCTCAATTTTAGGTCCCATTTTATTTAGCTTATACTTACTACCTCTTCGTTTCATTTTTGAGACTCATAAAGTGTCATATCACATTTATGCTGATGACACTCAGCTTTATTTACCGTTAAAATCTGGTACTGATTCAGTTTCCTCCCTGCTCGCTTGTTTGGAAGACATAAAGGCTTGGATGGACAAAAATTTCCTTCAATTGAATCAGAAAAAGACTGATGTAATGATGTTTGGTCCTTCACACCTTTTAAATAATATCAGCTCTACCCTAGGCCCCCTCCAAGATAACATTCGTGACAAAGCAAAAAATCTGGGAGTTACTTTTGACCCAGAGTTAAAATTTGACAAACAAATTAACTCTGTAGTTAGAGCCAGTTTTCTGCAGCTTAGGGGACTCCGTAAGCTAAAAAACATTCTGAGTTTCAGTGATTTGGAGACTGTTATTCATGCGTTCATTTCAACCAGGCTGGACTACTGCAATGCTTTATATGCTGGAATAAATCAGTCCTCACTTTCGCGATTGCAACTGGTACAAAATGCTGCGGCTCGATTTTTGACAGAAAAAAAAAAAGAGAACACATTACTCCTATTCTGTCATCACTTCATTGGCTACCTGTTCGGTTTAGAGTTGATTTTAAGGTTTTAATGTTTGTTTTTAAATCACTCCATGGTCTTGCCCCCTCATATATTTCAGACCTTCTCCACTTGCATTCTCCAGTGAGAACGCTCAGATCTTCCACCCAGATGATACTTAACGTTCCAAAATCTAGACTTAAATCCAAAGGTGATAGGGCTTTCTCAGTTCTTGGTCCTAAGCTCTGGAATTCCCTACCTCTGTCTATTAGACTTTCTCCTACTCTTTTTACATTTAAATCTTCTCTTAAAACATATTTTTTCTCTCAGGCTTATGGGTAATTTTGATATTAATTTTGGTCTTAAATATTGTTTTACAGTGTATGACGTCTTTCTGTCTTCATTTTATTACTTGTTTCTAATTAGTGGTATTTTTATGTAAATGTTGTATTTTGCATGTTGTACAGCACTTTGGTCAGCATTTATGCTGTTTTAAAGGGCTATATAAAATAAACTTGACCTTGACCTTGACCTTGACCAACTAAAACCTGGTCTAAAGTCTATGGCGCAATAGTGTTCTTGTTATTTAATGAGCGCGTTAGAAATATGCGCCTATAAACGGGACGCGGGTTTGCTTATCACACAGATGGATGGGCAGCAGCACAAAAACGCTTTTAAATATGAAAAATTTAAAGCATTGAAATGTAAAAGATTATTATTGAGTCTCTTGGACATAAATGAGGACCGATTATGAGACGTTAAAAGGCGTAAAGAGCTGCTTCACCTGCAGCCTGGTAAGTAAATAAATGCTTTGCTTTAAACAAATGCATCTATTTTTAAATGTTTTTAAATGCTATCTTACGGATTTATTGTACGTGATGACACTGTACCTGTGGATATGGTAAGATGAGAAACATTTTTAAGTAATGCTTTAAAAAACTCATGGCGCTGTCCAAGTGCTGAAACATCACTCTGCACGTTTGTAAATTCTTTATCTCCTGTTTGTTACAAATAAAAGTATTTTTAGAGTACAAACCTTTTCTTACATACATGTAAATAATTTTTTGATGACTACCAATTAAAATATTAAGATTATTGAATTCTCATAATTTTATTTCACTATTAGCTCAGAAAAATATCATAATTAACTCTGGTCTGGGGTCAGTGACCCCCTAACCCCCCAAAATCTGCTTATGAACATCAATAGCTGCATTTCCATGGCTGCGCCAAATTGCTCTCATTTAGCAATTCTTTACCATTGAGCCGAAACGTTTTAAGGAAATAAGGAATGGTTACAGTTATTACAGCTTTTCCAGCATTAGGCTGAACTGTTCTATAAACAGTGAGGAACGCTACAGTTATTTTTTCCCTGTGCCTGGATTGTAATGACACGATTACAAACAGTTCTCAGCCAGGATTTCTCAGCATGGTTATCTAAAGCCCAGAGTACAGTCTGTTTTTAATGGGAGCAAAGGCTTGTATGTTTTCAAACTCGTAAGTGTACAAAGACGTTCGACCCATGTCGATTGGGACAAAATGCAATGCATTTCCTTTAGCTGGTAAAGTGTGTTATTTAAGAGAAAAAAACGCAGATCAGGGCAAAGTAGTCCTAAAAACAGAAAAGTAAACGATCATCCATAAGCATATGGAACGGTTGGATCGGCACGGAATGGAACGGTTACACAGTGAGTATGTTTTGGCATGCTCCATCTGAGCCGGTTTGGTTATGGTATCAAATGTAAACAGTGAGCGCATAATGAAGCATGACCATTTATTTTTAGTTATTAATTAAGACTATTTTTTACCTGATCAATGTGCTCAAATAACGCACTTTACCAGCTACGGAGAAAAACTTGTATCCAGGCAACAGACGAGTGACCAATCCTGAGCAGTGATGTCAGTGCATGCATTCTATCAGCATGATTCCAGGCCGAGAACGGTTTTGTAGTTGTGTTGTTCTGAACAATGCAGGCTGAAGTGAAAACATAACTGTAACTGTTCCTCACCGTTTCTAGAAAGATTTGGCCAACAGTGAAAAATGCTAACACCCCTAACAGATGAACGTTTGCAAAGATATGAGATTTTGAGATTTTATGGTGAACTATTACTCCACTGAAGTTCACTCCGTACATTAATCATCAGCACTCAACCATTTGCTTCTCCTGGCACAACTCTTTCCCTTTCATGTTTCTCTTTTGACAATTTTATCGCTCTCTCTCTTCCCCCTCTATTTCTATTCACTATCACTTCACCACCACTGCATGTCCCAAACCAGCCCACTGTTTTCACACCCTCTCAAACTCAAATACAGATTACATAACACACTCCTGCTCAGAGTTTTTGACAATATGCTGAAACTTCCAGCATCGGGCCTGCTGTTGTAGTGATTCAACTTTAGTGTGTTCATCAGCTCGGATGCTGGGATCGTGCCAGTCTGTGTCCGCTCTCACAGCTGCCTGGGATCAGAGGGTGAGGAGTGATTGGTTTTGTGCTCTAAACAGGTGGGCTCGATGTGCAGCTGACTGCCCGTCATCACACCCTACACTTGATGAGCAAAAAGTTAAACATATTGTGACATGCGAACAATGTGACAAGTAAAAATTATTCTTTACCAATTGATTTGATAATGATGATTATGATAGTGATGATAATGTATATGAGTACTTATCATACAGCTGGGATAAGGACAAAAACCTTGACAGTGGTAGAAATAATGATGTTTACTTCAATGAGTGACATTCATTACAAATGAGTCTCAAATGAGTTCCTGTTCTAATGTGTTTTTGATTGCTGAATGATGGTTTAGAAATGTTGAATGAGTTAACTCCTTCACTCCTCGTATCTCTCTGGACCAAAAACATAACTAAGCATTGGAGGTTTAGCCCAGAGACCAAAATAGGAAACTACTGCCAAATTAATAACATAGTTACTAGAGATGTAATAGAAATACCATAGGCATTGACGTTGAATATGCAGCCCAGTTTAAAAGTAAACTGAAATGCAATTATTCAAACACAATACTTTAACCTTATAATATATGATTGGGGCTGAAATGCATTGAAAAAAATTAGGGGAAAATTATGAAAATTCTCTAATAATTTCTAATAATAATGGCATCCCAGATGTATATGCACTGTCAGAAAAAAATGGTTATCACTGGGACAGTACCCTTTAAATGGGTCCTAATTTTTACCATTTGGGTATGTGTATAGGCCTACAATTGGTAGTAAGATGAGCTTTTTGAAAGGGTACTGCCCCAGTGACAACTAGGGACCATTTTTATAAACATTTTCCCAGACAGTGTGACTTCCTTTATTCCAACTTCCAACTATTGAACTATTTTTGGTTGAACTATTCATCATCTTAATCACACTTGACAGCATAGCAGTGGCACTTGTAAAGCATTGCTTGGTATAGTGATGGAGTAAATAAGCTTAAAAAAAAAAAATTCAGATAACACAAACCTTACTTTTACAAAATACATTTCTTTAACAGCAGAGATAAGGTGCTTAGAAGAAAAGTGCCTGCTTAATTCTTAATTATAGTCCATAATCCTGTGTGTGTGGTTCAACAGTTGATGTGAAAAATGAAAACAGTGAATTTATTAAATGGATGTGGAATAAATGTCCACTTTTCATCAGAGAAATTCGCATTCGATGTAATGTTCTGGGGTGCGTTCTCCGATAACGTTATCTCTTAGCGCGATACGAAGACTCAAAAGGTACACCTTAACTACAGGTATACCTTTCCTACGTGTGTTCTCCGAACTATACCTTAGGATGTTGCTTAAGGTAAACCTTCTTAAGTTCGACCTTAGCGGGTGCTGTCCATGGTGGAGGTTCTGAATAGGTTGATATCGATTGCTCGACAATCAATTATTCACGTCATGTAATAGGTTTCGCTGCGTTATGAGATAGCGGTGTTCTTTATTAAAGAAACATTTTAGAAATAGTTCAAGTTAAATTTATTAGGAATATCTGGTAAAAATATTTCAAATTGCAAACAACTAAATTCAACCTTCTAAATTTTATATCAAACCCGTGCAAAACCCGCAACTTTATTTCCAAACGTATCATGCATAAACTGCTCCATTGCATCCGCCATGCCTTCACTTGAAATTAAAATTTATATTAGGGGTTCCCAATAAGTGCGTTGCAAAGGGGAATAAAGTGGGTCGTGCAGGTACTTTGCTGTGCATTACACTTAAAATATCTAAAAACAAACTGTTGTTGTTCATTAGTTGACGCGTTTATTGTGCTTGGACACTGGATGCGCAAGCAGCGTGGTTACAATGCGGATAAAGCTTAATGAACGCATTTCTGGAGCCTGTCTGTCTACTTCAAATATAACATATAAAAATATATATTATATAATAGCCTTTATAAATATATAGTATGATTGCTTTAGATTTTAGCTTGATTAGTTTTAATGTGGAAATTTTGTTGACCTTAGGAGACTATACAAGCCGTAATCAAGTGGAGCAGTTTATTTTGAATGTTTATAAAGAATATGGCATGCAGTTGCCTCAAAGTTATAAAACGTCAAAAAACTTCGATGCAAAGTCGAATTAACATTAATAATCATAATTAATTTTTTTTACCCGATTTATTTATGCAACTAAAATACTAAGATTTAACGGATATGAAATGCACAAATTAAATAGTAGGATTCGCTGTATAGCTGCCATAGTTTCACCAACTCCAACACCCAATATATATTTTTTAAATAGTTTCTTAAGCCTGTAGCATTTAATAGTTCGCAGCTGACGTCCCTTTGGAAAACATAATAAAAAATCTAACAACCATCGTAACACAGTCTCACCCCATTTCGTCAATATTTGACGACACTTGACCATTCGTCAATATGTGACGCGGAGGGTATACCTTTCGCGTCATTTTTTGACGAACTGGGGACTTCAATACTATTACGTCCATTGCATTCTCTTCTCCTATTTTCTTACCAATTTCGTGTCGGTTTAGGGTTAGATTTACATAATGACATCCCTACCCAAACCTAACTCTAACCCCAACGCCAGGTGACAACTGTTTCTAACCCCAACGCCAGGTGACAACTGTTTAATTTCGCGTACACTGTTTAATTTCGCGTACACGGTTTAATTTTGCGTAATCTAACCCTAAACCGACGCGAAATTGGTAAGAAAATAGGAGAAGAGAATGCAACGGACGTAATAGTATTGAAGTCCCCAGTTCGTCAAAAAATGACGCGAAAGGTATACCCTCCGCGTCACATATTGACGAATGGTCAAGTGTCGTCAAATATTGACGAAATGGGGTGATGTCTAATTATGTGAATGTTTTATTCTTTAAATATAAAAATATTTGCCTAATTAAACACGGAGTGTATAAACATTTTTTTTTTTTTTTTTTTTACAAATATTTAGTTATATATGACTGCAATGTAAGCTTTTATGAAAGTGATGGGATGAGTCATGTGGGATAAGGTATAGCTAAGAGTGCTCCAGACCAACCTTATGAACGTATGACTTACAGAAGGTATACGTAACTAAGAACGTTTCGGCAAACACGTATTAGCGATAAGGTACAGCTTAAGGTACAACTTAAGAACGACGTAGCGTTAAGGTAGTTTCGGAGAACGCACCCCTGGGCCCGGTTCCCCAAAACGTTCTTATCGCTAAGTAGTTCTTAACCTATACCTTAACCTCTCTCTTAACTCTATGGCATGATTCCCAAAACGTTCGTACGCGAAGTATATCTTCTGTAAGTCACACTTTCATAAGGTTGGTCTGGACCATTCGTAAGCTCTCTCTTAGCGTTGTTTGAGTGCAAAACGCTATCATCGCAGTCTTTAGAAATCAGCGCAGCGCAGTGCAAGTCAAACTATGGTATGCTGACAATGATTTTATGTTATGGACATTTTTAAGACTTGTAATAAAATATGTTTGCAATGGATACAGGACTATTTATGCAGTTGACTTTATTTGGTATCAGAACTAATGAATCAAAGACGGCGCCGGTGTTTGTTCCTCATTGAAGTCTGTTCCCTCTATGTTTATAGCGTTTTCATCACGTTACATTTATAATTTATTTAGAAAGATTAAAGATTTCAATTGGTTATACTAAAAAGCAATAATATCATGTATTCTATTATACAATTTATTAAATATTTCATATGTGACAGTTTTATGTCTTTTAACATAGCCTGTCTTTTTCTTTTCTTTTCTTTTTTTCTCTACTGTTTGTTTTAAAACTGTTATGTTTCCAAACATAATAAATATATATTATACATATAATATGATTCATACTGTAAAAATAAATGACTTACAATCAAGAACAGTCAAGATACATTACATAAATGCACACATATACATCTCAGTAGCCATTAAAACTTTCAATGTATATAAATAATAAACGTATAATGTGATAAAAATGCTATAAAAATACTACACTAAAGGGAAACATAGGGGAAACAGACTTCCACACAACACCGGCCGCGTAACTGTTAAGTCCATGCCAATTTATTTATTCGTCAACCCTTAAACCTTTTGACATTTTGCCTGACGAGGCTAAATAAAAAAATCGCCTTCCAAGACAACTCATTATGGAGCTGCTAGATCTTCTCAGACCATATTCTCTACCTAGGTTGCTTTTTATTGAAAACATTAATGGTAAGCAATAGCCTACCGCATTAAACAGAAATACTGCAATCAATTCTGATTGTTAAGTACCTTAACAGTCGTATAAAAGTGTATTACATATTTTTTTTAAGTCAAAACCCATGTCAAGAAGCGGCACAAGTGGCACAACGGGATAAGGAGGGTGGATAAAGAGCGAGGGATACCCGGTTCGTCTACCCGTATTTCTGACAATTTGATCATTTAATTAATAGTCTATATTTTACGGATAACTTAAACTATGTTAAAATAAATGTGACTGGAATAATTTGAGTAATGTTCCATTTGTATATAACGTGTTGTCTTTCTTAACGTCGTAATGCACCTTCGCGTGAAGTGGAAAATCGATCCACGTGTGATACGTATCGATTGCAAATAATTCAGCACCTTCACTTGGGACAGCGCCATTGTACGTCGTTCTTAGAGGCAGCGTGTTAAGAAGCTTCTTAAGAGACACTTCGGGGAACACACTTAGGAACATCAACAACTTTGGTAAGATATATCTTTTTGAGTCTTCTTAGCACGCTAAGAGTGAACGTTATCGGGGAACCGGGCCCTGGTGCCTTAAACCAGATGAGTAAAGTCATAGCCCATATTACAGCTTTGTTACCATGACGTTGTTATGCCAGTAAAGTAACATTAAAGGGCTGGTAAACAGGTTGTTTTTGAAAGTTTGATTGTGGTTATGGGGTGCACTGTAACATGTGTTCATGCCTCTTTAAAAAACACATTATCTTTCACATATTTTACCTTCATTCTACACCGCTGTTTCCATTCTTCTAAAAACGGGAAGCTGAGTTCCTGGTTCTAGGAAGCTCCTTCCTCAAAAATTCACAATATGCTGGTAAACCACCTACTGCAAGTCCACGACTTTACTATTATGCAGTTGCATGTGCTCCAGTGTATTGTAAACTGTGACATCAATATTTTCTTATCAATTTGAGCCCAGGGAATATCAGTGAATAGGATTAAGCAGAACCTCTGTGTCACAGTTCTATTATTCATTGTTCATGTCTTTTATTAACAAAACAACAGGAACAAACACAAAACATGGAATGACAAGAAACTCCAGCAGATACAAGTACATTAAACAAAGCTAGACAAAGGACAATGGGAAACAAGGCTTACATACAGACAGGGCACCAATCAGAACATCAGGGAATGGGGAAACATGAGACAACCATGACTATTGACTTTCAAAATAAAAGGGACACATAATTAACGGGATACAAAACTTCATAATAAAAGACATGAAAAATAAACACATAACAGAACTGTGACACTGTGCAAGCATGGATTTTACAGGACATTTCAGGTTTGTAGTTGTCTCATATTTTATAGATGCAAAGTTTTTAGGTAGTAATTTATTTGATTAAAGAATGTGATCTAAAGTAATTATTACTGTAAAGCACTGTTAGTTTTATCTTTATAGAACGAGTGTTGCCAAATATCTGTTGCCAGAACTATGAGCCCATTACGAAAACAAACCATGGTGTTACTACAGGGGCCAAACAACACAGAGCCATGTTTAGCGTGCCTCTAGCTTTAGCGGTGTTTGAGTAAACTACACTACATTAAAGCTCTAATCAAAAAAGAATTTACTAATCACACAAACGCCAGCAAACGCCAACATTATATGTTTGCTGGTGGGATTTAAAAGAAGTTTGCAGGTGTTTGTAGGCATTTTTTCAGATAAGTATCAATTAGCATTTAGCTACTGGCTAGGGAAGACAAACAACGTTGTCCTTTGTTCACATCCTTGCTACAACATAAAAAGCAACCCAACATGGCCTCACCCCATTCACTGCTTGTTCCCAGCGGCAGGGTTTGTCTAAATTTTAGGGTTTGTAATGTCACTAACCCAGGAAGAAGCTCACTTGTAGTCTATCCAAACATTCATTTGTAGTTTATGAGAAGCGATTTCCTTTAAAAAACAACAACTTTCTTTGCATTAAACTTTGTAACTTTGCAGATGTTGTTTATGCTCAAAAACATACTTTTGGCACACTAACTAAAGTTAATAAAGTGAAATCATAATCAAGAACCCCTTTAGTAAGCAATTTTACACTCTGAATTGTGCTGGGTTATTTTTAACCCAATAGGGTAAATATTGGACATAACACATTGTGCATAATTGAAGTGCATAGTGTAAAAGTATGTCACTTGGGACACAGCTTTGGTCTTCTGAACATATGTCTGTGTTTTGACGCTTTCCAATGTTCTATTTTAAAATCTAGGTCAACATACTTTTAAAGTCAGGTCACAGATGCTGTAGTTTGAGCTTAGCTTAAATTGAAACCAACATTTTTATTGACTTACTGCAATGCAGAAAGACAGAAACTTTTCACACCTTCAGCCACCGAACATCTGGCACAAACGATGCACCCAGTACATTGGACAGCGTCAAAACACAGACATATGTTCAGCAGACCAAAGCTGTGTCTCAAATGACATACTATACACTATGCACTTAAATTATGCACAATGTACACACCCATCAAGTGTATGAATTTTACAAGAGTAGTATCGTCCCATGGAACACCCATGGTTTTTACTAACCGAAAGTATAAGCGATTTCCCACACGAAGGTAAAAATGTCAAATTCCTAATACAATGCAAGTCAATAAAAAACAATTGTTACACTGTTCTTTTTAATGTCATTGTTATTTGTTTTGTTTAACATGACTCCAGTAAGCATCACAAGAGATAGAAACCAGCTTGACTTGAACATAATTCTACATCATTTGCAGTTTAAAAGGAGCACAGAAGTTTCAGTCTGGTGATCAGTCAGACAAAGAAGACTTTCCTTATGCTTTGCCCACACATACTTAACCTCTGTCAGGCTTTTCTGTTAAAATAATGATTTTGAGATTGTAGGGCAGCTTATCAAAATAATGATCTTTATTATAGAGTGAGTCACAGATTATCAACAGTGAGGGAAGGTAAGTAGGGGTGATAAATGTAAAGAATAAAGAATGTGTTTGATGATCCTGCTGTGATGAGAAGCAGGTGGGGAAAATTAAAGTGGGAATGAACGCTTATTGAGAAATGAATCATCCAGGATGGCCCTGTGTGCAAAGTTGTGATGCGCTTCCTCAGTGAAAGAACGCAATTGGTAAAAAGCCCTGAAGAGGTTTAGTTGCTTAAATTCTTTTAGAAAACCAAATAGCAGCAAACACCACCCCTGACCTTTCCTATATGCCTGTTTGTTAAGAATGTGCAAAGGGATCCCATGTTGACTGCCCTATAATAATAATCATAATGGAGATTCATTTGCGAGTACTATAAGAATTTATAAAAATACATAGTTGGAGAATATGAAATTAGTGTAACTAATTGATTTATTTTCTTATAGGGGGCCCATATTCTACAGGAATTATTAGAAAGATCAAATCTACTGCATCCATAGCATTATACTCCTAAAAATAAAGGTGTTACTTGATGCCAACTGTTTTAAAAAGATTTTTTATAGGCTATGAAACGGTAACGCCTTTATTTTAAGATTATATGCCGGCGTCAACAGTTCCCATACAATAAGTCTTTACAATATGGTCTCAACTTTAAAAAGCTGCAAACTGGTGATTTGTTGGCACTTAACAGCAAGTGAGGAAATGTACTTTCTTTCTACTTTTAAACAATTTAATTTGTGTCTGCCTAAGAGAGAGAGAAAGAGGAGCAGAAGATGAAAAAAGTAGGCTGAAGAAAGAACATTTTATATTAATACTTCACATTAAAGGTCCCTCTGATGAATAATTGATTTGCTGGAAGATATAGCAATTTGACATCCCTGTGTACTAATGACATCCCAAATCAACTTGCTTTTGTTTTACCCTGCAGTAAGGGTTTTACAACTCTGCAGGGACGACTGCTCCACGTGTGACCATGCAGTGGTAAAAAAATATTGAATTACAAATCCAACTGATTTTTTGTGCATGAGAAGTGTGTACTGTATCTTTAAAAAAAAGTATGCAGGAAACTATGCAATTTTGCATTATGAATTCATCACATTTAAAGAAGTATAGAGGTTATAGTGTAAGTGAAAGAACCAGCCTGATCTCATGAGAATTCGAACATGTTGTACGAGTTGACTAATTCGAACGAATTCATACAAAGTTAATCGTGCAAAAATGTATGATTCTCATGAAAAAAACAACAACGAAACCAAACCCCTACCACTCAAATTCTTATTGGCAAATACGAATTAGCCAACTCATAAAATATATATGAATTCTCTTGCGACAGCGTTGTAAAAACCCACATCTTTATAATCCTACAGCCTCGAAATTATAAGACTTAGAGCATCAAAATTGGTTTCTTAAACATTGATTATAATCTCTGACATTATCTTGCTAAGTCAATATTAAAGATGTCAAAGTTATATTTTGACAAAATGTTCTTTATAATATGTGGGATGATTTTATCAGTTAACAGTAAATCACTTAAAATTACTTTAGTTTGGTTTTCACAGACTTGGTCATTAATGTTCAACACTTAATTCACTCAGACAGAGAGGCTAAACCTGCTAATGCTAGCAGCAATGCATCAAATGTAATTTTTCTTAAAGGTCACATTCTTTCTGATCACATTTTTTAAACCCTAGTTAGTGTGTAATGTTGCTATAATAGCATAAATAATACCTGTAAAATGATAAAGCTCAAAGTTCACTGCCAGGCGATATATTTTCTTTAACAGAATTCTTCTTTCAAAGCCTACAGCGAACGGCTGGTTTGGACCAAAACCCTCTACTTCCTGCTTTAATGACGTCACTAGAACAGTTTTTGACTAAACTCCACCCACAGGAATACGTCAGTCGCCAGCTAAGCTAACGGCAAGCTAAGCTGCTATCAAATCACAACACACTAAACAAGCCACACAATCAGAACTCTTTATGTATTTCTGAAGGAGGGACTTCATAGAACAAGGAAGACATCAGCCTGTTTTTAGGACAGTGAAAACAGCGCTATACAGATAAGTAAATTGTGTGAAAAATACAGTTTTATTACACGTGGAACATGAAAACATGTTATTGCGCACTGTAAACACAATCAAAGCTTCAAAAACACAGAAAGAACGGGACCTTTAATGAGAAATCGCATTTGATTTTTTTAGGAAAAATTAGTTGGTGTTACATTTAAAACAAAACCTTTGGATGACTGCATATCCTACATCATAACACACAAGAAGCCTATAAACTACAGTATTGATTTGTTGTGCGCTAAAACATTAGAGAAATATAACCAACAGCCAGTTTTTCTCATTTAAATCTTATTTGGTCCTAAAAAAATCACTTTAGCCAAATTTTATATTTCTCAAAGATGCTGGTGTTGTCCAAATAAAGTCTAGTTTTGTTGAATGTCCCTGAATCTAAGGCAGTGGGTCTGGTTTAACCTGTCATGCTTTCTTTTGAGAATCTCCCCCTGTTCTCACCAGCTGTCATGAATCATTTTGTTACATCCATTTACACATCAACGCCTTCCAGAGTTGTAATCACGAGTGATATCCTGCTTTCCAGGTTGTATCATCACCAACCTTGGCAGCCTGTGAAACTGAATGAAAGCTGCTGTCCAGGCCAGATATGAGAACGAATTACCTTTCTGTGATCCGATTGTAATTTCAGAATAGACTCATATCCCGTTTCATCGTTGCGCTCTAATTTTAGTAATAAGAGATATGACACTGTCAGGTCCTATTGACCTTGCCATTCTATTGTCAGCATTGCCCTTTTGGAAAAGGGAGGCAGAGATACAAGAATGATACAGAAAAATAATAAAAGCACATTTTTCGCCTTCGTAAAGCTCATTAATAAAAGCTTTTCATCTTTGAAGAGTTATTCCCTCACCAAGCCCTCGAACTGGATGTCATGTTTTATTCAAAAGGCCTCTACACGAGACATGAGTAAAGTTAGCACAAATTAACCAATTTTTTTTTTTGTTTTCCATCTCGCTTGCTCTCTCCTGCAGCCAATAAACCTAATGTGCTTGCTTGTTAACATTTGTCTATGGGTTGGAATTTGCACTTTCCAACCAATCTACATGTTTGTGAAGCCTCATAGAGAGAGTGAAAAGGCCAACAGTGGTTGATGCACAAAAATATGCAAAAAAATATTTTCGCAACATAATTAGCAGCAGCAGCAGGATCCATGGTAGTAAAACAAAAGCATTGAATGACATGAGCCCCAACAGTGAAAATGACATTGTTTCAGATTTAATTATTGTTTTAAATTTGTTTTTGATACAATCTGCTAGAAAAGTGAGCATACAATCATTTAGGCACAAGAAATCTTCCTTCACTTTAATTACTGTGATTATTTTTACTATTTCAGTATAGCTTACAACATTGCTCCCCAAATGTGACCTTCAGTTTTGGTTATATCAAGATCATTACTTAAATGTGCTTAAAAATATACTCTTTTATTTTAAAGAGAACGAAGAAGCTATGAAAGATTGTTGAATATGCAGTGTGAAATGCAGTTACAGTTCATAAAATATAATGTATGCAGTGCTGTAAACCTGGAGAATGGTTCTCAACTGTATGGGTAATGGATCTTTATGACCTAAAAACAGGTTACAGCTCTGATACACTGTTAGAAAATATGGTCAAAATACATACCCCAGCTGTCACAGAGGCAGTAACCTTTATCCTACTATATCATTAGGTACATATACTATACATTTGGTACCAATATGTACCTCTTATGTGCTAAAATGAGCTGCACTTTTTGAAAGGGTCCCCCCCCATTGAGAGCTGCATGCAGTACATATTTATTATAATTTGACAAAAACTGTGAATCTAATAAATGTTTTATTTTAAAACAAAATAATCTGTCACTTGGTCATAGAAAGCTATAGGCGCGTCTCAACACAGAGATATTCAGAAGCAAAACTATCCTATGCAAAAGACTATATGGCTCAGATTACTATAAATAGAATTTCATCAGCAAAAAAGACTTGTTCTTGTGTTGACAACAATGTATTTTTCCTGTAACGTATTGGCTGTCGAGAGCACGAAACCATCAAAATGTAATTACAGAAACAATAAACCAAATACTCAAAAATTTTATTTAAGGCGGAGTAAATATTTATTTATGAATAAAGCCTATGCACTTCGTAACAAAAAAAAGGTAATGTTTGGGGGTATTTTGGTACAGTGTTTCTACTTGTTTACTGTTCATTATTGTCTATATACAGTAAGCCATTTTGTACTCATTTTGTGTTTCTATAATGTTAATGCATTTGCATTTAAGTTTATTTGCATGTGTGCATGTGTGTGTGCGCCGTGCGCACTGAATAAGAGGGGAAAAGAAAAACTCTCACATTTGAGCTCACTATCCCTTATGAGCTCTCAGAAGAGCCCCAGAGACACGGCAAACGGAGGAAATGAATGATTTATTTACATTTTGAATGTGTTGCAAAAATATGCAAACGTCAGATGAAAAGCCTAAGCAAATCTTACTCCCTGAGGCAACAACAGTGTGTTAAGTTGCTGCTTGAAGTCGTCATAAAGCTTTTAAACACTGACCATGAAACCATTTCTCGTTTTCTCATTATGGGACCAAAAACTGTTATGCAGATGCCTCGGTTGTGCATTTAACAAATATGAGTTTTGGGATGCTTTTGTATGGATGGTAATAAAGGTTCCTGGAGGTGCCTTCATATGCCCCAGATAAGTTCATGATTAATTAAGACTGTTGGTGCTGTACATATGTAAACCCATGTATCTGAATTTTTCATACACATGCTGGTACCATGTATCACCACAACTTCAGGTAACTGACGTACAGTATGAATCTTTATAGATCACTTATAATAGATTATTCATGACATTAATCATTACCAGTGAACACACCCAATTTTTGTAACAATAATCATTTTGAGGATTTCTTCCAGTATAATGTCCCTATTTATAAATTAAGATAAGCTATTAATAACGAAACAGACAGATAATTGTACCATGCACTTGATTCAACAATGGCAACTTAAGTACTTTTTTATTTTTTATTATTTATGCTATTGCAAAACGCTTAGCCATCCCTTTTTTTCTATAATGAATGACTGACAGCAATCTTATCTTTGACCTTTATATAAAATTGGATTTAAATTGATTTTGGAAAAAGCCTCATCATTGTGGATGGAGAGGTTAAGTGCTCAGTAGCACATGATAATGAAACAGGACTATCGAAATCTTTTGGAAACTGTATGCTTCATCAGATTCCAGTAAATAAATAAACATATAAATTAAATTACTTCAAGATTTCTGATTTATGCTGCTTCTACAATTTATTGTGACTGCAAAGATAATAATATTTGATAAAAAACATCTATATGCTAGAAAAGGCGGCAACAGAAACAAAATAATATAGACTATATTTAGTATCAAAAGTATCTGATTTTTTTAATGATTTTATGACAAAATAACAGGATTTAAAAAATTACTAGATTTAATAGAAATAGAGATTTTTTACATTATATTATATTAGACAAAATATTATTTAATGCATATTTTTTTATCTTTTGGGGACCATTAGCATTTTCTGAAGAATCCAAATACAGTATCCCTAAAAATCTAAATGAATAAAAACTAAGCTAATATTCATAGAAATAAACCTCAAGCATCTTCAGAGACTTTCTATAGGGGGCAGCTCGTACCTGGTAAAAAGGAGTGGTTTGGTTTGGCGCCCCGCCAAGAGGCGCGTTTATTCACCGGTAGGAGGAGTAATAGTTTGAAAGTGAATCTTAGGACAGCAGGAAATACAATTCAAAATTTCCCAATCGACCTTTACCTGTGGTAGCGTACGTAAACAATAATAACGACAACACAGATTACAGTGATAATTGGTTACAGAGCTCCTTGCGCGCGGATTTCTTTATTAACTTCTTTTATAACCCTCATGACAGCAATATCACAATCACTACTGTACCATTAAATATCTCAATTTCATCTGTGTGCTTTTCAAAGGCGATTTAAGGAAATTGTCAGACATGTATTAAAGGTAACTACGAACTTACGAATTTACATAGGCTATTGTATGGTTATGGAAGGTATATAGGCAGAGTAAAATGAATTTGATCACAAAATAATACGCGCTTCAGAAATTGCACCGTCGCTATTGACCGAATCTAGGCAACGGAGTAATCATAACCAAAGACGTCTTTGATTTGGTAACCATAAGTGAAGCAGTTATTTCACAACTAGTTTAATCATACAGCTAGTTCGGGATCCCTGCCAACAAACATCGACGCGATTGATAGTAGGAATGGGCTGTGCCGCCTAGTGTCGTTCGTGGGAGTCCGTGTCGTGTGACAAAAGAGAAGAGCTGAAGGTGAACGGGGGAGCGGCAGCATCACAGTACCGACTCTTCACGGAACACGAGCACTACAGCTCGCGTAACATTTTGGTCTGAAAAAGATACTGGACGTTGAAGAAGTTTAATTACGACCACGCTTATTTGACACAAACTGGTATCGCTCCTCATCCACGCGTGGGCTCCGCGCAATACAGCGCGCTGCGATCCACTGTGCAACTCTCTCAATATCGGATTGATTCGCCTGCACGGCGGATGTGATTTATCGGAGGACATCAGTCAAAGGCTTTCTTCAACCGCACAAGCGTTTGTAACAAAAGACTTGCTTGAGGCTGGATATTCATCCTTTACCTACTCGAGACACTGGGCAGAGATTCAGCTGTTCTGGGGTCGGTAAATACGCACTTTGACGAGGTCCGAACAGGTGTACGCGCTTACAACTCCTGTCCGGACTGATTATTGAAGATCGAGATCCGCGTGCGGAGTAGGATTTTACCATAAACACATTTGTTATTTTTTTTTCGCAATAACTGGACTTAACCAGGAGAACTATGGATATCAAATGGCTTTATATAGCCTTTGCTGTTTTTGGTAAGTTTCCTTTTACAACATATTACATCATTCTGACATCCCACTGTTTAATTGGAAACCCAGAGCTGATGGTTGTACAGTTTTTGTTGTACATGCACTGTTTAAAATACACTTGCATCTTTTCAGGATCGTTTTAATTAATAGATGCGTATTACTTGTATTGCCTATTAAAGCTTGATTTTATACGTAGTCATCTACGTAGATTCAATGTAAAGTTTGTGTTTGTAATAGCCAGTGAGTTGTAGTAGACGTAGACGTAGTATAGTAATTGGTCTTTGATGTGGTCAAATGACTCAGCTGACAGCACTTAAACAGTGACAATAAATAGACTTTTTATATTGTCAAGTATACTTAAGACCGTTTCAGTATTTTTATTATACTAAGCTATATTGTCACAGGGCTCCCTGAGTTGTATCTTCCTGTGTATATGCATCTTAAAGCTGTCATGTTGGTTGCATGTAATGCTTTACAGATTCGTATTGCAATGGTGCTGAAGTAAGCATGCATTTTAAAGCAATATGTCTCAGTGTACAATATCCAAATCCATTTCCTTAAAATGGCAAAGTTGATTCTGACCCAAGATGCATTCTCTGCCATGTGTATCACAGCCACTTTAAAAAACACACACAAGCTGGGTCTTAAAAGCTCTGGTCAGATGAGTGGGGTTTGGTCTGGGGTTAATGTCGTTTTAGAGAGCCCAGCAGGAGATTGATGTTCCTTTATGGGGGGCATTAAATCAAGTAAACGTTGGACACATTGATTGATGTGAGCACGCTACACACTTCACTCTTCAGCCTGCCTAGATAACTTTCGAAACATGAAAAGACGTTTTAAATGTTCACCTACAGCTTAGGGCTATGTTGTCTAAACATATGACAAAGAAACACACCCTCTTGTACCTACACACCTGTATGATGTCATAGGGTTGAGTCATTTGGAGTGATTGACAGTGCGGTTACTGAAGAGCAGATTATTCACACATGTATCAGATGCATGCACCCTTTTTTTCTCGTAATGTTTGTGTATTTAAGAAGATTATGTAGTCCAGGTTTTTGCGTTTGCAAAAAACATGTTTTGCTCCTGAACTGGGTTAATATGACAATGAGTTTGGATTAAGCCGTCCACTGTTGCCCCCATACATACAGATAAGTATGATTTAGGATAAAACAGGCCATTATTTCATTAATCAACAACATGCTGTTCTGCATGCAAAACACTTTTTTACTGCTGTCAGTAGGAGAGTTCTAGTGTCTCAGGCGACACAATTACGGTCTCCATGTATATTTTATGCACCCCTCCTTTCCTCTCACATTTTCTTTCGTCCCCATTCTTTTCCTCGCCATACAAACAAACACTGTCAAACTCATTTAAACTCTCTATTTTTTGACGACACAACAGATGGCTGTATGCTCCTGGACAGGAGGCATGTTAGTTCTGCTGGGAGGGTACTGGGTAGCACTGGCTAACTGTTTCATAAGATTTCTCATCTTCTCCTGCGTTTATATTTTAGCTGAGAGTGCCTTCTGTGGGCTTGCATGCCAACTACTGCACTGCAAGCTTTTAAGTCTGAGGATTACTTGCAGAAATGGATCATTTGGAGCAGTTTGTGTGGTTGTAATATTGTTGCATGTTAATGCGTTATTGTGGGATTTAATTAGTTAATTGGTGAAAGTTTAATGGAGACTCTTCCTGGACATCATTGTATTAAAATGCAAATGGTTTATATCAGAGGCACATTTACCGGCCTTTCAGCAAAGACTGCTGAGTGAGTGTTACATCATCTAATTAATATTCATGATATGTTAAGGCTTACAAAAGGTTTCCCCCCTAAATTTTAAGATCACTCTTTTTTTTTCACTGGTTCAATCATAGCAAATGATCATATTTCAGTAATGAACATCATGAAACCTCACAGTTGGGTTTAAAAGAAAAGCTCTGTCTTCTACAGACATTTACATGTATTGGTTAATTTCCATATGGATGTAAGCAGGTGTGTAAGTGACAAGACAGAGCTTTTCACAGATGGGGGGACAATGTTTCTGTTTCTCATTTGAGTAAACTGCTCCATAGTTCACCATCCCCCTCACTCATCTGTGTTATCCTGTATCTGCTAAACAAAACAGCAGGAGAGGCCGTAAAGACCTTCCTTATTCACACAAAGTTAATAGGCCCTCAAACTGGTACACGCAACTGTGAAAAGCTTTTTTAATGTAGCTGTTGTGTTTATTATTAGCTTTTCTTACTCGTGGATGGGTAATACAATTTACAGGACCTGTTGTGAATTCTAACGTCAGGGTGATATGCATAGGCCTGCGTTTAGGGTCGCCATGTGTGGTAGATAATGGGCTTTTGCCGCACGTCATATGAACAAACAGGAAAACAGGTCTCCGCTTCCGATTGTCAAGTAAATGTTAACAACAGCATGAACTGCATTTTCATTTGGTTACATAGTCTTGTACTGTCACAGGCACCTGTGTGATTCATTTATGTGCTTTCAGTCAGGTAGTAGAGATGCGTAACAGTTTATAAACTACATTACATCCATATCCTTCTTGAACGTTTATGTTAAAGGGGACATTTAACAAGACTTTTTTAAGATGTAAAATAAATCTTTGCTGTCCCCAAAGTACATATCTGAAGTTCGAGTTTATAATAACACATAGATAATTTATTTTTGCAAGTTAAAATTGCCACCTTGTAGGTGTGAGCAAAAATTTTCTAAAATATCTGAAAATGTGTTTTTCTGAAAAACGATGGACATATGCTACTCGGACAGCTTGGGGGTGAGTAAATCATGGGTTTAATATCATTTTTGGCCGAACTATCCCTTTAAACATTTATGTTAACATTTTTTGACAGAAATAGGGAGCTGCTCCTCATTTGGTAGCTTTTGGCTAAATATTGAGACATGAAGTTTGCTCACATTTAGACACAGAAGTAGACCACTGATGTTGTGTGATAGGGCCTGGACTCACAGTTGGTGTTACAATCCGGATTTGTTTAGTGCGGTGTAGGTATGTGAATTGCGCAGGCTTGTACCTCAACACCAAACATTTCTTTATAAAACTTGCTTTGCAGGAATAGTTTACCAAATAATGAAAATTCATGCCGTCCCAGATGCATATGATTTGAATGAAAAAATATCTGTCACAGTAAACAAATACATCCAAAATTTTAAAGCCACATACATTCATCATAAAAGCCATCAGTGGGTTAATATATTTATAATCATGCATGACAAATCTCAAGAACCAACTTAGTATGTGTTGAAGAAAGCAAGTAGTATATTTTAGGACAACATAAGGGCGAGTAAATGGAGAGACTTTTCATTTTTTGGGTGAACTGTTCCTTTAAGGCATTAGTCTGTGTTATTATTTTGGAAAGATTGGTTTGGTCAGAGGAGGCTGCACAGGCTGGTTGCTAATTCTAAAACATTACCATTTTGGAGCTACACCCCACATTCAGCTTCTGCACAATAGAGTTAAGAAGCCCACCGTTGTCGTGCAAGGCACACACACTGCACACATTGAACAAATGGTATGTTCATAGGTCCTTGATCGTCCCTCTCCTTCAGAAGAACCTACTTAAACTTCCCACTCAATGCTGTGGTATATCTCTCAGTTCTTCTCTACAACTCTTCAGTCATCTGAGTGTTAAGTTAGTGCTACCCAGTAGTTGTAAGAACATTGCTGAAGTGGAGGAACTTTCAGCTGTCTGACTCTTAAGTGACCTCTTAGCCCCAAAAACTGACCCGTGCCTGTTTTGTATGTTTGCCTATAGGAGTGTCTATACCCAATGTCCTATTTGCCATCGGTCTAATAGGACTTGTGCATGTTGAGAACAGTCTACAAGTTGAGAAGGCCACATGTTTATACATCCAAAACTAGGGCTGCACGATTAATCGTTTTTGAACCGAAATCGCGATTCGGATGGATGCGATTTTCGAATCGCAAAAACTGCGATTATTTCGATTCAGAACTATCAAAAATAACAATCATCTAGTACGCAGTTTTTGACAGTTCGCTTCATGCGCATTTTACGTTTGATGCAGTTTAAACCAATAGAGTGCATTAACACTGAGGTGCTGACTGAACGTCAGATAACGCCATTGCGCAAGCAGCAGTTCAACTCCCCAACAAAGTGTACGGCCATATGATTTCCGCGATGCGAAAAACACGGACAGAATCGCGAAATGCATACAAATGGAATTAACTGCACAATGCGGAATGTCATGGAAGTTGGCAGATTTTGGATTCAGTCATTTTTAAAACCCATTATAACTCATTAACCGGCAAATGAAAGGACAGAAATGCGCGAAAACATTTCCCTTTTGTGTAATGTTGGACTTAAAGAAAGGTATATACGTCCGTTTCTCGTCATGCATCGCAAACAATGACAAGCGCCTCATCAGACTATAAGCAGGTTTCATTAAAGCCCGGAACACAGCAGACAAAAGAGGTACAGTATAGTTTCTTGCACGCGCACATCTGCATCGCTTTGAATATTTACAGGCACGAGGGTTCATGAAGCGCGCACACAGAGAGCAGTCAGCACACGCGTGATCACTAAACTTAAGTTTTCTTTCTTGTCTAAGTGAACATAAACAGCTGGATGTTTATCAGTACATTAAAGCAGAGCAGTTTTAAAGCTGTCTTGTGTCTTAAAGTGACAGACGGTAACCTGGTGCTTTCTGTGTCAGAAATGTTTATTACACACCAAAAATTAAAATCACTCCTTACTCTTAACTGAACAAGCTTCTGCAGCTCCACATTTAAAATCGTATAGTGAGGACTGTGCAGTGTTTTATTTGTATTTTTTGCTTATGTTAAATCATAGATTCTAATAACTAATATATTAACATTTATTACAGATGCCTGAAAAGTAAAACAAGATGATTATAGTCTTATGATTAAAAGAAAAAACTAAACATTTGCTTGTCAGAAGCATTGTTGTAGTGACAGCCAAAATACATTGGCCTATATGTTATTTTAAATAAAACTTTCAATAAATTTTTGTTAAACTGTATTTTCTTAATGTTCTTAGATTAAAAAAGGTGTGTCTGCAGAAGAGCAAAGTCCTGCAGACACCTTGGTACAATGTTTAAGAGGTCTTAAATAAACAGTAGCACAGCATCTTTCTTTGGTGCTATTAAAACCACCACAACAATCCTGGATGTAGCTTTTTTATTATATACCAATGAATCGCACTTTAAATCGCGAATCGCAATTTTGTTCAGAAAAATCGCAATTAGATTTTTTCTCCGAATCGTGCAGCCCTATCCAAAACATAATAATCATTTCTTATGGTTCAGAGGGTTTTTAGTTACTATAGAGAGAGGATCTCTCTCTATATTCACAGATAATTAGCCTATGTGTCCTGGTAATTCTGCTTCATTTATTCTAGCAAGACAGTTTAGATGGAGTTAGATGTGTTTACATTTGTTTCACTTTTGACAGCAAGTTGTACTGTAGTTTAGGTTAAGGAAGGGATGTTATCTAAATAGTAATCCATATAGTAATTGCCAAAACAATCTGCTTTCACACTGGTCCACTAAAACAACTATAGACCCTTTTACTGTTTGTACACAATGATGACAATGTTTGTATGCACGCACAGTTTGGCAAACGAAAGTATGGCAAGAATGGCAACGGAAGTATGGCAAGAATCAGCAGTGAAGCAACACAGACAGAGAAAGTTATTTTAAACTATTTAGTATATTATATATTAGTGCAACCAAACGCAATAACCAGATGCTGGGAAACTGTTTTAATAAACTAACATGTTAAAACCAATGGGGAACAACACCACTTCCGTAGCCAAAATGCGCACGCAGGCTATTTGATCATGTGGGCCGTAAAAGGGTCTATAAACAGTTTATTTTGCATTTCAGGCCAGTAGTTTGTGAATGGTGATGTCACTTGGCTAAAGTTTTGTCGTGTGTAAATAATGCGTCTCTGCTGGTGGTTGTAGTATTGGTGGAGTTAATCTACACTTTGCTCTTTTGCTTTGTTGTTGCGTTTTGTTGTCCGTGAGAATGCCTCTAGACTGAACACATAATGCATGCTTTTTGTTTTGTTTTGTTTACTAAAATGATAATGATGTGGTATTCAAAACTTGCACTTTGAAACCGGTTCTCAAAAGGACTGTCATTTATTTTAGCAAGACAGTTTAGATGGCGTTAGGTATGTTTACTTTTGTTTCACTTTTGACGGCAGGTTGTAGTTTAAGGTAAGCAAGGCAAGGCAGGTTATCTAAATAGTAATCCAGGTAGGAAATTTTCAGCAAACGTGCTCATTTAATTTAAGTGTTTGGTGCAGGTTATGTATTCACTGATTCCGGACAAAGATGATCTGTCATTATTTGTATGGAATAGTAATTGAGATTGGGATCAATGACAGATTTCTTTTCAATCGCAAAGAGCCATTTGCCCCACGGCATGCAGGCTAACTGAACACTTGACTGGCAGGCAAGCCCTATGAACACTGTAATTTCTTCTCCTGACATCCTAATGGTAATCAATACCTGACCCAAAGTTTTTACCTGTCATTCTTGTTCAGATGTTTATGTAATTTTCAGATGTAAGCTTTCAGTTTTGCCTACAATTTTTGCTATTTGTGTAGATTAGCCTGGAAAAATTGTAAAAAGATATCGTTGATGGTTTTGATTTACAAGGGGGTAGAAGTTCTTGGACGGAACCCATTGTACTCTCTAACCTCAGTTTATGCTGGCAATTTTATTTATTGACTTTACATTTTACAGTGTTGTTAAAACATGAGGAACATGTTTTTCTTTTTCAAGCTTAAACTGAAAAAAAAAAAACAACCTGAATGCACTTGCGTATCAGCATTTGATGTTCTGCTCAGTGTTCCAGGGAAATATGCAGCAAAACTGATTTTCGAACCACAAATCTGCAGCTCTGCATGTATTATAGTTTACTTTTCATCCCTGAAGGGGGTGTTAATTTTCTTGATCTGCTACTGTGAGATTTTATAGGTTTAAAACTATGTGTGATTGTGCTTTGATGAACCAATGTTGTATATGTTTGTGTGTGCAGGTAATGTAGGTGTGCGCTTGCCTGAGGTGGCTCAGATTAGATCTAAACAAAATGGAAACATGCAGCAGGGGGTTGGGGTTGGTAAACTCATTTCTGCCCCCTTGGCTATTACATAAGAGCTTGGCGCAGGGGCTTCTGATCCACGTCTGGTCCCCGCCTCTGGTAGTTCCTTCCACAAGTAACATGGAAGACCCAGGCCCACTTTAAAGATCTGACCAGAAAACTCATTTTTCTGCTTCCAAGCTTTAAATGGAGCTGTGACTTCTTTGAATTTCCCTTTGAGTAAGACAACTCCTACTGCCCCCACCTCCAAACAGCTGAGCACCATTGTATCTGCCATCACACACACAGTAAACCCACACAACCCAGCAGAAGCACTTTCACCCACTCACACAGTATAAGACATTCAGGTCACGTTTACATGACAACAACGTAGTAAGGAAAAGTTTCATATACACATGACTACATTGTCAAAACCATTTGCATTCACACTGGTACACGAAAACAACTATAAACATACATTGTTTTATGCATGCCAGGCCAGTAGTAGGTGGATGATGATGTCACTTTGGAAGTGGGCTTAGGTTTTTTCATTTGTATATGTGTCTTTGCTGGTGACTGAAGCAAATCTACACTTTGCTCTTTTGTTACAGTATGTCGTTCTGTTTGGTTGTCTTTGCGTATGCCTCTAGACTGAACCAATAACACATGCTTATGTTCACTTTCTTTTATTTACTTTAAAACGATAATGTGTGGTTTTTAAAAGGGATAGGATGATAAATGCCGATATACACTAGGGGTGTAACGGTTCAAATTACTCACTTTTCGGTGCGTATCACGGTTTAAAGGTCATGGTTTTGGTACGTTTCGGTACACTTTGGTCACAACAGGCTTCTTTACAAAAATAAAAACCTAAGCCGTTTTTAACCTCTGTCAAAATCAACATTTTCACTTATGAGCACATCTATTTTTATACTACATGTACCAACTTTACTGTGCACTTCAAAATGAACATAAAATAGCTTAGAACACTAGGGTACTTTTTATTCTATGCCACTATCTTCAAGTTTTTTTCGCAAGAAGATCAGTTTGTTAACATTTAAACACAGAAAACAATGTGTGCTGTTTCTGTCTCACCTGCGATTACATGCTATCAACAACGCCCTGGTGATGAACGCGTAAAGCGACTCGTCATATTAGATGTAACCTTAAGCATACGGCACTCGCGAATTTTACAGTTTTGTCTACGTTTTCTTGAGCATCGCTGCTGCAGTATACTTAAATGAAGCTGGCGGTGCCTCTATTAGCGGCTTTTCTCCTTCGCTTGCCGCTCTAACCGGTTTACGGCTTTGGTCAGAAGTCCTTATTAATTGCATTTGAAATATCAAAACTCGTCAAACATATTCATTATACATATACTTTATTATTATGAAAATACCTGAAAAGGTTTAAAAAAGCAGCAATATAAATATATGCCATTTCCTGGAGCTGCATGTGTAATGGTTCTTTGTCTGCAGAGCGCCCTCTGGCTTTTGGATGTAGCGTAATTTTACCGTAATTCATTGAGAACCATGGCAAGCATCATTGGCCGATTTATTGGTGCACCCCTAGTTTTCAAAACTTGTACTTTGAAACTGGTTTTTCAAAATTTTGCATTTTAAGGACTGTAATACGCTTTTGTTGTGTAAACGAACAGCCAAAACACAATGTTTTCATTTTTTTGGTTAAAATATTGTTTTGTAAACAGTAGGGGTGGGAATCATTTGGACCCAATTTAGTTCAAAATCGATTCTTAGGGTACTGATTGGATTAAGAATCGATTCTAGTCATTATATCGCATTTGCGCTCAAAGTCAGATTTAAGCCTTATTTATAGTCCCGCTTAGGATCTATGCCGTAGGCTGTTTATAGCTCTGCGTAGTCTGCCGCGCATCTCTGCAAAAATTTGACGGGCTTAAGATTAATCCAGGACTAGACCTTAGTTATGTTAGGACATTTAAGGAGTTTTTACGAACAAACCTTACAATATAAAACAATACTTGTGTGCATATTAAAACAAATCCGTGGCACTGATATATGTTAAGAAAATATGTCAGTGCAAGTGGTTTTTAAATGAAGGCAACTCAAACATTCATTTTAGTCTGGGTCTAGGATAAGCCCAGTCCGCGAAACTGTCCCTGGGGTTTTTTCATTTTATTGACAGATTGGGTAGAAAAGGCATAACAACAAAAGTCAGTACAGTCTGCCCTTAAGGATTGTCTTCAGTTTGGTGGATGCAGTTTGAAAGCTCTGGGAGACATTTTCAGTGCAAGCCTATGAAATTTTGTTTGAAGGTGCGCTGCAGGACAGCCGTCCAAGCAGTTAGAAAATGGAGTAAACTGAGACAGAAAAGGCTAAAGGACTGTGCCAAGTTTAGTGCATAATCGTATAAAAAACTGGTAAAACCAGAAGTCTTTACTTCCCTCAGAGGAAGGTCCTGAACAACATGCCAACCCTAATGATTAGTGTCTGTCGAACCTGAAAACTACTTCTGGATGTAGACAAAAAGCTGACTCTCTGAAGAGACTCCTCCATTACTGCTATAGCAGACCCGAGGCATCTGAGTGATCACGCTTAAAACGATAGAATAAAGCAGTCAATCAGGAGCCGCATGCTGGCAGGGATTCATTAAATGTGGTCTGATGGCTGCTGTCTGTTTTCCTCAGAACAAAGAGGCGAGTGGACGGGCCATAATGGCGGGCTCGAAAGGATATATTAGAGAATGAAGGGCTTTGCGATTCTTTCTGGCCACACTGCCATCTAAAAGCTAAGTGTGACTGACAATTACTAAGAAAGCCTGCCAGAAGAGACTAATTAATTGTTAATTAGTTTCCTTTTCAATGTTGAGCTGAATGCACAAACGCACAGATGGAAATTTGGAGTTGAAAACTAAAATCTATCTTTGACAGAAGGTACTCCATTAAGTGCAGTATTTTTGGGAATTCCAGTGTGGCCCATAAATTTAATATTCACAATATATTGAAATAATAATTTGCAATAGAAAAATATGGAACCTAACCAAACAATGGCTGTTTGGTTAATGTTTCTGATTGGAATAAAGAATATATCCCTTAAAAGCCATTAACACATAAATATCAGGCTTATATTTTGTCTTTATTGGGAGGATGAAAGATATTACGCTGTAATGTCAACAACAATGGCCTTGTGTAATGTATTTGCTTTGTGGCGATTGTGTCCACAAGTGTCCACAATCTCTGCTTACCCCTCCATCCTGCTAAACAAACAAAAGGAGCAACGGAGAGGGGGTAGGGAAAGAGAAATGTACCACGTTGGGAGTTTGGGGGTCTCTGTGGGGTCTGGGGGTGGGTAGACAAGACACTTAGCACTGCAGACAGAGTGGATTTGCCATGGATCAGAATGGTGGGGGGGGGGGGGGTGGGTTTAGGCACAGCTGAGAGGACTGGTCACGAACACTTAATTTTTTATCATGTCCACAGTAATGATGGATGAAACAGAGAAATGGGGTGTCTGCAACCAGCTCATACATATTTCATGAGGGGACTCTAGGGATTGTGATAAGGCGGGTCAGTGTTTGGGCGTGGGCTGGCGAGCGAGTAAAGTTTAATATGATTTTAGCCAAGTAGGACATATTCCTGGATCCTTTTTCAGGCCTGAGGCAACATTGTTATCGGATTTTAAGGTTAGGGCTGGATTTTGGGGCTTACATTTATATCAGTCTGTCATTTTTTTTAATTTTAAGGTAATTTTGTGATGAGAGTTGTTCTTGGGTTTGATGTTAAGAATGTTAGACTCAAAAGATTGAACTAGGAATGTTGAACTTTGCTGAACTTGTTTTTTTGGGCAGTTTCCCAGACAGGGTTTAAGTCTAGTCCCAGACTAAACTGTATGTTTGGGCTGTCTTCTTAACTAGAAAGAGCTTGTCCTGGCATATCTTAAATATATTAGTAAGTATTTTTGGAAGGTATGTTTGTAAAAACAACTTAAATGTTTGTATATTACTAAAGCCTATTCCTGGCTTAATTTGAACCCCGTCTGGGAAACTGCCCTAGTATGGGGTGGTTTTCCGGACAGAGATTGGCTTAAGCCAGAACTAGGCCTTAGTTAAATTCGGAAATATATCTAGTTTTAACAAACATGTCTTACTAAAAACATTACTTTTGTGTATTTTAAGGCAAAACAAAGGGCACTGCTGTATTTTAAGATATGTCATTGCAAGTTGTTTTCAGTTTGGATAGCTCGTCTTACATTTATTTTAGTTTAGGACAAGTCTAATCCCTGTCCGGGAAACAGCCCCTATATGTTTTAGCAACAGGACTGATTCTATTCACCACGCAATGAAAAGTGCACCACTCTTTTGCCATGTTCATCGCGCCTGATGAAGATCTGAAGGTCGAAACGTTGCGCTAATAAATTCATTTGGATTTCACGCTGCTTTTTCACCACTGTTATTTTGTTGAGCCCAATTAGGGTATTGGGGATGTGCATAGTATACCACTTTGCATTTTTTTTATTTTACTCCTATGTGCTACAACTATAATGAGCCCCAGGTAAAGTTACATTTAAAGTAGTGCAACAACGGTCATAAATTTAGAGTTGTTAACCTATACAGGGCACACATATAATTTAGGGTTCTTTAGGGAAGACACCTCTATGGGGCCCTATGAGTTCCGCGATGCGGAAAATGCGGACAGAATCACAGAATCCAAGCATAAAAATGGAATTTACTGCATTTATACTCAAATGCTAGTTTTTTTTGTTTCATTATTTACAAAATTACTAAAATCAGATTGTTGACAGACAATATCATAACTAATATATTTACATTTACTACAGATGCCTAAAAAGTATAACAAGATGAGTCTTATTTGGTGGTTGTCAATAGCATTGTTATAGTAAATTGTGGTTACAGTGACAGCAAAATTTCACCGATCTATATGTAATTTTATTTTTAACTTTTAATAATTTATTGTTAAATTGTATTTGTTTAATGTTTTCACTTGATAAGATATGCTTTTTGATTACTGAAATTTAATGTAACTATTAAAACCAGAATACAGAAAAATGAAAAGTCAAACATGGAATTTAAGAATAAATAAAATGGAATTTGGGAAAAATTAATATGGATTTCAAAGGCCCTACATACATACATAGCATTCTGTTGTTTTCTTCCCTCTAATGATACAGGAAAAATAGCAAGTGGAAACTAAGATGATTATTGATCTCAACTGAAATTAACTAGTAAATTAACTAAGTAGATCAATAAGCACTACATCTACATTTAACGCATGCAGTGTCATTGCTGACAGTATAGATTTGTTAAATCTGGCTCTAATGATGTTTACTGCTGTCTCTACTTCAGGATTAAGTAAAAACTGCAAAGATCCCTGTTGTATTGTGAAATATGGCTGCAGTGCTATGGGCTTCCGCAGCCAGTTGTATCTGTTGGTTTTTATGTATTATAATGGAAAAAAATTGACTGTTTGTCTTGTTTTGGTAATATGAACAGCCTCAATAGCAGAAGGGTATCCCGGCAGAATGGTTTTGGCTCGTCTCCCATTATGAGTTTAGCTGTTCAAGCTGGTCTTAGCTGGTCAACTAGCTAACCCACCACTGGGAGGACCAGCTTACCAAAATCACTTTCAGCTTAAATGAGTTAAAACCAGCCAGCCAACATTGAATGTGAAAGATGTCAAACCTGCAGGTTTCTGTGAGAGGTACATATGTTTGTGTCATTGTAATGTCTTTCTTAATCCATTGTAACTGTAATGTATCATAAATATTTTAAATGTGTGTATGAGATGCCTAGATGGTAACTCCCTGTCTGACCTTTTTGTTGCACAGTAAAAGCAAAGTGTTAGATGGGTTGATGGATTATTAATGGAGAGAGAAACACAGCAGTTCGGCAGATGGCTGAATGGGGAGGAAAGGGAATGATCTCTGAGCTCTGTCTGGCGGTGTGCGAATGCATCTTGTTTGTTTGGGTGCAGCTAGTCTCGCATTGCTAGTCTTTTGACCTACAGCGTAAAATCTAAGGGCACGCTCACATTATCCCAACCAAACCGCGCCCAAGGGCACTGGAACCCCAAAGCATGGTTTGTTTGACTAGTGTGAGCTCTCTGTAATGTGCCCAGCTTGCAGAGGTGGATCTGGCGCTATTCACTTGGGCTCAGGCTCGTAACGCGCAGTGGGATCTAGAATCGTGCCAGAACACGACTCAAAAGGAGCGATGTCAACTGCGCTACCACTTACCTTTATCTGCCTTCGTAAAACCTTCTGATGTGAGCAGCAGGGTTACGTGAATGTCTAAGCTGCATGAGGTATGATATGAGTGCGTCCTAATCCAAATAATGGCCAAGAACCACCTACTATCAGTGGCATTGTTTTGTCTCCACCAACCCTGCAAACCATTAAATTGCACCTTTTTCATTGCTAAAAATAATGCTATTTTGTGTATTTGGTATAATACAATGTGTTCACGTGGTTTATGGTTAAAACAATTATTTTCCACCCTACCTTACCAAGAAGTAAACTGTTGCCTTCAATACATGTGTTTGTTGTTGTCCAAGAAAATATATTTATGTTGGAGATGATAACTCGTGTCATTGTTTACTTTGGGGTATGTAGCTTTTGCATATTATTAACATGTACTAATACACACCAAAGGAAATGTAAAAACGTGAATCGGACAATAGGTGCTCTTTAAAGCAATACTCCAGCATAATTTTTTTAATTACCAAATTATTTACTCACCCTTAAGCAATCTTTCAGACGGACACATTTGGAGTTGTTTTTAATAAAGGGAAAACAGGGATCAGGGAACAATCTCTGACATTGAAACAAAAAAGGTCATTAACAGAAGTAATCCACTCGGCTGCTAGGGATTAAAAAGGTTGATTATCGCATATCCATAACTTTATAAACAATAATAACTAGCTTTCGGTAACAACGGCATCTTGATACACGCGATTCATGAGAGTCACTGCGCAACGTATCCATGGCTACAGTACGAATGCTCACTACGCTAAAACTCTCATGTAAATTGCATGAGTCCAAGATGGCGCCACTATCGGAAGCTAGTTATTGCGATAGATTACCAGCAGAATGCTTTTAACCCATTAGAGTAGTGTGGATTACCTCTGTAAATGATGAATGAATTTTTAGGGGTTTAAAGTCAGAAGTTGTTCCCTGAACCCTTGTTTTACCATTATAAAGCTTAAGAGAGCAAGGACATTTGTGACCGATCATGGAAAGTAGGGACACAAGTCGGATCTGGTACATTTGATAACGTTAACGTTGCGTAACGTTACGCAGCTCCGTGTCTCACTCAGAACCTCAAGAATGCGCATTCGCGCAGGAGGATCACATTACACATTGTAGAGATGAGAGATAGAGAGGGAGGTAAGAATGGTGCACATGTCGAAAAAAATTAATAGAAATCTAGAATCAAATTACTAAATTATGTATAGCCATGTCAATCATCTTATTACAATATGTTAACTAGATAACTGGATACAACTTACTGTATAGTTTAATAAAATAATGTATTTTGATTATACAAATCAATTACGACCTAACTATAGTGATTGTTTAACTAACTGCTGACCAGCTTAGGGAATCATGGCTAATTTATAAGACATACCCTATTGCTGAATCAGTATGTTGTTTTTCTTGTTAATTGAGTCTTTTTGGGTAGCCTATCTTATGCCTAAAATTAGTCAAGGAGGTTGAGTCTTACAACTTCCTTCAAAATTTGATCAATTGTGCATACCGGTAATTACATTTGCAACAAATGCATATAGGGTGAAAGACTCTTAAAGACGCATAATTTAAAGTTCAGGTTTTAAAGTTTGGGTCAACCTGTGGCACAGCTTAAAAACTGAAACTTATAAAATCCTGTCAGAGGTCCAAAATGTCTTTGAAACACACCAGTTGCTTTGCTGTCATCAGGATAAAACATGTTACCCCTCGAACCTTCCCTCGTAACAGAGCATCCCCACAAAACAAACCCCAATTTAACCCCTGAACATATATACTATGTTCTCATTATTTTTTTTAACACATCTATAGTTATGCACTGGCACAGAGTTAGACCCTTTTGACTCCACACAGAAACAGCAACGTGTGCGGCATGACATAAGGAACATCCTGGATCTGTTTTTTCGCTCTTCTTTTTTTTTAATGTATTATAGAAGTATCGGATCGGGACTTGGTATCGGCAGATACTCAAAATCAAATGACTCCGACTCGGACTCAAGAGCAAAAAACCCGATTGGGACATCCCTACTTAAAATACATCAGTGCCCTGTGTTTTGCCTCAAAATGGACAAGTAATGTTTTAAGTAAGGCATGTTCGTTAAAACTAGTTATATTTCCTAATTAAACTAAGCTCTAGTCCTAGTTTAAGATAATTCCTGTCCGGGAAACCACCCCTATATATATTTGTAGTAGTAAAGTGCTAGAAATCAATATCCTTTGCTGATAGTTCCTCGTCATTGTGGAGAGTGCAGTTCATGGTTCCATAGCACCCTCACCTGTTTTGACTAATTGATAAATATAGTTTTTTTTAAATGTTACTTTTTTTTAAATTGAGACTTGTAACATTTGGCATCATCATTGTGTCATTTTTATGATGTAAATTGAGTGAGCAAAAGCAGTATCGGCTCCAAATATTGGCTCAAGAAAATCGTCAGCCTGTATCGGTCATTGGCTAAGACTGATGAAACAAAAATTGGTATCTGCTTTGGCACTGAAAATCCATATCGGTCGATCTCTAAAAAAACTTTCTCATTATCTCGAAAGTTGCGCTGCCGACTTGAGTCACTGGTTTCCGTGACGGGTCACATTTACTAATATAACTACAAATGTGTTCGTCTGAAAGATTATGGACATATGTATCTCGGATTGCATGAGGGTGAGTAAATCATAGGGTAATTTTAAAATATGGCTGGAGTATCCCTTTTAATCCATTGATTAGTTCTTCCCTGGACCGTGTAAATGTAATGTTTTCAGGCAGACTGGATCACTCAACTGCTGATTTCTAGCTAATGCTTACACTGGGAATCAGTATGTATCAGACAATGTATAGGCTGTGGACCGTCTGTAGATACTTTATCTAAAGTTCAGGCTTGAGTTGATCCAGTGGACTAGAAAAACATGCAAGACCAGGCCACACATTTATTATTACCAGTTTGCTTTCTCATGGCCTTCAGTACAGAAGCTATATTATAAATAAAGATTCAACATGATCCATGGGATAATAATCGGCAATATGTTTTTTTTTTGGACATCTGACTCCATCTTTTTTTTTAAGTGTGTCATCTGACCCTGTGAAATGTAACAGTTCAGGTCAGCTTGAAAGCCACATGCATGTTCAATTGATGTCCACACATGTTTCACATAAAGGTCTTGTCTGACCTAGATTTTTTATTTGGAAACCATGTAATGTTGAGGCGTGTCATGTGTCCTGACCCCTGGCATGCCTGTGGTTTGTGTTAATGTACACGTGCACTGTGAAGTGGACCGTAGTACCACCTGTTCCCTTGTCCTGAGGTTATTTTTTAATACTGTAGAATCTCATAAAGCCCCAAACACAGAGAAAAACACAAGCACTAAAGTTCATCTAAAACCATGAGCTCCAGAAAAGAATCTGAGCTTGATAGATCTGCAATAAATAGTCAACTGCAATATCCATGAACTGTCTTTATCTTCAGGGTCGATGCTTTTGCTGAAAAGCAGAAAGTACTTTGAATGGATAACTGTAGGTTCACAACAGGCATGTCTCTTAAAAAGAAATGAATCCGCGAGCACGTTACACCTGGTATTAAGATGCGCTTGTTTAGCAACAGGCTTCCTTTGAAGCTAAAGATGAAGTGGCTCTGAAGGGCTAAATGGTTGCCAATTACAAGGACGGTCTACAAAATAGCCTTTACTTTTCTGTTTGTGTGATACGTCCATTAAGAAGCAAGGGGCAAAATGCTCGGTTCTAATGACTGGCTGGTCTGCGTTGGCCTTATAAGTGTTTTTTTGGCCTTTTAATGCATTAACATTTTAAAAGCCAGATCCTAATGTACACTTCAGTGACTAATGCGTGATGCTAGGCTCTCAGCAAGCTGCTTTGTAATCACAGTCATTCACACACACAAAAAAACGAACATTTTGTTTCTGATTTTTCATAGTAAGGCTCTTGTGCACATCATGTTTATTATTTTAAAAGTGCATGTACATGTGTATTTTATCTTAATCTGTTGGGAGTAAATGGTCTATTGCTATTTCACATTGGCCATCTGCTCTATAATGATAAATCCAGAGGCAATATGTAAGGCACATGAAGGTCCGTCCACTTGGTATTTTATTCATCTGGCTTCCCTGCAGCTGTGGCCTGGAGAAAATTGCCTTGTAGGAAATTGAGTGAAAACGAATTCATTTGCCAGGATGTGAGCGTCTCTTTAAGGGAGGGTTGCTGTAAGGAGAGCCCAGCTCAACAGGGCTGACCAGAGCCCCTACTGCCCCATTCACTCAACACCTCACTGGTTGGCCTTATTACCAGCACCTCTATGGCTTGTGTATTCCCTTTCATTTAGATAACTAGGGAAATGTTGCGTACACACAAAATGGCACTGTCATAACACGTATCATTTGAGAGCAATGTTTAGTGCCGTAAAAGCATCAGTATGAATGTAGTCAGATTGTAAATGTCAAACAGGGGCCTTGTAGACAAGGGTACCTGAATACAATATAGCTTACAACAGACAGGGCAATAATTTTCGAGAGAAACCTGAATAGTGCTACTGTATATCAGCATGGGGTTTTAAATGGCTGATTTTTAGGATACTTGGTGAACTATTTCTTTGAAGTTTGTCTGGAAGTAAATCTTCATACATCTCACCTTGGCAAGCACCCGTTCCACGCTACACCTGGGGTCTTTAAAGCATCACTATGTAGTTTTTTTACCTTTAAATAATGTCTCTAAAATTATTTCAGTGATAGAACAACTTTTAACTGGACAAATTGTACTGTTGCTGCAACCTGAGCAGCCTCCTAGCTGCTACAAGCACACTCTGACTGTGCATTCAGACCGCCACCGGCGAGAGCGTCAATAAAAGCTCTGGCTGCCCTGACAACGACGCTAAAGAAAAGTTGTAGTGGACGCTCTGACGCTCAAATGCATTCTCTGAACTCCTCTCAGGCGGAGGTTTCCGCCTTCCGATTGGTTGCCGGTGAACATTTCTGCCTTCCGATTGGTTGCTGCCGAACCGCGTCATATGTCATTACCATAAAGTTGAGCTGATTTCAACTCTCATCGACGCTCACGCTGTACATGACGCGCCGCGCCGCTGCTCGCCGGAGCTCGCCGCCGGCTCTCATTGAAAATGAATAACTTCCGGCCACTTTGACGCTCTCGCCGGTGGCGGTCTGAATGCACAGTTAAAGTGGCGGTGGAGGGGGAGCCCCACCCCTCCCCCTGCCTGCAGAAGAGTGTCTGATACCAGGCACTGTTGCGCTTTTCAACCACATGGGGGAGCTGTAAGTCATTTTTACATGGAAACTACATAGTGTTGCTTTAAGGACCAATTGCAGAAACAAGAAGAACTGAAGCTCATTCATCTGCTGCTTATTAGGTTTGCTGCAGATCATTTAGCAGTTTGGTTATAATGGACAATGGACAGTGTTAATCTGAGGCAATGTAGCTGTGGTTTGAATTTGATCGAACATGTAGATTAAGTATCAGATATGTGCAAACATCACACTCTTCTGCAACCTCCTCCTGGGCCCCTCTAAGTAGACGCTGGTACCAAATTTGAAGCCCTTTCACATGACTCAATGTGCGCTAATGTCAACAGTGTGTTTCTGTGACACCATCTGCAATGCTTTTCACATGTAGGTCAAAAATTACATGACCCTCATGTTTGAAGGTGCAGTAGAGTCTTGATGTCAGGTAAGTCATATGACAGGGCCTTCGCTTTCCCATTTAGTTTGTTTCGTTGTGTCACTTTCACATTATCTGGACCAATGCCAGCTGGATGAGAGATACACCTTTTGTGTTATTATGACCCTCTCTCTCTCTTTCTCTTTCTTCTTTTGTGTACATTCTTGGCTCAGGTTGATTTAAGTGGAGAACGTCCAGTGGATTTTCTGCCCAGTGCTTGTTATCCCCTTTGTCCTATTGTATTTGGCAGCACAGGTGTTTATTCAAGCACAACACTCCACTTTGTGAAAGCTTTGTGTTCAACTTCTGCGTTTGCTGTTTCTTCTGTGTTCTGCGGAGCGTGCTGATAAAACAAAGTTGAAAAAGAGCGAGGGATGCATTCTGAATGTTAGAAGATTTGTTTTGTAGGATCATGATTTGGAGTTCAAAGTTTACATATTTTAAACGTAATGACTTTGGGCACCTAAATGGGTGTTTATGTAATGTTTGACACACAAACTGTGCTTTCTTGGTAACATTTGCGCATATGTTACGACTCTGACACCAAGGTGTGTGTGTGAAGTGGGATTATCCATAGCAGGTTTAAGAAGAGGATGTCACATTATAATAAAGTTGAGATTGTGCCTCTGTGGTGAAAGGCACGGCATGCTTCTTACTGGATTAGCTCTTTATTCCTCTTATCTTTCTTGTGTGCATAATCCTCACAAAACCATCCAGTGTGTACTTTTTCCTGGATCCGGCTCTCTATGGGAAGTCAATGCTAGGAGTCCAGCAGGCACCAGATAGATAGTATGGACTAGCTGGACTCGGTGGGTTAAATAGATTTATATTGGCAGGAGAGATATAGCAAGTAAATTGAGCTCTCTTTTAACCTAACAGGCTGTCCTGCTGCCTGCAAAGGCGGGATCCTAATAGTCATGTGACCTCATAAGCGACTGGGTTGGATCGCTCTATATTGGCAGCTATGCAACACACACATAGCTCTCAAATTGCAGCGTTAGCTTGTTGCTAGCATAACTTAGCAATATTTGTATAAGCATAAACGCTTTATATTAGGGATGTGACGAGATCTCGTGCGACGAGATCTCGCGAGATTAAATGTGTATCGCGAGATTAAGTGTGTCTCGCGAGATTTCTTGTGTAGGTGAAATTCTGGCCGTTTCTCAAAAAAAAAGGCTGCATCCTTCGGAGGTCGCATTTTTAAACTGCATTTACTTCATAAAGACTGTCTTTTGAGAGACTAACAATTATAAAGTTTACTAATAATTTAGTTAATCGCAAATTGTTGTAATATGCTCACGACTTGCGAATGTAATGCTCAGTTAATGATCTGAAATAAACCTTAATGTCGTATGCAGCCTGCATATGCGACCTCCGGAGGAGGCAGTTGCAGGCGCCTTTTTTAAATGATATTCTATGGGCATGGAGCGTTTGCGCGCTGAGCGCCTTGCGGTTTTTGCCGGCGGCCGCAGCACGCGCCTTTGAAGGAACGCTGAGAGCGGAGAAGCGCCCAACGTCATTCGCGTCTTTCCATTGTCCACTCGAATGAGGGGAGATGCGGGCCTTACGTTGTGGTGAGGGAAGTTTACAGTTGCTTTGAAGAACCGGACTCCACTCGCTCACTCTCTCCTGCGTGTTTGTGCACCTCTAACCCTCAAACAAGGTCAGATCAAGCATCCTCTTTTTAAAGTTTCTGCTAATATGACAGTCAACAGCAAAAGAGCGCACGCTTCAATATTTGATTGACAAGACAGCTGACTAGGTGGTTGCCTAGCAATATTAAAAGCCGCGTCGACACGCACTGCTCTTTTTTTTTTTAAAAGGCAGTGCGTCGCGCCTTGCGTTTCCAAGCGTTTAAAGCGTGGTTGGTATAATTAGCCTCTTACTATGCATTATATTCTGTCTTTTACTGCATTTGCTTTTTTGTTTGGGTTTCCAATAATGTTCGTTTGGGAGCTCGTATGAAGTCTGAGACGTGTTGTGTTTTTCTGTAGATCAGTGTCAGATGTGAAGTCTCAGCAGATTAAACCATCACAGAGTTTACATGATTTAATGTCTGCATGTTCATTTCTATTGTAAAGAAATGGACGTATATTAAATATTCAAATGGATTTAAACATTGTTTGGCTAAAAAATAAGCGTTTTTTTTCCGTCTAAAGTGAAAGTGAAAGTGAAGATAGCATCCGAGACGAGTCTACTATCGCCCCCTGCAGGCATTTGTTATAATATATACATAATGCTATTTATTTATAGACCACAAATGTAATGTGTTTGTTAATGTAATGTTGTTTAATGTAACTTGGTTTTAATACTTTATTTGAACCAATTATTATTGCATCTTCGTTATTATGTAATTTTAAAGGCTACTGCTCACTTGGGTCTATTTTTATTACCCAAAAATAACAAATTACTTCATTATCAGTTAGTAAAATAATTGTTAGGGGCAGTCCTTGATTAGTTAAAACATTTAAAAATAACATGATTTCAGTTTCTTATTCATTTATTTTATCATCGAGGGTTTCTTAAAAAGTGTAAAAATATCGTCTCGTCTCGTTCTCGTGAACCCAATCTCGTGTCTCGTCTCGTCTCGTGGATTAAGTGTCTCGTCACACCCCTACTTTATATAAATATCTGATTAAAAAGTTTAAAGTCCCACTGTAGTCAATAATTTTATTAATTAAAACTCATCCATGAACATCATAATAACATATTTAAAAGTTTAAAAGTCATTTTTTCATGCTTCAAAACAGCTGGAATGTAACTGCTCTACATCCTTTCCTCATTTTGTATACACAGATCTATGAATATGCAAACTTGTCTCCGCCTCTACTCAATAGCACAGCTTGGACCATAGAATATGCAAATTTGTCCCCACCTCTACTCTTTCACACCACCTCAGACCATAGATATATATGTAAATAGATGCTACATTTGGCATTTTCAGACACATAGCTAAGTTCAGTTTTACACCATGTATATGTGAACTGCGCGTTTGCAGCACTAATCTTTAAGTGCTGATGTTAACAGGTTACAGGACATAAGCCGAGTTGAATCATTTCAGCGCATTATCTATGCGGTATCTGTACATAATATCTATAACTGGAACCACTAATCCATGCATTCAGTTTAGGGATGCACCGATAGGATTTTTTGGGCCGATACCGATTTAAACAGACAACTTCTGGCCGATACAGATGCCGATATTAAACACTTGTATACAATACTATACAGTTGGTCTATTAGGTAGTTTATTTCTGCATCAAATTATTTTTACTGAACATATATTGGATCTAATTAAAATTCAACCGACCAACATAATAAGAGAGGCACAAATTAAGCTAAAACAAATATAAGAAGATAGCATGATAACCTTCAAAGGTGGTTTTTGCTATTCAGCATTTATTTTATTAACAACATTTACTAATTTTTTTACATATAATGGATTTCTTTATGCAGTTGATTAATACTCAATCGGTATCGGTCTTTCTCGTGCTATTGCTGACATGCCGATGCTTTCAAATTCATCAAAAATTGGCCGATAAATATCGGCGACCGATACATCGGTGCATCAATAATTCAGTTGAGTTGATATGATTGGTTACATGTTTGTGGCGTTGAAAACTTTTGCCGATTTTAAACCGCAGGAATAAGACTGTCTCCTAATGTATGGAGAAAATACTCAGCAATGGTGTTGAATGATGAATTTGCCCATGATTTGTCTTAAAACATATTAAAAACACCACATAGCCATATAAACAACATAAAAACCTGATTTTCCCCACAGTGGACTTTTACTCCTAAAATGCCTAAAACCTATGTTATTCTAGGATAAATACCCTTATCTCCTGAAGGTTTTCAGAAAAAAATACTAAGAATTGTCAACGTCTACCAAAAACTTAATATCTAAGCCTCTGTAGCACTTAGTAACCGGCGGTAGAGGTGATGTTTTGGTGCACAGCATCAGGCACAAATGGGTTAAATGTACATATAACTATGTTTTATTAATGCGTTAATTGAAGTGTATTTGATCTCTTGTTTCATCCACCATGTATGACTTATTTTACCAATCGCAATGCATTCTGGGATCCATGTATCACATGCAGCATGCATTAGAATTGGGCTAAAACAAGGGCAGTGTAATACATTTTGAAACAGCCATCACGTCAGGAACACGACTGTGATGCATTAAAATGCTGCCGTTGTAGACGACGTACTAGGTTTTGAAATGATGAAAAGCTGCTTAGATGTGGATGATGCTTCAACGGTACGGGTTAATGGCGTGTTAGGACGGGCAACTGCGGTCGGAGTGTAGGTAGAACACCTCTGATGAGGGATTTAGGACCTCATTTTCAGCCTACATGAGCCGTCGTTTCACTTTGAAGTCTCTCTGAGCCCGTTAAGCCTTGCTGAAAGGGTTCAAAGATCTGTGAAAGAGACACGAGCAGCAGGAATTCTCTCACATGTGGTCACGGACAAACGCAGCAGAATAGAGAAAAAAGAAAGAGATGATTAGTGAGGAGAGAAACACAAAAGAGAGCCTGTATCTAGTAGAGATGGATTCGAGGTTTTATTGTGTTCATTTCTGGGAGACTTATATAGGTCTGTGTAAGAAGGATAAACTTGTTTGACTTCATTTTAGATTGCATCGGTTTTCTTGAGAATATGTTTAGCAAGTGTTGATGTTTTTGAGTCATTGGGTGCAGACCTCATTTTACTGCAATCCTCTTACTGACTGAAGCGAACCCCTTTGAGCATGAAGAGAACAACTATTACAAGGAGTATAGTATACACGCAGTATGTATTAGGGATGAAAAATGAGTAGGCCATACCTGAATACTCCGATGCGTTAAATACATTTACATTTAAGCATTTGGCAGACACTTTTATCCAAAGCAACTTACAGTACAATACGAGGGATACATTTTTTTCAGTATGTGTGTTCCTGGGTTTGAACCCATGACCCCAAGCATGACTGCCCACTCCGTGATAATGTCATTTATCCGGACATGTCAAATATAAACCAGGTTTCAGAGGCATTGGAGCGCGGTACTTACAAATGAATATACGGTAAATGATAGTTGTAATAGTTCTAATCTGTAATAGTTACAAAGTTGTCGACCATGGTAGTGCTTCATAGAAACAATATTTTGTTATTGTGGTCATTCCTTTTAGCAGCGCTCAGACAGCTAGACGCCATGTTTTTGTCATACAGTGGTACTTAGATGCCCATCCAGAAAGAGACAGTCTGTTTTAACTTGCCTTGGTAGACAGTACTAAAAATGTATTGAATTGTGAAAGCCATCCCACAATGCACCGGGATACGATGAAAATGAGACGGAGGTCTACAACCGCTTGCATCCCTCTAAGGCATCATTTTCAAAATCTTTCTTACATTTAATTCATTTAAATAATATCAACAGGACTGTTTGAGCTTTGAGTTTATGAAGAGATTTCGTCTCATCTTAAGAGCCTTGAGCAGTGATGTTTTTGAAAAGACGTCACATTTAGAATGCAAATCCCATTAAACTGCTTTTTGGCAAAACCCGAGTAAAGAAAACAGGGAAAAATTTCAAGAAATCAAATGGATTCGTGAGCTCAAGCAGAAATGCATCCCGCTACTGAGCGCCTGACAAAACCGCACAATGAAAGTGCCAGGGGGACGTGGGAATAAAGATGGAGCAGCTTTGCATATATTGTAAATATGGCTCCACACACCCAGAAATGAATGTCCTGCATTTCATATAGCTTTTTCGACTGGCTGGGCGCAGCTCAGTCTTTGAGCCAGTTCATTTTTCATCTAAATAGCCTTTCCGGGCATGCACGCTCCTGCTCGGAGGCTGAAGTCCATTGACTGCCGCTGTGATGGAAGTGAATGGTTGGCTGAGTGAAAGAGAACAGTGGCATTAACTTAAAAAATGCTACTTTGGTGATTTATTGATGAAGGGAATTGTGCCTAAAGACACACAGTTTGTCCTAATGACTCACTTGCTCTATCTTGCACTGGGGTTCGGTTTCTTAACGATCCGGTGGCTGCAATAAGGGGTTGCACAAATTACATCCGCAGTCCACTGGCGATGACTTCTTTGCTACTCCAGGGTCCTGCAATCTCCTATTACTGAACCATGGTCAATTTACCCCCTTTGGTGTATTATACAGTACAGCTCTGTGTAACTCTCTTCATTTCCTGCTGCCCTGTTTTGTTCACCCAACAGGAAACCATGTCGCCCATCTTTCCTTTTGGGTTTCCCTACAAGCTACTTTCTCCTAGGAATAGGCAATGATTGATCAACATCTTTAACAACATTTAAGACCCAAAATGTGCACATATCAGGTTATAGTATCCCCACTATCTCAATCTTTGGTACATGATGTGTGCATGTGCATGGCAAAGCCTATGAATAGTGCAACATCTAGATTATGTCCCTGAACACACACATACTCAAGGGTCGTGCACATTGGTGTCGCTGGTCTCGGTGCACGTAGGAGGCTACAAAGTGTGTATGCGAGTGTGAATCGAAGGGTTTTTACACACTGCTAGATCAGTCTCTCAGCTCCTTGAGGCTGTGGCATTTAGTCTCCCCTCCAAAACCTTTGCTGTCTACTGCATGCATAGGCAGCTGCCTGCTAAAGCAGCATGTTTCCTGCAATAAGTGGCCGATTCAAAACGCTTTGCATAGGCAGCAAATCTGCATGCCTTACAAACCTTTCAAAACTTGAACACATTCCTAGGATACCATCTGGCCAACCAACTTAACCAGCTAAGCATCACTGGCCAGACTGGGAGACCAGCTTAAACAAGCAAAAACCAATTAAAGATGCATTTTGACACTGAGCGCATCACAATATATTATGGGATAGCTTTATTGGTGTTTTAGAGTGTCTGAACAAAGTTATCTTCAATAGCCACACTTTTAAGTCTTTGCATCACATGTGTGCCGGTAATGTCCTTAAATGCTGCCTATGAATAGGTTTTGGACCAGAGCCCCAATCTTACCACAACCTATTAAACAGACTGCAACGGGATTCTGCTCTGACATCTCCACAGAGAAAAGATATCATAATGCCTGCTGTGGTCATGTCTCCGCTCATGGAAAGCTTTTATATTGATCTGATGATCACAGACCCAGAGCTTATTGTGTCTTATTCCTCATTTCCTGCCATCCCGTTGAGATGCTCTGTGCTTTTTTCTTTTCTTGCAGTTGAGTAGTTTATACTTAACACAGGCTAATACAGTTAATACTTTTCAGAACGCATACACATTCACGGTCGGCCACACCAGTACAGCTGTGCCTCCAGCTGCTCACACAGACAGGAAGCAGCACGTCACCCCCCGTCTGCCTGCACTAAAAGACCCGTGTTGTTTTGTATGCAGCACAGCTGAGGTACTGACTGGGGTCCCTGTCCTGACCTGGAAGAGAACAGCATACGCACACAAAAAGGACTTATGAGGCTTTCCACTGAGTTTATGGCTTCATACTGAGCTACAGATATTTACACATATCAGGGTTTCCCGCAGAAAATTTGATAGTTAAGGTGGTAGGGTTGGGCGGGTGGGTGTGGGCCGAGGGCGTGGCAATCAAAGGGGCAGGGCGTATACGTCATGATGAAAATTAAAATATTTTTATTTAAAAAACTAAAAAAACTTAGTTTCTTCAAAATTATGACAAAAAATGAACCCATACTAGATTATTAATGAATTAAATGTTTTTACCTCTAAAGGGAATAGCTGCGTGGTGAAGTGAAACTAAAGGGTTAATTAACACAAACTGAAGCAGATGTTGTAGTACGTCTGGCGAACAATGATATAAAGCGCAAAAATTGTAAAAACTGATTTTTTCCCACTATTAATTACATTATCTTAAAGGAGTGTAACTACTGTAGCATGTAAATAACAGCAGGTTGCTCAAACAACAAAATCACCAGCTAACTTACTTTAAAATTGCAAGAACTATAGACTAATACAATAACAGGCTTAAATAACCCCAAAACATAAGTCCACTTACAGTTCTCACGGACACGCGTTTTATCAACTGGCTATCCTCCAGACATGAAGGACCACGTCTTATCTCATTTCGGCCGTGTGGTGCGCGTGCTCGCTCGTGGTGTGAAGCGTGTCCGCGCTATTCTCCGAGATATTTTATCAACTGGCTAGTTATCCTACAGACAGTGACGGTCCGGACCACGTCTTTCTCATTTCGGCCGTGTGGCGCTTGTCCCTCCTCCACCGATATGCCCTTGACGGCCTTTTGTGCAGTGAATGTTTTTTGTTTTTTTTGTTTTTTGGATGACCTAGTTAAGGCGGTAGTGTTTCCAAGCTCAGGCGACCCGCCTTAACTAAAATGTGCTGCGGGAAACCCTGCATATGTACATTTTCATTAAGCTGCTATTTTGTGTACACATTTGAAATAAGAAAATTCTCTCAATTTATTCATAATCATGCCAACCCAGATGCATACGACTTTCTTTCTTTTGTTACATACAAATGTTGTCTTGTTTTCTCATACATTTTGGCCCCTAATAAGCTCTAAATATTAATTGTTTTCATTCACAAACATATTGTTTTACTTCAGTAAACCCATTGGAGTCATTAATGGATGGATGTGCTTTTTGGGACTTTGTCCTGTTGAGCCCCATTTAGACATAAACATAGTTTCAGTGCCAAACCTAACTTCTAGACTTCCGCATGGAATCAATAACAACAGAGTCGCTCTAGAGAAGATTATTTCTGAAATCAGCAGTCAAAGTTCCATGATATGTGAATAATGCAGCTCACTTCAACCTTTTAATGTTGACATAATTACAATCCCAGAGATGCTTCACTGTAAAAAAAGTTTTTTAACTATATTTTATGTTACATCAACTCATCACTTGTTATGATTAAAAATCACACAGTAATGGTACATTCACACAGGGCGTAAGCATTATCGCTTAATGGAAGGCTTGTCTGAAGCGTGACCAACAGCCAATTACAGTGGCCGCCCGCAACACATGCTCCGGTCTTGTATAAACTTAATTGGCTGGCTTGCAATAGGTTATTTGCATAAGATGATCTGATTGGCTGACGCACACATTGACGCTTGAAAAGTTGCGAGCAGAACAGATCCACAATTCGGTTCGGCAATGCATGACGTCACCCATTAAAAGTAAAGGAGAAGCGTAAATGCTTATGCCCCGTGTGAATGTATAAATTGGGTTGCTAATCTTGCACCTCTGCTCAATATGTCCTCCACTGAACATCGTTAGTCCCTCATTGCTCCTTATCTCCAGTTGGGACAGAATTCCTAAATCTGAAGCTCAAAGTTCAGCAAGTTAAACCTTCTATCCGATATACATAATACATCTTAAAATTGTATCAGATTTATCTCAGCTTTAAGATCACAGGGTATCAGATTGAAATCTAGCATCTTTAAAGTTTTACTTTATAGTATTAGAGATAAAGTGGATCCACTCTAAGACTGTATTTACTAGACCGAGCTTTAAGGAATAATATATCTAATCATTAAATATAGGTGATGTACTTACCCTTATATTTATTACCCTCTTCAGTGTAGTCTATTTGAGGCATTTCCTATACGCCAGATCTTCAAAAGTCCCACAATAGCTTAGTTCAGTGTTCTTCACTCCCAGTCCTGGAGAGCCGGTGTCCTGCAGAGTTTAGCTCCAACCTTAATCAAACACACCTGCAAGCTAATCAATGTCTTCATGATCACTAGAAAATGATCTGTTTCAAATGAACAGGTAGGTGTGTTTGATTAAGGTTGGAGCTAAACTCTGCAGGACACCGGCTCTCCAGGATTGGGAGTGAAGAACACTGGCTTAGTTCATAAAAAAGGAGCATTTATTCACTACTGTCTTTTCATGTTGAACACAAAAATTCACATATTTAAAATGATATGAGGGTGAGTAAAAATGACAGACTTTTCATTTATTCCTTTTTTTTACAGATCAATGACAGGTATAAACAGCCTCAACGAAAACCCCAAGTGCACGTTTACAAAACCAGTACAGTCTTGTGCACTGCACATAACAACAATAAAAGTGTTAAAGAAATTGATGATATCCCATCTGATGTGACACTCGGGTCACATGGCTCAGATTGCACGGATGACCACATATGAAAGGGTCCAAATCAGATTAGCAAAGATTGGATTTTAGGTGTTCGCACCACATCGAGAAATGAGATCTGTGCCACACATAGTCAGAAAAAATATTGGATTTGGGGCCGCCAAGTGGCGTTCTTTCTTAAAATGACTTACTCGGGGTCACTGGACCGGCCACAGCCTCCTAATTGGCTAACATTTCCCACCCAAGCTCCTCTGTGCTCTCTACGTGAGTGAGTGCAAGCACTCTGGCTTGCATCAAATGAGCAGAAGATATTTTTGTAATTGCTCCGCTGGGTTTGGAGTTGTGGGGTGTGGTGATGGTGGTAATGGCCTGGGTCAATTTGTTCTGTTTGACTGTGTATTTTTGAGGGGTGTCGAGTTACTCTCCTGATCCTGGAGCTGCAGCATCATGACTTGTGCCTATATACACAGAGGCTCCATTAAAGTGGTTTAGGACTAGACGTGTGAGAGGCAATTAAAGCAAGACAAACGGCAGGCATGGGAGGGAGAATGTGAGAGTCTCTCATGTAGCCCTATTTATCAGAGCCTACAGCCTAGAATTTTGTGCTGACCAAAAACTAGACTGTAGTCTGAGACTAGACTGTTTTGGTTCATGGTTTGACAGTATTAGATTCGGCGTGATCTAGTTTCTTATATGCTGGTATCTTTTATCACTTGTTTTGCTTTGACACATATTGTTGGCATGTTTTTGAAGTGGCTGATGTTACTGTGTTCTCTCGTCGTTCCCGTGAGATTCTCATTGCAGCCATTTGTAGGATAATAATAGGATGGGTATTAGCTCTGTGATTAGTGCATACTGCCCAATTAGCAGGGGTTCAGATTAGTCACATCCGGAGGAAGGTTTAAACCAGAAGCATCATTCCCATTTTAAGATAGGAATTTTGAATGCAAAATAAATAATTCGGTCAGTCCTTTTGAGCCCTGTTGGCACAGCTTGGCATTCATTATCATGTATAATTTTTTCCCCAGACTTTTCATTCTGTATATACATTTTGAATGCATGTTTTTTTTTAATTGACCAAGTGAGCAGGACCTCGCTAATGTTGTGAAATTAAACATTCAGGAAATACCTCACTTCTGTTAGCACCCAGCAGCTGGGAAGGTTCCTGTGGTTTTGTAATAATGTAACACAAACAATACATTTTAATAAACACAGTTTAAAAGTCATTTGTCCCAGCCCATTTCTCAGCATAGAGAGATAACACGTTTTATGTGAAGAGCAGGTTTTATATGTGATTTATATTTAATGCTGCAGAGCTGATGGCAGACCAGCGCTGGTTATTCTGGTAAAGTCTTCTGTGACCCACATGAAAATGCTTTTTTCATCATCAGCTGCTTTAAATTGAGAAACGAGCCTGATGTATACATTTCCAAAATGCTTGTGAATGTAATATCATATGAAATCTTCATTCTGCTTTAATCAGACTTGATGATTTATGGTCACTTTCATCTACTGAATGGCAGGGATTAAACATTGGGCTGTCACTAGGCGTACTTGAACTGCAAAATGGACTTTGATGCTGTTAAAGGTTGTAAACGCTGTTTGATCAAACTCCATAATCATATTTAGAGGCATAATAACTCAACTCAACTTATTTTACAACTATTGGTCATTCTGAGAGTTGTATGAGCAAAAGCTTTAAATACTGTGCATATTGTATGGAACCATAAATCAGTTGTTTTGCGAAAGGCTGTGTTATGTCTCTCATTCCCTGGGGCAAACCCCCCTCTGTGTGTTTTTCCAGTAAATGGCCTTGTTAAACGAGCACTTCCCAGCCCTGTTCCTGGAGGACCCCCAGTGGAGCACATTTTGACTGTTTCTAATCAAACACACCTGAAATCATTTGCAGAAAACGTCTATGATCTGAACTGGGTACATGTTTGTCAGATAAGGAAGACATTAAAAATGTATCTTTGGGGTCCTCCACGGAACAAGCTTGGGAACCTTTGAGTTTAACTACAGGAGATGACACTTTCCCTCTTTCTGCTGTTTTTAGAAAGTTGGTTTTAATCACACATTTTGTCTTTTTTAAATATATACCTATCCTTAAATGGATAGGTTTGGTGATAGGTCAGTTTACACATTGTCGTACGGCCCTACCCCTCTAGCTGGTCAGAATAATATACATGTATGCTGCAGTGTAAACCAGTATGTTTGCCTGGGCCATTCATTTCAGTTTCTGAAAAGCCACATCCCGCAGTGTTTAGCTCTAACTTAACTGAAACGCACCTAAACCAGCTAATCAAGGTCTTCAGGATTATTTGATAACTACAGGCAGGTGTGTTTGGTTAGGGTTGGAACTAAACTGTGTGGAACATAGCCCTCCAGGAACAGAATTAAAAAGCCCTGCTTTATGCCAGTAGTCAATTTAAAAGAGAACAATAAACCATGATATAGTGTGCATGAAAGGTCAGACTAATAAAGAGTAATGTGAATAGTTAGTCACTTATAGCTTGTTATATATTATTAAGAGCGCGAGAGAGGGGCCTAAAAAAGACAAAAATTAGATCACCATTACACGTTGGGAATTTCCAAGAAGAACAGAGTCAAAGTAACCCACCTCTCCATCAGCATCTGAAATCTCTAAAATGCTGCCTTCGAAAGGGAAGGAAGGTAGTAAAGCACAACCAAATCCAATGTTTGGTTTACTTCCTGTCTCCTGAGATACCTTCATTGCCATTCTATGGTGTTGTTGGAAAAATAATATGGCGGCCAAGTAAGCGACTGGAGTACAAATTTTGTAAATAAGGTTATATTTTCACTTTTTACACCCCTTGATTGCATTTCTAGCGAGAAATTAGTATTGTAGTTTTCAAATTTGGGATTAATTATCACAAATGCGCGCTCTGTTTATATTTCAAACAGAATTCCATTATGCTGCATTGCTGCCTATAAAGGCTGTCTGAATGTGTTTCCCGAGATGCCTTCATGCCACCGAAGATTGCCTCATGAGACACAGTCTTAGTTATTTGTATTATGGTTTTCTTTCATTGGTGCCTTGCAGTTTTTGGAGATTCTGGTTGTGGTGGTATGAGGAAATCATAGGCATTTATGTGTGGGAGTGGGACACAAAGAGAGAAGGAAACAGAATGTGAGATAAAGGCCACTTTCAGTCCACCAGTGGAAAATGCACAAACTGTCCCAGAGATGCAGATGCGTACGCATATTTAGGAGTAATTAAATCACTGACGTCTCTTCTGAGCCACAGGGAACGTTCACCCGCACACATTCATTGTCACAGACACGTATCATACGTGACGCGGTAGCAGATGGGCTGCGTCTTTTTCACGTTACAGATTGGACAATGAGATCTGAGGAATGGCTTTCTCGCTGTTCCCTCATTCCAACTGTTCACACTTGTCTTATTCCACATATTATTTAACTCGGACAGACTTGTACTCAGTTTAAATATCAGTCAACACATTTTACTTTGTTCGGCACACTTCTAGTCTGTCTCAATGATGCAGGTGTCGTAAAACTCTTGAAAGCAGAGACAAATGTGCCAGGCACACTTTGAATTAATTTGTTTATTAATTTGTCATAACCATTACTGGGATATAAAAAGGTTTGATTTGTTTATCATTTTTGCATAATAATTTTTTTTTAACTGTATTGTTTTATGTTTTAATGACTGCTACTATTGTTATTTTATTCTGTAGATTTTAGAATATAATAGTAAAGATTCAGTAGGGGTGACCTCATGGTGTTCTTCTACCTCAGTTGGTAGAGCACTGCATTAGCATCGCAAAGGTCATGGGTTTGATCCGCAGGGAATGCACATACTGATAAAGTGTGTAGCTTTAATGTATTGTAAGTAACTTTGATAAAAGCATCTATCAAATGTCAGTGTTGAAATGTCAAATGTATCCAGACTATTGCCTGTACAGTATGGGGCGGTTTCCTAGACAGGGCTTAAATCTACTCCAAAACCAAAATGCGTCTTAACTTGAATCATCATAATGATTATCATTAAAACTGAAAGATTTTTTTTTGTAGTTGACTTTTTTGTCTTTCTTTCCTCTCTCCCTTTCTGCAGTGAGCTCTTGCTTAGCCCAGCGGCAGGTTACTGTGCAGCCCGGGCCCTTGATTCGAACCGAAGGTTCTCACGTCACCATCTGGTGTAACGTAACTGGCCACAAGAATGGAGTGGAGCAGGACTTTGAGTGGTCCTTGTACCTGTACTCCTCTCCTGACCGAGAGATCCGAATTGTGAGCACGTCCCAGCAAAACTATGCCTATGCTTTGTACTCCCAGCGTGTCAACAGCAGGGAGGTCTACATCGAGAGGTTGAGTGGAGACTCAGCGCTGCTGCACATAACCAAGATACAAGCCTCTGATCAGGGCATGTTTGAGTGCTACACCCCCAACACTGACAGCAAATATCTGGGCTCCTATAGCGCTCGTACCAACCTCACTGGTAAGTGTACTCCAATCTTTCAGCTAGGAACGGTTCAACCAAATATTTGTATTCTGCTGTTCACAAACATTTTTTGGCATCTTGAAAAACTTTTTATTTAAGATGAATAAGTGGTGACTGGGAATTAAGATACATTTGTATTATTGCTGCCTTAAAGGGACACTCCACTTTTTAAAAAATATGCTCATTTTCAAGCTCCCCTAGAGTTAAACTCTTGATTTTTACCGTTTTGGAATTCATTCACCTGATCTCCGGGTCTGGCGGTACCACTTTTAGCATAGCTTAGCACAATCCATTGAATCTGATTAGACCATTAGCATCACGCAAAAAAGAGTTTTGATATTTTTCCTATTTTAAATACGTATTTTAATTCCTATTTGACTCTTCTGTAGTTACATCATGTGCTTGGTAACTTTCAATAGCAGGGGGACTATTTTTGGGCACTGCGTAATATCATTGCGCCTCCTGCAGCCATGTTACGGCAGCAATGTCCTTGATTATTACGCCAGAATGAGAGTATAGTTCCTAGCCATATCTGCCTAGAAAATCACAACTTTAGTGTAATTTTCTGTATGTATTAGCACATGATGTAACTACAGAAGAGTCAAGTTTTAAACAGGAAAAATATTGAAACTCTTTGGTTATTTTTTAGCGCGATGCTAATGGTCTAATCAGATTCAATGGATCATGCTAAGCTATGCTAAAAATGGTACCACCAGACCCAGAAATCAGCTGAATGGATTCCAAAATGGTACAAATCAAATGTTTAACTCTAGGGGAGTTAGAAAATGAGCATATTTTCAAAAAATTGTAGTGTCCCTTTAAATTTTAAGTAATTTCAACTTACTATTTTAGATTTTGCCTATTTAATAAAATTTAAATTATAGATCTGCGAAAGACCTATGCTGTATCTTCTACAGTATGCCGTAGGCATACAATGGCACAGTAGTATAAAGCCAACTTAAGTTTAGCATTTTCAAGCAAAACACATATAATTTTGAGAGGAAATGACTTTGCACAGCCAATTCTTTCGAAGCCATGCTGTAGCTTTATTAAGAACAAGACTTAAATTTTGGAGCAAATATTTCTTTTAATTGTGATCTTTATGAACGATTGATTTAGTAAACAACAGTTCTAAATAGTTCTTGATCCACATCCTGGAGTTAAAGTGACTGAGTCAACGATCAATTCAAAGCTTTTGTGGATTTAATTGCTGGCTGCTCATCCAACCGGAAAATTATTAGTGAATAACAAATTTGGCTCTGTTTCATGCCCAAAGCTATTGTATCCGAGTTTCAAAGACACAGAATGTGGCGTATTTGCCATTTGGTTATACAATTTCCATTTTTTTGTCCCTTTTAAAGCTTGAACATTCTGTTTCCTATTCAGTATAATTCCATTGAATGTTGTGACCTGTGCTTTTCTTAATTCCTCAGTTTTTGTTCCAAGTATGAAAGTCACCATCATAGTTTTGATTATAGTACTTTGTACATTATGTCTCGAATGTGTTTGGGAAGTCAAACTTCGGGTGAGATCTGAAACGTAGTTCTATTTTCAGCCAGAAGCCTCTCCAGCTTGTCATCTCTCATGTTAATGGATCTGCGCTAATTGGTGAACTTTTAATGCCTAAGTGGATTTATGTTGCACAAATCAGTCACTGTTCTGGCTGAGTAATGAAGAAGGTACCTGACAGAATGCCAGTCCATCTGTGTGCCAGCACACCCTATTATTAAGTAGGGCACAGGCCTGTAATTCTGCCTTGCCACCTGCCACTATGATATCAGTATCAATAGTCCTCTTAATTATAATTGTAATTAAACTTTATCCTTCCAGCTCCGCTCACGCACACGCTGCTCGCTACCTCATCTATCCACCACGATTTTCTTTTTTGTCATACATGTATATTAGTGATTGTAACTTGAAACGCTCATTATTAACAGTATGACTGTTGATTGTGACTAACTGTGTGGGCTTAGCTGTCACCGGGCAGCGTGATACACGGTGTCACATGCACCTCGTGACGTCTCGTGAAGCTGAATTGTATGCTTGCCTGTGCAAATGGACATGTGGACCAGCAGGAACAGTTTTAATATGGGAGTGGTGAGTCACGAGTCGTGTTGAGTGTGGGCCGTGGACCGTCACACTGAGCGCCACCTGTTTAAGGGCAGGCATGTTGGTCCACACCTCATTCTGAAATCCTTGTTCTCCTTCGAAAACAGCATAAGCCTTTCTTTTGTTATCTCTGCATGCTAACAGATCTCATGGGTTCACACTGGGAGTTATAAATAGGATTTACTGGTTAATTACATGTAAACGCCTTTTTATTTGTTTGAAACATCCTAAAGCTTCCTACAGCCAGTCCATCTCTGTGTGGTGTATTATTATAATTTTTTTTTAAATATTGAAGACATCATCCTTCAAGAAATCTGTAAATCCTATACAGAAATAAGTGATTGATTCAGCAAGATTGGATATTTCTATTAGGGCTGTCAAAAGATGAATTGCTATTAATCGCATACAAAATAAAAGTTTGTGTTTGCATAATATATTTGCGTGTGTATTGTGTATAATATTATGTATATGTATATGTGTATATATATATATATATATATGTGTGTATATGTTATTTATGTATATATTTTTTTATTTATATATAAAATAAAATATATGAAAATTCTAAATGAATATATATAAATGTAAATGTTTTTAAATGCATACATGCATGTGTGCGTATTTATATATACAAAATAATTACACAGATTGCACACGCATATATTATGCAAAAACAAACTTTTATTTTGTACGCCATTAATTGCGATTCATCTTTTGACAGCCCTAATTTCTATGTAATGTAATGTTGATCTAAGTTTAATCCCCTCTTTTGGAACAGGGTAAAGAAGAACTGTGTTTTAAGCGTAGCAGTGGTGATCTTTACAGCTGTTACAGCAGTCCCATCTTTCCTCACATCCTGAAATTCCCACACCAAATCAGAGTCACCTACACAACTGCTCTAAAACCTCTTTCATCCCCTCATATGTTTGCTAGACAGGATTTTGCTCGAACGACAAGCCAAGGTCAAAGGTTAACCCGTGGTAAAGTTCACCAGCTCTGGTACAAACATTAAACAATAACTCTAGCTTTATACCAGAACCTAGTTAGCTGGACTACGGTACTCCTTCAGAAGTGAGTCACTCATGCAGACCAGGCCACACAAATACATTTTAAATAAAAAGTTATTTTTAGTTGCCCAACCTGTCTACTCTTGAACCAACGTCTTGCGTTTAGGGCAGGAATATCTGTTTGGCTTAGCAATGAAAGATGGGTAGAGTTTGATTAGTTCAAACCTTTTTCCAATTTTGGTTGATGATTTGAAATTACCCACCTAAACTTTAATAACATCATGAGTTGTGCACACATCACTGAAATGTATCGATAGGAAACGATTCCTTTCAATAATACCTAGAATCGTCCCTCTGCTCATTTCACTGAGCTCACTGATATGCATTATAGGATGTTTCACCTGCAAATACATTTGATACCCCCTTAGATTGTGGAAAATATTGATATTATGCTTCCTTCATTTTGATAAAGCCTTTGCTTTGAGAGTGCGCCTTTGATGACTAAAAATACAGTCTAGGTAGGCAACTCCGCTAGGGTTTGAACGGGGCCGCTGTCAAGAAGCCACACATGTCAGGAATAACTCGGCTGATCAAAATTGTCAGCTATAAACAAGCTTTGTTAGGTTGTGTGTGTGGATGATGTACCTCATACTGTCATATAGACTGTCAAGGTTGTTTAAGAGTGGGTGTATGTGGGATGCCACAGATTCGGATCCATTAATGTGTGTGCGGGCGTGCGTGTGTGACATTTTAAAGCTAAGCCAACAGCTGAGGCATATTGATGTAATGTTAGTGATTGAAGCTGTAGAAATTTACCGTGGTGAATGTAATGTTGCCCTCTTTAATAATTAGCATATGTATCTGTATGGATTAATGGATGATCTGTGTGCTATATAAGTGGGCTGGGATCGTGTGAGATGAATGTAGGGCATGACTTGGTTTTTCTCAGCTGCACGAAGGAGTAATAGCTGTACTCATTGTAGACTGTATTTTTAGGCAGCGAACGTGAGGTCAGGGAAGAGAGCGCATACACATTGAAGTTTCTGTGTGTCTCTAACCTCTTAACCCACTTCCCCACGGCCTCTCTCGAGTTACGGACTATCCCCCCTGTCCGCTGTTTAATTTTTCACCACTTTAAATTTCTAACTACTGCATGTGTGCTTAGGTCTGCACAATATATTGTCTCAGCATTGACATCGCAATGTGCACAGCATTGACATCGCAATGTGCACAGCTGCAATAGTCACATAGCATAACATGCAGAGCATTTTTCAGATAAACTATTTTGGATGCCTTTTGAATTCAAAGCAGAAGATAATTTCTCTCAAACACAGCTTTTCAAGTCATCCATTTTTTATATCGCAATATGCATTGCAGGAAAACAAAATATTGTGCTGTAACATTTATTATTCATTGTTCTCTATGTGGTCAGGTTCAAACATAGTTTATTTTTATGAATCTCACAAAACCTCTCAGGGACATATTAAGGTCATTCTTCCCATAAAATCATAAAAAAAAAATTTTTTCCAAAGAAATTAAATTGTTTTACTGTATAAGGAATAAAAAGATATGATTATCACGATTGAAAATAATTGGAATAACACATTACATTAATTACAGCTCATTGAAATTACTTAGTTTTAATTGTTATAAAAATATCTTAATGATTTTACCTTAACTTAGATGTATTATTACATACCTATCTTTTTTCAATGTGTGCACTTTTAATCTTTGTACAGCACCTCGTAAATGTGTTAGCATTTAGCCTAGCCCCATTCATTCCAAACACCCGAAAAATCTCGGGCCAGCATCAAATGTCCAAATTTCAATTAAAACCGTTCTATTTCATCATAAACAATCTGAAAACAGGGCTTAAAGTGTAAAATACAGACCTTGTCCTTTAATATCTCCGGGTAAAATACAGATCAGCTTTCTGAAAAATAGCAAGCTCCTCGAGGTGTACTGCGGGCATAGCGAGTCACGAGCATGCAAAACACACAAAAAGTTATCCCACTATCTCCGGTTAACTTATGATTTACTACATGTTTGTGTCGTTTACATTATATGCACTTACGTGCCAATTGCCACCAAAACCCAGATATATGATGCAGTTTTACTTACTGCCTGCGACTCATGACCGGTTGTTTTATCACTGGGACCTCCCCATTTCAAGGAAATCCAACGTTTAACAAATACACTTGCACAACTTCGCTTTACCCCGGATAAAAAAAACTACATTCTTCATTGTTGATATTATTTGTTTTAAACTGAAACGTCCTTGTATCTGTCAGTCTTGGCCAGGACGCTCTTGTAAAAGAGAATTTGAATCTCAATGTGCTTTCTTTCCTGGTAAAATAAAGGTTTAATAATAATAATACATTCCTTGTTCCCATAATGCTGAACTATTGGAAAGCTGAACAAGCTTAAATTTCCCTTACAAACAAAAACACACTTCTTTTGTGACGTTGATTTCGTCTCAGCTCTTGGTTGCATATATAATGCCCATATAAGGACTTCCACTGTACTTTCAGCAATCGTTACGTAACAGAATCGGTAGTCAGAAAAAAACTTTCAGAAACTAATGAAATGCATTCGGGACAGAATTACCCTACCGTCCAAATGTTTTTTATTTTTAAACTTGGCCAATGTATAGCTTTAGAATCCAAGTCTTTAACTGAGTTATTAAGTCAGACATTCCCTTTAAAACTTTTTGCTGTTTATAGTGGTAGTGGATCTGGTCTCTCTGGCTTATGATGAAATATGACAATAGCGTTCAGTTCTCCTCAAAAAACGTCCGTCATTGCATGTTCATTTTGTGGCCGGCTTTTCCTGACACCAGTGGTCTGAGGGGAATCACTTTTCAGAAGTAAAAGGTTCAAGAAACTGGATGAAACATCATCTACTAATCTGTTTCACTCAGCTGCAATGATTTATTAAACAGTTGCTGAGGAAGATTCAGAGTTTTGTAGTTGCATGTTTCAAGTGTTTGTCTTCTCTCTTGTTACATCTTTTTCTCTCTGGTGATGCAATTCTGTTTAAACAAGAGCAATACAATCACTGGGTATTGGGCTTAGTGTTCAGTGTTTGTTTTGCATTTGATTTATTTATGAATTTGTTAGTTAACATTTCATTGCCTTAAGCTTTAAAGCTTAACCGTTAAATCTGGAACTCAGCTGTAATTCTCATCCACATCCACTATAGGAAGAGGAAACCAAACAGTGAATTGGGTCGTGTCTGTTTGCATGTGCTGAACTGACTGTTTTCACCTTTATTTCTTTCTCTCTCTCTCTCTCTCTCTCTCTCTCTCTCTCTCTCTCTCTCTCTCTCTCTTTTCTGGTGTGGTGGTTAATCACAATACACATTTTGCTTAATTCTTCAGTCCAAGTCATCTGTTCTAAACACTTTTTTTATTAAACGAAATTGTAGTTTTGCAATAACTAATATGTGCAGTGATTGTCGGGTATAGTTAGTTACCCATAGTTGAAAACAACCCTTTGCATGAGGGTTGTGAACACAGACATACACACAGAGCAGTGGGTAGCCATTTACTGCGGTGCCCGGGGAGCAATTTGGGATGAATCGCCTTGCTCAAGGGCACTACAATGGATTCCAGCGGGCAGTGAAAATCAAACTGGCGACCTTTGGGTTACAAGTGCGACTGCTAATGATGACACATAGTACAAAATTAATTTCAGTCATTTAAACATACACCTTTAGATAAAAAGGTCAAAAAACATTTCCCTGAAGTGACTCTTAAAGGGAAACTCCACTTTTTTTTTAAATAAAAAGGTTTATTTTCCAGCTCCCCTAGAGTTAAACAATTGAGTTTTACCATTTTGGAATCCGTTCAGCTGATCTCCAGGTCTGGCAATACCACTTTTAGCATAGCTTAGCATAATTCATTGAATATGATTAGATCATTAGCATCGCACTCAAAAATAACCAAAGAGTTTCAATATTTTTCCTATACAAGACATTAATTGTTTATTTCATGAACATTTCTTGCTTAAGAACATACCTGAATGATAACATTGGTTAGATTAAGCTGACTGCTTTTAGCAATTTTATCCTTAAGGTTGGAAAGTCACATATTTCTCTTAAGGATATCTGGACTTTGTCTGTGGAGAGGCTGGAGAACTGAGCTGATATGCTTGTAAGGTGTTTAAAGTTTCCATCACATGTGCACGCCACACATCTCTTCTTATCAGCTCTCTTTAAGATGACCTCAGTCCTGAAGTGTGTTTAAACAGTCTGGATATATAGTCTCTGAATGTTATTTTAAAAACAGTGTCACTGTGGATTTAAAGGAAGTTTTTAGCAATATAAAATAAAGGTGTTGAGGATGACAAAGAGAGAGAGAAAGAAAGGTCAAAAGACATTGAGAAATTAAATGAAAATGGCAATATGGAGACAAACAGACAAGGGTCACATATGTATCCATTGCTGGGTTTCCATCCAAACGTAAGGCGAATCTTTTCAAAATGTGCAAAAACTACAAACAACCAAATTCGAATTAGGTGCGTTTTTCATCAAGTTGTTTGAGCAAATGATGGTGGTATTGGTAACCTAGTAACCAACAGTAAACAAAACAAGGCACGCGTGGAAAATTGCCAAACTGAATGCTGTGCACAGTAGAAGGAATGCAGCATTTTTGATGCAGGCACTAGCAGCAAGGGCATTAAGATGATGTCGAGCCCCATATATGGTATAAACAATGTCATTGGAAATAGCTAAACTTTCGGTCCCGTGGGATTAATGTTTGCTATGTCCAAATTTATTCTGCAAATGCGTTTCCATCTCCCATTATTCACATTTAATCTTTAAAACCACCCAAAGTGAGCATAAAAATGTTTTTGCGAACTTTTGCGAAGGAATTTTTATTCAAAATCTGGCGTTTCCATCACTTGTTTTTAATACTATACTTAAAAATCAGCTTAAAATCAGTGTGATGGAAACATGGCTCATGATGCTATAATATTCAGATTCTTTTGATTATTCAAAAGTATTTCAAAAGTGCAGTTATTCAGTAAATAGCCTGATATATTATGATTTTGTTTCTTGCTTTTTCACCTGCTTTGCCTTTTATTGATTTATGCAGTTATATTTTTTGCCTCATTCAAGTTTAGATTCCATTCACGCCGAAATTATTGAATATGCCTTGACCTTTTACTTTCTCGCAGGCTTGCACTGAATGATAGTTCTGCTGTTTTCCAAAAATATAAATGTGAAAAACTTAACTGAAAATATTGATTTTTGTGGCGTGAGAAAATCTATGCAGTATCGAGGTGAAATAATGCAATGCTTTGAAACATCGACCCCCACCCGCAACTTCATGTGTCGCTTGGGTGCCTTTCAGGGACAAACATGTTAGACTTGTCCTCCACATCATGAGTCAGGGCCCTGAAACAAGGCCACCTTAAACAACCTGAAACATGAGAATAAGGGAGCTAGCAGAGAGTGAAAACAAAAACTGCAGACAGAGGTGAGTCAAGTTGAAGTCAGACTGTTAGCTGGAATCGGTTGGGTTTCGTCAGAGGTGTGTCATCTATGTATAAAGGATTACTGCAGAAGAAGGGGAAACTGTATACCTGTGTAATACAGGAGTCATGTTTTAACAGCACACCTGGACATGCTGCAACCTGATACACACACACATAAAGGTAGAAATGGATCTACACACTGTGATTATTGAGCGTTTCATCATCTGACTAAAGATGAGAGCGGCTGGGAAATCCAGAGTGTTATAATGTAAGAGCAGTATGATCTTAGATGACTTTATCCGTTTTATTTTTTCCATATATGGTTGTGTTTTTCCATTCACATGTCTGTGAACACTGGTCCTTTCACTCTCTAATCAGTGTTTTGATAACCTTGAGAATAGTGTGTCTGAAGTGCTTTTACTGAACTACTGCTGCCAGTTTATTAGTAAGTTGCAAACTGTGTTGGTGGTGGTGCATTAGTGCTGCATACATTTGCTACATATTTAGGTTATTTTGCACTCTGTCAGAGTAAAAAAAAAATGTTTGCTTTATGACATTAACAATTATGCATTTGGGAGATGCTTTCATCCAAAGCGGCTTGCAGTGCATTTACACCAGTTTTTGTGTTCCTTAAGATCGAACCTTAGCTGCTAACTAATTAAGCTACATGAACATATACTGTACATTTAGACAATGTTAATTTTTTTAATTATGTAATATTACTTTTCAGTTTATTTAAAGGTGCAATGTGTAACTTTTAGAAGGATTTGCAACATAAATTTAGTATAATATACATAACTATATTATCATTGGTGTATAAAGACTCTACATAATAAACTATATTGTTTTTATTACCTTAAAATGAGACGTTTTTATCTACATACACCGCGGGTCTTCCTACATGGAAGTCGGCGTCATGTTTCTACAGTAGCCCTAAACGGACAAACTGATCTACAGAACGCGTTTTGTTCCAAAGTTGTCTCAGATGATGATTTGTTTGTCCTGTGGCTGCTATTAGTGATGTGGTCAGGTTTTTTTTTCAACCTGTGGGTCCCGCTTTTATAGGCTTTATTTCAGCCTAAAAGTGCTTGAAAACAGCCATTAGATTACATCGCCATGTAAACTGGCAACAACATATGCTTATGAACCATAAAAACCAGCATGGTCATATTAATATAGAGATAGGATAATGATAAACTTTTTGAACATTTACAAAACAGCGTTTGTATTATGTATTCACAAATTCGCGACCTTAATTTCTCTTGCACCTCGTCTTTCATCTTCACTTTTATTTCTCCATTTGTGGACGTAACATACATGTACAACATACATGTAAAGACCATTTAAAGCAAACAACAACAATGGTTGGGGCTGTCAAGATTATGAAATTTGGCTGAAAGATTATTACGATTAATTTTCTTTTTATTACTTTGACATTTAATTCTCATACATTTTTGTTTGTTTGGTTATTAAATAATTATTACACATTGTTGTGATTAAAATTAAATATTTACATGGCAGGAAATATTAATACACATAACACATTTTTTTTTTAAATCTTCATAAGAAAGTGCTGGGCAAAGATTAATCGCGATTAATCGCATACAAAATAAAAGTGATTTTTGGCATAATATATGAGTGTGTGCTGAGTGTAATTATTATATAAATAAAGACACACATTCATGTATGTATTTAAGAAACATTTACATGTTTATATATATTTATTTATATTTTTATATATTCTATATTAAATATAAATGTAAAAAATCGATATATAAATAAAACAATTCTGAAATGAATATATGAATGTGTGTGTGGTTAAATATACATAATAATTAGACACCGTACACGCACATATATTATGCAAAAATAACTTTTATTTTGTATGCGATTAATCGCGATTAATCTTTGCCCAGCACTAGAAATAACACAATAATATGTCTGAAAAATAACTGAAAATAAAAATGCAATCAAAACAAACTGACTATACCAGAACAGGCCTTAAATAGTAGCCAATCCTACTAAGTTCATATTAGTATTAGACCACATGTCGGTAGTGGCTGCAAAAAAAATCAATTCCTTACAGATACTTAAGAAAAGCATAATTCACTTCCCTAAATTTGGAATTGTTGTTTTGTAGGGATGCACCGATACTGATACTGGTATCGGCCTCGATACCAAATTTTCTAAAGTACTCGTTAAAAGTCCCCCGATACCTGGAATCGATACCACGGTTTGAGAAATGTCTATGTTTGCACGGCGTGTAAGGGGTTAATGCCTCTTGTGTTGTCCAAAGAGGCAGAGTTTACAACAAACTGGAAAACTAGTCCTTTGTTTTTTTGTTAAATTATATGACTAAAGCTGTTACCTGTAAATTTAAATCATGTTTTTTTATTAAGTACTCGGTATCGGCATTCGGCAAGTACTGAAATGCAAGTACTCGTACTCGTATTCCAAAAAAGTGGTATCGGTGCATTCCTATTGTTTTGGAATTGTATGTTTTACCTGGCATTTCATACTGCTTATTAACATTTTGCAGCATTTCTTTAAATACTGTTTTTTTTCCACTGTACTGAATGGCGTTGCAATGTATGGCGTTACACTGTCAGTTAAGGAGCGCCATCTCATACAGTCTCGTTTATACAGGCTCTGCAGCTCCCCTTGTGTTTTTAAAGAGATGTGCAATCATTGCGGTGATCTGAAATCATCGTGATGAGGTCAAACAATTGCGAAGAGACGATTATTTAATCATTGTGACAGCCCTAACAACGGTGTAGCTTGATGATGCTATGAAAGAGCATGAAACAATGGGAGCTACTGTATAGTCTTATAGTTTTATAACTATGGCTTGTTTGAAGCAAGAACAGAGCGGCATGCTAGGAATAAGAAGTACTTGATTGGTGTATGACATCAGAGTATCATGAGAGTGATGCAACAGTTCTGAATTTAAATTGCTCTAGCAATATTTTGATATCACATACCAAATGCCAAATAAAGTCAAACACTGCTATAGTTTCTATGGCAGCAGAAGCGAAAATCCAAGGATAACCCAGGCATGGCGCCATTGACAAGCGACTGGGGTGGAACATTCGTCAAAAACTGTGAATTCTCTAAATTCAAACATTGTTGAAAACATTTGGGAGACTGTAAGTGCCCATGTGAACAAAATACGGTATGTAACAATGTGCTAGTATTTTTTTATGCAAATATATTACATGGTGTGCCTTTAAAGGTAACCACACTTTTTAACCTAAATTACTTTTTTTAAGACTTTTTTTTTACTATCAAGTTTATAAGTGACTAAAATGTGACTAAAACTAAAAAGCATTTTGGTCCATAAGACTATAACTAAAAGGGCTGCCAAAAACAACACTGGTCAACATGTGTATATGTTAGCCCTAGATGTATCTGAGAGTAGGTGTTAGTGCTTTACTCGTTTTAATAGACTCTCCCAGCATTGATAAAGAAGAGTGGGAGAAGATCTGGAGCTTTTCATTCTACGTTCCAGCCTTCAGTAAAAAAATACTAACAATACATCCTGGACTTTACAGCATGTGGTTGTAAGCCCTTCACCCTTAATAAACACAGACTCACTGCCCAACATTACACTGAGAGTGATGTTGAACCCTGCACTCCGATGAGAGACCTCTTCTCTCTTAATCATGGCACGGCACATGAAATCCGGCAGCAGAGTGTGATTCATAAAGAGCTATAGTGCAAGTCCTTTTTCAAAGCTGTCAACAAAGTGTGTACTGACAGAGGGGAGTCCAACAGTGCCTCAGTAAAGCCAAACTCTTGCTCAGAGATGTGTTAATGTGAGTCAGAGGTTGCAGGTTGGTGTTTGCCTCGCTACCTCATTAAAAAGTGAAGAGCGGCACGGTTTGGCACAGCTTTCAAGGAACTTTGGATAGGAGCCTAAACCTTCGTGTGATGCTGTCACATAATGTTGGGAAGTTCTTCGAAATTAAAAACAAAATTGTACTTTAACCTATGCTGGGTAGTTTCTTTGTTAATTTAACCCAACGACTGACCCAACATTGGGCTGAAAATAATCCAGCATTTTTTGAGTGTAGATGTTGTATGTTTAATGTATCACACTTCGTCTGTTTTCTCATGCCAAGCTTGAATTTGTTACAGATTAACTAATAAAATATTTTAAATTAAAATGTCCAATTGTTTGCTCATGTGGCAAGTAACTGTGTTAAAACTGGTACATCCAGCCACTTTGCATAAAGGCCCTGATCACCCTGTTGGGGTTTATTTTACGATAATAACCATCTGAATGGTCATAATCTCCTTGCATAAAACCTAAATATTCAAGTTGGTTGTGCCATTTAAAGTGATACTGATGGTTGTCACTTACTGTAGTATGCTTTGGTTTAGTACTTTAATTGTTCAACAGTACATTGGTGCTTTACATGGCTTTGGTACTTCACTTCATGCTGGGTTCAAATGGGATTGTCCAGATCTGCAAGTACTCTTACTCATGTCACGTGTACCTTTTTAAATCGAGAAGAGGGAAACCCAAATATATTTCTGAATATTTAGACAATACTTACAGCCTCCAGAGACATATTTACTGCAAAACTAGATTAATCCATATAAAACAGTGAGGTTTTTCAAGTTATGAACCTGCAGTGAAGGAAATTTGTTTTTATCAAAAAAAAAGTGGAATATATGAATATTTAATACCGTAAGTGCACGGCTTGTGCCATCGACATTTGCCTCCCTGAAATAAATACATTTTCTGGGGGCGTAGTTGTTTTGTTGTTACTTAAAAACCTATTCTAATTTGAATAGGAAAGTACCTGAAATTAGTCTTTAATGACTTCAAAGACTCAACAGTTTTTCTGTCTTTAATTACTACTTCTATTTAAAGTCTATTTACAAACTCACAACACATGGTAATGAACAAGAATTGTAATTTATTAAAAACCATTTAAAAAAATAAAGTAATAACATGCTAGCACATTGTGTTAAAATTTGATAGCCAAACTAAAAATGTGTGAAAACGAGCTATTTTTGCTTCAGGTTCTAAAGGGTTAAGAGCTGTTTTCAACAATAATTGCGATATAGTAAAATACATTAGTAGTAGCTGTGTTCCTCCTCATTAGAGGTATATGGGAGGTTAAGAGAGAGTTTTGCGTGGAGGATGGAGGTTAAAGTAGCTTAGCGAAAGCATGTTTTAAGCACAGATCAGATGAGATCAGCAGTAGAACTACTGTAATTTCTCTTCCACTTTCATCAGATTTAATATAGAAGTAATCTATTTCTCTCTTTTATTTTTCTTTAAAGCTCTTTTGAGACAACTGAAATGTCATTTTCTTATTATTCTGTGACTTTACTACTTTCACCTCTGCAAGCTGAAATGGATTTAAGGAGTTGTGAGGTGCTACATTTTCTTGCATGCTACAGAGAGAGAGAGAGAGAGAGAGAGAGAGAGAGAGAGAGAGAGAGAGAGAGAGAGAGAGAGAGAGAGAGAGAGAGAGAGAGAGCATAACATTGTCAGCATTTCTCTTACTGTATCTGGTGTGCGAGTTCAGTTCATCTGTGGTCATCTTTGGTCTAATAGTGACAGACTGCAGATTAAACTTGGAGAACTACAACTGCACATCCTGGCTTTAAAAAGAAATAGTCTGTTTATGAGTTCTGTACACTGTTAAAATTTCCACATGTGAAACTTACATTTTGTACCTGTTTTTAGTTTGTAAAATCAAAATGTTTGTCTTCAAAAAATAAAAATGTCTGGGTTATTTTCAACCCAGTGTTGGGTCAAAAAGCGATGAACCTAACCTGTGGGTATTGTAACCTGTGCTGGGTTGTATTAATGCAAAATGCATTGTTTGCTGGGTCATATATAAAATTCTTTAGTTAATTTAAGTTAATTTGAGTTGTGTTCATTTCTTTTATTTAACTAAATGGCTGGATTTGTCCCTTTTGTGTGTGAAGTGATTTCATCTTACTTGAATTTGAATATTTCACTGACTCAAAAATAAGGTAAATCAAGTAGCATATGACAAAATTTTTTGACTTTAATAACTATTATCTTGATAAGCTAATGTAAAAACATATATAGAGTTTGGTTCCAAAACGCGATAAACTCCATTTAAAAAAGAAGTGTGGAATACAGACAGAATCCTAGTTTTCCTCATCTACTTTGTACTTCGTGATCAACAAACAAACAAAAACAAAATAATACTTTGATGGCATTGATAAACCTGTGGTGGTTTCTGTGATCTCACGACTGCATCAAGTTTCTGTCATGCTAACACATTGACCCCAGGGGATCTTATGAGAAACTTTCCATTATTTTACGCGAAGCCAACGAAAATCGAGCAGAACCAAAACATTTAACACCTGATCGCTGTGAAAAAAGTTCAGCGACGACGTCCCAAGTATTACCGCAGCAATGACAATGTTCTTAATATGACAAAGTGTTTTGATTAATGCCATTAATGTTTTGATTTTTAAAAAAGTGTATACCACTAGTTAACTAAATGAATATAACATAGCAGAGATGAATGCACATTTATATATTGATTCAATGGATTTATAGCATTCTAAATAAAAAATGAGGGATTTATTGCATTTTGTGGAAAAAAGAATCAATTTTATATATTGAATTTTTAAAAATCATATTATGGATTTTAATTTTTGATGTCATTATAACCTTAAGCTGCTAAAAATGAAAGTTTGTAACAGAAAATAGTGGTTTTCACCTTATCACTTTCTTGATATAGAAAACACATTTTTACCGAAATTAGTCAAAATGGATTTATTACGTTTTGGAACCAAACTCTTTGCCATAATTTGTTAAGCACATTGTGTTTTACAGTGGATAAATCATGTCATAGAAAAGATCCCTAAATCACCAGACAAGTGTGTTTCAGGGAGAGAATTAAACTAAAAGAGAAATATGGAGACTAAAGGCTGGGCAGGAAAGAGACCTTCTAGACAGCCAAGGAGAATTGTGGGAAGAAGAACATTGAGACGAAGAGATTTATAACAAGGGAGTGAGAGAGAGAAAGAGACAAGCTGCTGTGCAAAATGAAGAAAGACAGTGGAGGAGTGTTGGAGGTTATTTTCCTGCAGTTATCATGCTGGTCAGTTTCTAAGCACGTCTGCAACTCTCTGTCTCTCTCTTTCAAACTTCCTCTGTTAACCATGAACATTACATTCTTCACATTAATTATTGAAACTGTACCCATGTCACAAAATGATGCTATCTAAAGACATTTCAGCAAACCTGAGGTCAGCATACCCAGTTGTGGAGCATGATTGACAGATAGAGCATTTCTCACTGTCATAAAATCACCATTTCAGGATACCCATTTCAGTAATATCTGTCAGATGGTACACTGCAAAAAATGATGTGTTAATTTTTTACACATTGTGTGTGTCATGCCATTTAAGGCGTTATTTTAGAAATGTCTTGTCTGCAAGTGTTCAATTTTCACAAAATAGAGTAACTCGAGTAACCAACTCATCAGTAATTGTAACTGCGTTACTTGATTAAAAAAATACTTTGTTACATGTTTATTACCGCTAAAAGCAGTGTAATTACAGTAACGGAATTACTTTGTAACCCGTAACTCCTATCATTGTTTTTAACACAACTTGTGTTGGCCCTTTCATTTATTTTAACATGAAATAATGCCTAAATGGCATGACACACACAATGTGTAAAAAATGAACACATCATTTTTTGCAGTGTAGGAAATGCACCTAAGATGCAGTTAAAGGCCTTATTTAAAGACTGTCCACTGTACATGTCTAGACCGATTTACTGTTCACACAAATAAGGAGAGATTCACTCTTGCTGCCGTAAGGCACAAAATATACCTTTATTTCAGAGTACAACTCAATTTTATGATTAAGTTAACAGACCAGGAAAAGATTTGGTCAGAAAATTTGTACTGATAAATACACCTACCTCATTTCAATTTTCCCTGCCCCTAATTTATTTGGCATGTACGAAGTTTGACCTCAGATTCATTTGTACTTTAAGCGAAGCTTTTTGTTTCACGTGTCTTTCCATTTTTCTCTTAGCCTCAGCCATTGGAAGGGTTTCGGTAGTAATGACATAATGGTATTAAGTGTACCGAGATGCCTCCTCAGGCATGATCAAACTGGCCTTAGCAGTAATTGAAAGATATTAGAGCTGTAATTTGCTCTGAACAATCTCCACCGTTACCAGCCAGCGGCTGCCAGAAGGCCATCGGTAGATCGAAGTGAACTCAACAATAAACGGCCGAGACCTATTAGAGAAAAAATGCATTAGGGAAAAAGAAAGTTTAACAACTTGATGGAGCCAGAATATGGTAAATCACACGTCCAGCAAAGCGTTGCTGAGAGACACTCCTGCACTATGTTTGGTTGATGACACTCCATTCGGCAACATGGAGCAAGTCATTCTGGTTCTAATCTTGATAATGGGCACATCAGGGAGAACGACCGTGCTTTGCTATTTGCTTGTTGATGGAATTAATGTAGCTTGGAACAACCGTAGGCCAGATACCATGAACAATAACAAGCTCTCGACTAACAAGATCGGCTTAATAGGTTTATATTTTCAGAGTGTCAGTTGGGTTAGTCTTTACATTGAAATATGTGCAGATCACACTGCTTAAAGCTCGAAATCTCAGTCGTTTACGTGTCCTTAGCATTGCTTAATGAATGCGACAAATCCTCTAGTGAATGCGAATATTGTTTGTAAATTAATCCTGTGGCTTTTCCCAAACCATACACTAAATAGACATTTATGTATTTGGAAGATGCTTTTACTGTATCCAAAGCAACGTATAGACGGTTTTTAGCAGCAACAACACAAACAATCGGAATTTATGGACTAAATGCAACTTCCATATAGAATCACTAACAACCATTTACAGTAGTTTATTTCTTATAACAAGGGAAATAAATGACAAGTACCTTTACCTTTGTTCATATATCGCATCCTACGTGTAACTGTTACACTGAGCTATCATTACTGTGTAAAACTAATGTATACATTGTTAGCTACACGTCCTTTAGTTCTTGCCTGGCTGCCAAAACTCTCCACACAGTTGTGATCCATGCTCATTGTCTATCTTCGTCTTAAAGGGGACATGTCATGAAAAACTGACTTTTTCCATGTTTAAGTGCTATAATTGGGTCCCCTGTGCTTCTATTAACCTAGAAAATGTATAAAAGAACAACCCAGTAATTTAGTTTTGGTAAACCATTCTCTGCAATCATGTGAAAAAATAGGTCATTGAAATCTGGCTCCCCTTGTGATGTCAGAAGGGGATAATCCCGCCCCTAAATCTGCACTCTCCAACCACGGCACTGCCATTTAGTGCAGAGATCAGCTCATTTGCATTTCACACCCATTTTTGCCCACACCTACAAAGTGTCAATGTTAACATTCTATATTAAATTATCTTTATGGTATTTAGAGCTAAAACTTCACATATGTACTTCAGACGGTTAACCATGTGCGACCGATGAAATGGTCTATACATTTTAAACAGAATGTGTGTTCTGTAGAAAACAAACCGGTGATCTTTGCGCCGTTAATGCAATGCTCTACCAACTGAGCTACCGAATGCTATCAATAGGATTACATTCAATCCCATTGGCAATGCTTCTGCCAGCAAAGAGCTGAATTCCTGCAGAGTTTAGTTTTAGCTCCAATCAAACACTCCTAAAACAGCTAATCAAGTGTTGAAATTTGACTCCGCAGGAAGGTAGATCTTTATGTGCTGTGTTGAGAAACCCCGGTATAATGTAATTTAAGTTATTTGTGTTTTCGTCTTTCGGTGTGTGCGTGTATGTAAAGTAGACCATCAAGGTGCCCTTGGAGTTGGCTTCTCACTGTGAACTTATTAGCATACAACCCATCAGCATGTCTTTAACTTATCTGTTCATCACGGTACAAGCTTTTATGGTGCTCACCAAGGCTTATAATTATTCCCAGGCGCTTCACCTTTCTGACTGCTGCTCCTTCAGGTCACAGCAAAGTTATGAAGCAATAAATGGAGGGAGGAACGGATGAATAAGATGCCTGTATATCAAATAAATCAGAACAGGCACATCTGACTCCCCCGTCTGCATCGGCCCATTACAGCCGGTCATACCTTGATCATGTCTCTTAAATATGCAAAGCTTCTACCGTCGGGGTGACCTTGTCATCACATGTTTTTGTTCGTTAGGTTATTTTCGACATTGAAAATGAAATTCTTTTACAAATTCACATCCTATTATTACAAATGCTTATCCATGTATTGTCTGGTACACAATGGCAAGCTCACCTTTGCTTCATTTTGTGTGTGTGTGTGTGTGTGTGTGTGAGAGCATACTAGGGCTGCACGATTCGGAGAAAAAATCTAATTGCAATTTTTCTGATAAAAATTGCGATTCGCGATTTAAAGTGCGATTCATTAGTATATAATAAAAGAGCTACATCCAGGCTTGTTGTGGTGGTTTTAATAGCACCAAAGAAAGATGCTGTGCTACTGTTTATTTAAAACCTCTTAAACATTGTACCAAGTTGTCTGCAGGACTTTGCTCTTCTGCAGACAAACTTTTTTTTTATCTAAGAACATTAAAATACAATTTAACAAAAATTTATTGAAAGTTTTATTTAAAATAACATATAGGCCAATGTATTTTGGCTGTCACTACAACAATGCTTCTGACAAGCAAATGTTTAGTTTTTTCTTTTAATCATAAGACTATACTCATCTTGTTTTACTTTTCAGGCATCTGTAATAAATGTAAATTATTAGTTATTAGAATCTATGATTTAACATAAGCAAAAAATACAAATAAAACACTGCACAGTCCTCACTGTAGGATTTTAAATGTGGAGCTGCAGAAGCTTGTACAGTTAAGATTAAGGAGTGATTTTAATTTTTGGTGTGTAATAAACATTTCTGACACAGAAAGCACCAGGTTACTGTCTGTCACTTTAAGACACAAGACAGCTTTAAAACTGCTCTGCTTCAATATACTGATAAACATCCAGCTGTTTATGTTCACTTAGACAAGAAAGAAAACTTAAGTTTAGTGATCACGCGTGTGCTGACTGCTCTCTGTGTGCGCGCTTCATGAACCCTCATGCCTGTAAATATTCAAAGTGGTGCAGATGTGCGGGTGCAAGAAAGTATAATGTACCTCTTTCGTCTGCTGTGTTCCGGGCTATAAACCTGCTTATAGTCTGATGAGGCGCTTGTCATTGTTTGCGATGCATGACGAGAAACGGACGTATATACACACACCTTTCTTTAAGTCCAACATTACACAAAAGGGAAATGTTTTCGCGCATTTCTGTCCTTTCATTTGCCGGTTAATGAGTTATAATGGGTTTTTAAAATGACTGAATCCAAAACCTGCCAACTTCATGACATTCCGCGTTGTGCAGTTAATTCCATTAGTATGCATTTCGCGATTCTGTTGGTGTTTTCCGCATCGCGGAAATCATATGGCCGTACACTTTGTTGAGGAGTTGAACTGCTGCTCTCTCATGTTTTCCTAATGGTGTTATCTGACGTGTAGTCAGCACCTCAGTGTTAATGCACTCTATTGGTTTAAACTGCATCAAACGTAAAATGCGCATGAAGCGAACTGTCAAAAACTGCGTACTAGATGATTGTTATATTTGATAGTTTTGAATCGAAAAAATCGCAGCTCTTGCGATTCGAAAATCGCATCCATTCACATCGCGATTTCGGTTCAAAAACGATTAATCGTGCAGCCCTAGAGCATACACAACAAAAAATGAGGCAGACGAAGTGCACCGATGCGTGGATAACTACACTGTAGCCCTGAATCAATAATCATCTATCCCTGGAGTAAGTAAAAGATATTACCATTTCACCCGGCTCATTAAAATGTTAATGACTTTTCTTGTTATTTGGAATTGAAATTTTTGATTTAGTTTAAAGAACTGACATAATTACAGCTAAAGAACTGAAATTTTTTATACAGTCTGTCTTCTAAGAAATTACTCCTATGTACAGTATGGCTCCAGCAACCATGTTGCCAGAGTGGTCAACTAGTTAAACTAGTTTCTAGTCTCACTTTTAAAAACATTTCACTGCTCCGTGACATGCTTTTAAATCCTGTGCAAGGTTGTTTAATGTCATAAACAGATCGCTTTGCACAGCACCGCATGAAGTCAGGCAACCTTTCCTGGTTGTTATCCACAGAAACGTCCTTGGGTGTCGATTCACAATCCAGCTGTAGCAAGGTCTGTGGGCAGGGCTTAGCCTGAACTATCTCAATGAACATTGGTTGTTGTGGCTGTAGAGTTTTATCCTTGTCATCTGAATGTCCATTCTTGTGCTGATGTGAAATCCTCAGGTTATTTAGGCTGTTCATGAGCATCATTTAATGCAGATATGCTTCCACATAGCATTTACACACACCGCAAATCCCCAATCTGTCTCATTTTCTTGAGGTGATGGGTATGCATTTAAAATCCAAATTAAGCATGACTATATCAAACCCATCTAGATGTTCTTTGAAAAACCATCATCCTATTTCAGTTCCACACCTGATGCACATATTAACCCACTCAACTCAAGCCCAAAATGTATAAATGGCTTAGTTTACGTTAATCCTATTTAAAATGGGCGTGAGAATGAAATGAATTTATTAACTGAAGGTCTACTCATCAAGCACATTTAGCCTTAAAGGAATAGTTCACCCAAAAATGAAAATTCTGCTATGATTTACTCACTCTCATGTTGTTACAAATCTGCATACATTTCTTTGTTTTGATGAACACACAGATATTTTGAGGAATGTTTGTAACCAAACCGTTCTGGGACCCCATTTACTTCCATATTATTCTTGTTTCCAACCATGGAAGTGAATGGGGTCCACAAACAGTGTTTATACAGGAAAGTTATACAGGTTTGTAAAAACATGTGTGAGTAAATGATGACAGAATTTTCATTTTTAGGTGAACTATCACATTAAGGGTTAACGTATTTAAAGGCGGGGTTTATGATTTTTGAAAAACACTTTGAAAAAGGGAGTCAGGCCTAGTACCAAAACACTTTTGGAGCCAATCAGCAGTAAGGGGCGTGTCTACTAACCGACATTGTTGCCTGGGTTGCGTATGTGTGGGGCGGGTCTATCATAAGAAGGTCCAGATTCTATTGGGGTAGGGGTGTGTTTGTTTATGTGATTTCAAATGTCAACATTGGCTTTCAGAGATCATGCACCCCGCCTTTAACAGTTTTTCTAAAGCAATAGTTCACCCCAAAATGATTTTTTTTATCGGTTACTCACCTTCATGTTGTTTTAAATCTGTATGGGTTTCTTTCTTCTGTTGAACAAAAAGAGAAATTTTGATGATAAATGGCAAGCGCACAGTTGACGGTACCCACTGACTTCCATAGTGGAAAAAACAAATACTATGAAAGTCAATTGTGTGCTTACCATCCTTTATTAAAATATTTTCTTTTGTTTTTAACCGAATAAAGAAACTCCAGTTCAGAACAACATGAGGGTGAGTAAGTAATGATATAATTTTAATTTTGGGGTAAAATATCCATTTAATGTGACCTTCATGTAATTAAAAAAGATTAAAGCTATTAGTTTTAATGAAAATCCTCCCTTGGGACATCAAGCTGCTCGAAGTTGAAGAAAACCCCAAATTCACCATCTAGACATAGACCTAGTCTTAATTGATTTTTTTAAATTAGCCTTGTTTTTTCCTTTCCACTGCCTTTAACATCACAGTTCAGGATTATAGGTGACTGGAGACTCCGTATTATCACCCAATTAACGCTGTCTTGAGTCATGGCTGCAACTGCCTTTGATGTGAATGCTAACAGATAGCCTGCTGAAGATTTTATATAGATCTCCTTGAAGCCCAAAAAAACAGGCCCTGTGTCCAAAATTACCTATTAAATTATATATATATATATATATATATATATATATATATATATATATATATATATATATATATATATATATATATACAGAATGCGAAAATCTTAAATCTTAATATGCTTAAAGGGATAGTTCACCCAAAAATGATATTAAGCCAATGATTTACTCACCCCCAAGCCGTCCGAGATGCATATGTCCATCATTTTTCAGACAAACACATTTTTAGTTATTTTAGAAAATGTTTTAGATCTTTCAGTTAATCAAATGTTAAATTACGGTGCTTTTATGAGTCCAAAAAATTATTTATCCTTCCCCAAAGAAAGGGCCACAAGAGCTGAGAAGCACAAAATGTAGAAATGAGGAATGCTGGAAAACCATGAGCTGGGTTTATATACTAAGAAATTATTAATTTATACCTGTTTAACAACACATGAATCAATATTTTTGTGGTTGTTCTTCTTAATACACGATAGGTGAACAGAAATATAATTCACATGACAGTGAAAATATGTAGGATGTAGTATGTATAGCATGCTGCGCACACGCATATACTGTAACGTAATGTGCTGTATAGCCAAGAAGTGGTACTTAATTTACTTTGAGGTATTTCTGTTGTCCTTAAAGTCCAGCTCATTGAGGTGATGTCACGATCGTGATTTACTCTAAACAGCTGCAGGCACTGCTTTGCAATTTCAGCCGTTCATCAGCCTGAACCTCAGCGGATTAGCGCAGTAGCTTTCTGAAATCAATCAGCCGCAGATTTATTTTTCTCTTCAAGTGATCCTAATGGCTTTGTCAAATTCATGAACGAATGCCTGCAATTTCAGTGTCACCTTCCCTCACAAATACCAGGCAACTTTGAAATCTGTCATAACAAGCTATCTACATTAAACTAGTTGATAATCTTACTGTATATGTATGAAGAAGGAGTTTTTAAGGCAATTACTGAATAGATCAATGCATCATGCAAATACTGTATCTCTCTTGTTACTGGAAGTTGTGGATAATATCATCTCCTCAAGCTTATGTCAGCCACATTCAATAGAGCAGGACAGTGAACATATGCTGCCACCTGTGCCCGCACACAAACACCTCCGCCCATCATGTTATTCTGTAGAGAATATTCATTCATTGCTCCCTTGCATTCTGCCTTCTCTTTGTCAAACTGGAACGGGTATTCATTGGCGGCATCTGCTGCCCACCTGGCTGCACCAACTCTAACCTCCCAACCCGTCTTCCAGCCGAGCTCCTGGACGTCCTTACATGTGGGAGCTCTGCCATTCATATCCGATGCTGCTGCCCTCAGCACCACCTGTGATCCCGCAGTCTGGCTGATCATTAATGGAGCAGTGCCCTGCTTATTTTGCCCCCACAGTCCAGCTGAAGGCTTGCCCCGCTTGGATGACTCCCTTCTGTTTCTTTTCACACTCTGTGGCCAGTCATGATATTAGCTTGTGCGGCTGATTTCTCACCATGAGTCCACAGTGGTTGCTCAGTCTAGCACGTAAATGGCTTTGACCTCTCGCGACGACTCTTTTGTACCTCTAATTTCCAGACTGGAGAAGTCTCCGTAGTGTATGTGATTGTTTAATCAAAGCAATTCCAGTGGGATTTTTTTCATTGGCAGATCATAAAAGAAAAGTATCCCGCCATGCCATTGTGCTTTATAACCATTTTGTGAGCTTTTGTAGTCTTAATCCTTCAGCAAAGTCTTTGTTTCATCCACGTTTGGTTTATGATAGTAAAGCCTCACCAACATGTAGTGTTGTCAGAATCAGAATGACACGCTGGCAAAATTAAGTTACACATCATGGCATTCTTAACAAAGAACTGCCCATGGTCAGATAAATGTGTAAGGAATTTTATTACTTATTATTTAGTTACATATTTTACATCTTTTATGTAGTAAACTGGACTGATCTTTTTATAGTTTTTATCTATATAAATTAATGTATTTATTGTGGATAATGTTGTCTGTGATGCGTGTGTGTTGCTTGTATGTTTTTATGCCATTGTCAAAGACAATTTTCCATTTTACTGTATGTAAGTTTAATGGACATTAAAGAAGTCTAACAAGGTGTTTTCCTTTTCCAAAATCCACACTTTGTTTAGATATTAGTCCGTGGAAGTAGTTGTGTACTGTGGACACAAGCATGGCACATATTTGGCACTTTTTTTTACAATTTCTTGCACTCATTCATGTTCAATTACATTTTCATTCAATTCATTTTTCATACACTTAGTCATTCATGGTACACATTTTATCCGAATGTTTGTTCACTGGGATTCAAACCCGTGACTTTCCCGTTGCTAGCGATATGCTCTGCCAATTTAGCTACAAGAAAGAACAGAGCTAAGTTTAATTTCATGGTCAGATGGTAAAGCCTGTAACTGTAGCCATCCTGAGGAGATGCATAATTGGTCAGCAGCGTTGCCCATCTGTGGCAGGCGGCGCTTTTGAAAAGACAGTTGTAAAAGTGTAGAGAGACATGAGGAGAGGCGGGCGTCGCTAAGGGGGCAACTGAGAGATGGGACGAAAAAAGGGACAGAAGAGGATGGAGAGCAAGTGACAGAAGGACTGAATAGCGGGCAGAGTGATAGGGAAGGTTATGGGTGCCAAAGCCCCTGAAGCACATGGGGCAGATTTTTATCCTCGCCCAATTTGTTGTGTCATCTGTGCTAACACAGTCTGCATTTTGAATGCAAATAACATGAATTAATTTATTTTAGTCATTATACATTTTTGAGCATTTAGTGTCTTTTAAAGGGATAGGTCACCCAAAAATGTTGTAATAATTGGCTTAACTTTTTGAAAGTCATTATTTTTACAGTTCTCTTTGGTGACACAGCTGGCACAGTCCCCTGATGCAAACATGAAGCTACATGAATAGTGCATCAAAGAATATACTTATGCAAGATCAGATGTTGGTCACTATAAAGGCATATCTGAGGGGTGCTTGCTACAGTAGATGCAGGGCTGCATGCTGATTGTCTGTCTGCTGCAGAAGGCTGGGTGAACGTGAGGGCCATGCAATGAAAAACAGTGCTAATCACTTAAAGTGTGTCTCTATACATTGTGTATTTCTGCTGATTCAAGCACTCATCTGGCAGGGCAGTCAGCTCAACTCACTGATAAACTCTGAGTCCGTAAGCTGAGTTACGGATTCCCAGAAGAGGTTTCGGAGTTATCGAGAAAGATAGAGATAGCAAAGGGAAACTATTTACTTCTGTCAATGCTGTTTTTTCCCTTGGTTTAATTTTATCTCGTACTTCCTCGTTGATCAATTGTCCTGTTGTGGCTGTCTGCAGTTCATCAATTTAGGTGTCCACCACTCATCCTTCCTCATATCCATGTTCCTGCTGTTGTTGTTGCGCTCGTGTGCGTGCTAGCCTCCTTCCTCCATCCTCTCTATATTTAAATTTTTCATATTAAAGTAGATAAGTATTTGTTTTGCTTTGACATGTGCATTTTAACTTAAATTGCAGCATCAGTGAGTTCGAAAGGGCTTTGAAACACACAATGTGATAATGAGACAGTTGCTAAATGTCATAGATGTATTATCTGTAATCATTTTTCTCTTGCATTTCTCCAGTGCGTTCATTTACAACACTAAAGATTCTTCATTCATTTAAGGAGATTTACAGATTAACAGTATTGATTTGTTTACGGTCCTACTTATTGTTTCTCTGCTCTGGAAATCAAATGGCAAAACTTGAAATGATGTTTTAGGGAATAGGGGTATGGCTAATGAGCTCATCGCTGTAATCGGATTACAGGGCCCTAATATCCCATTAGATTTCCTCTTTTTAATGATGAGCTGATTATTCCAACGATAAAGATCTGGTAATGCTGAACTAATCCCAGCTCTGAGACCGAACCAGGTCCAGACATGCTGGAACAATCTCCTGACAGGCCTCTCTGAGCTTTATTCAAATTTTGGAATAGTTATTTTTTCGAATTAATCATAAAAGAGCCTCCATTAAGTAGCGCTCCTGTGAATTTCCTTGGCATCTTGGCACGCTCCAGCAGCTACCCAGTTGGTTTCTCCTCTCCAGCTGGGAGTTTGAAACCGTGCTGAACTACTTGTGAACTGTTCTTTGAAACTTTTAGATGTCTTAGTTGGTATGTTACGATCTGACTGCTCGTCGATTTGCCGTAAAAGCGTCACACTGTTTACATTTTGAAACTATGGTGGCTTCAGCTCCAAGTGATACTGACAATCAGGCGTTATACTAAACAGCCAGAACGCGATCAAAAGTGTGGGAATACTTTCACACTGCGTAAAACTGAAATGGCATACCACAGTTCCTAACTAACTTATTTTTTTGCGAATATGTGTGCAGATATTACAGAAGCTCGTCTTGTTGGGTATTCCTGGCATGCATTTATTTAAAGTAACAGCAGCGTAAATGCTGTTTATAAAATATTAGAAAATCATTTTAGCTCAACAATTTTTTTTACCTCTGATCTTTAGAAAAGTTCAATGTTAAAGTTGATGCTTATTCAGTTTGATGTATTTTTATTTTACTTATTTAATTTAAATTATTAATATATGCCTATTTTATTGTTTAAAGTTAATAATGCCCTTTTACAATGTTTATGGCTGAATTTATGTTGGACTTGTTTTATGTGATTTGTTATATTTTCCTTGGCACTGATTTTTTTTGTTGAAAATTTTTGTTTGTGTATTTGTTTAATTAAATATATATACACCATAATTTTCATATATATATATATATATATATATATATATATATATATATATATATATATATATATATATATATATATATATATATATATATATATATATATATATATATATATATATATATATATATATATATATATATATATATATATATATATATATATATATATACATATATATATATATATATGATGGCATGTATTAAGAAGATGCATCTTTAAGACATTTTATGGTTTATTGTATAAGCATACAGGGGAGTGCAGAACTATCATTAGACTATTCGACTAATCGTAAAAATAATTGATCGATTAAACGGTTGAAAAAGAATCGATAGATTAATTGGTTGAAAAAAAAATCGATAGATTAATCGTTTGGGAAAAAATAGATAGATTAATCGGTTGAAAAAAAAATCGATAGTTGCAGCTCTAGTAAGTGCTCTATAGGGCTGCATAATATTGAAGGAATATTTGATATATGGAATAACTTGCTAAGTAATGGTACGATATGCAATACAATAATACTGCAAGGTTGTCAAATCTCTAAATGTTATTAAAATATATTTAAAAACTGCTAATTATATTATAAATATACATTCTGAGAAAAGAAATCATCACTATTTTGGTCTCGGCAGTCTCTCTGCTATCTGCGTTGATCTTAAACTATTAAAATATTAAAATCATTTAGTTATTGCAAAGCATCGCAATATGCATGTTTGTGATATTTGCAATATTTCGATATATATGTTGCATGATCCCCTAACTTCTGAAATCCATTATACTAGTCAAAACCCAGTCATTAACCCCAAACAATAAAACAGTGCTTTCTGTACTATTGGCTTGTTTTCCTACTAGCTAACTTTCTCGAGTTTACATGGGAATATGGTTACATTTTCCGCTTCATAAAATACAGCATGTAATCGATTTTTTACGATGTTTTGGTTTGAGGTGATTATCAATGCAAAACATCTGCTGCCATACTTAACTGTGATGGGAAGCGTGCGCCTGTTATTCCAAAACCCCAGACTTCCTTCTCTGACTCAGCACCGTGGTTTACGATGATGCAGCTCCAGTTGTCTCTCTGGCTTTAGCATTTTACCATTGAGGAAGACCAGTTGTCCTGTCTCACTTCTTCAAGGGTAGGTCTTCCATGGGAGGTTTTGGCATAACAGAATACAACACAGTTGTTACGGAGTTGCGGCTGGGGGGAAAGTCCCACTGACTTGATTCACTGTGACCTCTTTGATCTTCCTCTCTGTATGTGGAAACAAAGACAGCAGGCAGAGCTGACCGCATGGCTGTGTCAGGTTGCCCTTTGAGCCCATGCTGCAGACACACACAAATAAAAGCTGTGTGCCCAGGGCTAAGACTGACTTGAGACTGTATGGTCCGGTTTATAATAAGTGATCTCTGTTGTCTCTGTCATTTCTTATTCACCGGTGTAGTATTAAAATCTGAGCAGCTGTACCCCCTGGGGTCAAGGAGGGGCATATCAGGGTGTGGCGTATGACACTTCTTTTGTTAATACAGAAAGAAAATATCCAGAGAAATGCATCATCCCTGTATAAACCGGGTATTAGCATCCATCTCCTGTGACCACTTGTGGTAAGATTGTAAGGGAAGAGTCTTTGATTGAGGTTATGTTTTTCACGACAACGATGTAATGGGCAACGAGAAAAGTTTGTTTGTGCCGACACGTAGTGCAGACATGCTATTGGCAACCCAAGTTCGAGTCCCGGCTCGCATCAGGTCCCATTCCTTCCTATGCATCCTGTTCGTTCCAGTCCTCTTCTTACTGTCTGTCAATTAAAAGCGAAAATGAAAAATTTCATGAACACACAATAACGCTGTGCGAAAGAACTGCATTTAGACGGATCTACAAAAGTGGTATTAGTTAGGCCAGGCCAGTAGATGACGATGTCACTGCGCGCACATATTCATTCACCATACAGGATAATGAGGAAGGTTTATTACTACAAGTGACCCTGGATTATAAAACATTTTGTCAACTTTGTTGGAGAAGCGTTAACAAACACAAGTCCTGTTTGGTTGTACTCTCGCATGCCTATAGACTAAATTTACGCATGCGTATGATGCCATCATTATCACAGATTCACATTTACAGAGTTTACTCAGAGACAAGACATTGTTATCAAAAACTTGTTGAAACCCTTCTTCAAAAGGTGGTGTTGATCCCAAAACGCTGCTGTCATGTAAACAAAAACAGCCAAACGGCATAAAATCATGTCGTTTAAGCGTCCCCTTATAGCGACATTGATCATATACTACATCAGTATCCTAATAAAACACAAATAAAGAGACGGCTCAAACATTCCAGACAGCAGGCGACTCCGGGTCAGTTCCGTACCAGATCCGCACCATAGCTGCCAACTTGCAGAGTCATGGTTTTAAGTATGGGACTAGTCTTGAATCCTGTTAAATTTCATCTAGTTTTAGTTAACTAGCCTGTAAAGATATATGGTTTCATTTAATTATCTAAGAGGCGGTTTCCCAAACAGGGTTTAGATTAATCCACGACTAGGCCTTTGTTATATTAGGACATTTAAATACAAAAATTACAAACATACCATGCTCAAAAAAACATCTTAGTCTAGACTTAAGCTCTGTCTGGGAAATATGTCACTCCAATATGTCGTTTTACTTATATGTTAGACTTAAGTCTATTGACTTAAGCAATCAATTACAGCAATAGTTCAATAGCCATACTCTCTAACGGGACATATAATAGCCACATCAGTTGTTTAGTTAAAAAATTAACATTTAGAAAATATGAATCCTTATGTTTACTTAAATGTTCACTTAAAGAAACATTTTACAATGCATGGGGAGATGTAATGTGTCCGAATTGCCTATGGCCTCTGCTCTCTTTTAAATATAAAGTGTGACTGATTCCTGTCAAGCACAGTACAAGAGGGCATTCAATTTCATTGTGAAGCAGATATGTGAATATCTTATTATCAATAATACTAAAAGCAATAGAGTTGCTATGGACACCCTTCCTTTGCAGAATTTTTGTCGTAGGTGATATCTGCATGCTATAATTAGCGTACTTTTAGCTGGGAGAAGCATGCTTCGTGAAAACAGGTTGTGTAGGATTAATCTAAAATCACCTTCCAAAATCTTTCACCTCTCACAGCAGAGGTTATCTCACCCTACAACCCCCACACAAGCATCTGTTTTCATGAGACACACTTGCACTAGTCAAACCCCTGGAGGGATGGATGTTACTACAGTAACCTCTGCACCTACACCCACAAGGCAGTTCCATCACAGTGATCCACTGTCTTAAGTCAACTGACTTTAAAGGCTTTCCACTGGCAACAGTTTTCAGCATCCGAGCAACTGGAAGTCAGTCATTTTTAATGAGAGTTGTTCATCTGAGACGTCAGGCTTTTGGCGACGTGACAACATTGAGCTGGTGATTTGCCTCTCTATACTGTATACTTAGATACTGCAGTCGAGTTGAAACAGCAACTGGAAACAAACAGTTCAGTGGTTTGCTGATTGCTTAATTGTGTCAGTCCTTGGGTGACCAGTTGGCTGGCAATTCCTGGGGAACATTTCACTGTTTAATTTGTTGATCTTGTTGTACACCTCCACATAGACTCCACACATCAAAGCAAGGTTAGGTGGAGTCTAGCCTCCCGTTTTCAACGCTCTAACCATCAGCACTCTCATTCTGCATGCTGATGGTTTTAGCTTAGTTATATATGTATATAATAATCATCTGTGTCTCTTCAAAGGATGCTTTTTGCATAAAAGATGTTTTCGTAAAGATGGCAAGATGCTCTGCGGTCATATTTTCCTGCTGGTTTCATCAGTTGATTAGTCTAAGTGGAGAAATCAAAGTGATTCTGCACTTGACACTTTTTTCAAATCTCTTCCATTGTCTTTGATTCGTCCCACACACGCATCTCATCTGCAAGTATGTGCGTTTCAGTTTGTTGCCTGTGTCTAAATCAGAAATTGATGTTATGTGCTTTGCAAATTTACACCCTGTGCATTTATTTTAGGAAAGAGTCTCAGGTTGATGCATAAAAGTGTGAAAGGCTCTGTAAGAAGTGAGTTTTTCTCTTAAAAAAGAGAGAATTCTGAGAAAACGTTCATCTAAAAATGAAAATTGACTGATAATTTACTCACCCTCATGCCATCCCAGGTGTGTGACTTTCTTTCTTTAGCTTAACACATATAAACTTCTTTAAAGCAACACTAAAGAGTTTTTTTTACCTTAAAATAACGTTTCCAAAAAAGTTTCAGTCGTTCATCCACTCGAAACAGGGTGAACGGCACTTTCACATTCGCTTTGAAGCCCTCTATCGGCCAAAACCGCACTAAAGAAGTTTCCAACCATCGGGTCGCGGTCCTGTAGTTCGAGTGAAACTACAAAACTTGCTTTACGGCAGACCTACAATCCAATCAGAGCCAGCTTTGCTGCAGTAGGCTAAATTATTTACGACAATTCCAAAAGAGCAAAAAATCTTTAGTGTTGCTTTAATAAAATATGCTCTTCTTGTCTTTGTAATGCCAATTGATCTTAAATTGCCACTGGTCTTAAATAGTTTATATACAGTAGGGTGACTATACGTGCCATTTTTCCCAGATGCGTCCTGACCAGGATTTCGGGTGCGTCTTCTGAAAGTCATATTTGTCGACCACAGTCATTGAGGTTCATTATTTCAGGTTCTATTTCAGAAAAGCATCCATTACATTTTAAGGTATGAATGAAACTACGATTGTATGTCTTACCTTTTTAACTCAATTGTGAGATCCTTGATGACGTATGCGGTCAACAAATATAACTTCCAGAAGAAAGTTAGCTTAAAGCTCCAAAAAGCATGCATCCATACACTCCAGTGGTTTGATAAATGTCTTATTAAATGATACAGTTTCTGCAAGAAAAATATTCATTGACTTGAAAACAATAAGTTCTGGGTAATGATTGTACATGTGTTTGGTTAGTTGCTTCTGAGGTTTATTTACACAGAATTTATGATAAATTAAAGGTGGTGTGGGTAAATTTTAGAGTCATCTAGTGGTGAGATTGCGAATTACAAACAACAGCTCACCCCTCAATTTCAAAACGCATATGGTAGCCGCCATAGGACAAACATGTCGTCATTTGAGACATTTGAGGCAACGCTACTATTGGAAAATAACGGCGACTTCTATGTTACGCCGGTTTCACACCGCATGCATGAGCAGAGCGTAAGCGGCACGTGTTTTTTTTCGCCGCCCATGTTAACAAGTTAAAGCAAGTACACCGCACCTGTGAGCAGCGCATGCTCGCGTAGCAGGAGCTTTGCTGAAGCAGCAGTTCTGCTATCGTTTTGGCGTCGGCTCTATTTTTGCTGCGCTGCTCACGCTCAATTAAAGTGACAGTGCATTGTTTATGGTTTAAATGGTCGTGGATTGACACAAACAAGTGTAATTTTACAATAAAATCACGAATGTGACGCCAAGTGTGTTTGAAACAGTCATGACTTTGATCAATTAAAAAAAAAGCAATGAAATATTAACACACTGTTGCCAGAAGACTGCGTTCATTCACTTTCTGCCCAGCAAATGAGTCCTCATCTATCTTAATAATCTTCAGAGAAATAGATTCATCTATAAATCTAAATCTTATGCTTCAACTGTTGAAGGGAAACACGATCATGCTGTCAATCACTGAGTGAATTCTTTATTTTATTGTAAAACTTCAGAGAAACTGATTTTATAATGTGCCATGGGCTTTTTATGTCTATAATTGTGTTTTGTGTCTATATCTGTCGGACCAGAACAGCACGAAAACAATGTGTATTAAACAAATCACTTTTATAATGGATGGATGTGCTTTCTGGGGCTTTTGCAAAATTAAGATCATCTAATGGCTTTATAAAAACAAGAAGGCAGCATGTGTTTTTTTTTAATAAGCCTGTTTGTGTTCATCTTAAGAAAGTTCTACACACATGGGATGGGATGAGGGTGTCTATTTATTTTAATTTCAGCTTCAGTTATAGTAAGCGCCTTTTAATCCCATGTCTGTACACAAGGTGTTTAGTCCCATCTGATTTTAAACAATTTCTGCTGATCTTATCCCTCACTTCACGCAGGTGAGTTTGCATAGCAAACATTGATCTGTTATGAGTTGACAAAAACTTCCAGAGGAACACAGACAACTTCAGCAGTGCAGCTGTTTTGGCACACTGTGTAGTCTACTTGTCTGTAATTCTATAACGCGTCGCTACACAGATCAGCATATAGAGATGTGCTCTGTCTCAGAACAGACACGCTGTTATGCAGTAGCTGGGGACAGATGGACCCATCCTACAACATCTGATGGCAGAAACCAGATGTCGGTTGAGAGTACAGTGTATGCGGGCTGAGCCGTAGCTGTTTTGGCCTCCTGCAGGGCTGCCCCGTCTCCAGAGACACACAGGCCCATCTCAGCCTACTGGCTACAGACTTTCTCCATCTGCACACAGGTATAATGAGCACATATATCCATGGGGGCCCATGCATTTAAATGTGCCGGTGATGTGCGTATACACTTAAAATGAGAACAGTCACAAATTGAGAATTTGGGTAACGGCAAATTGGCAATTGTGGGAACAGCAGCCATGAATTGTATGAGAAAGAGTGTCCAAATGACGATCGACTTGTAAATCTTGAAGCTGATCTGATGGATCTGCAGATAAATGGTAATGGAAATGAGAGTACCATGACTTTGCAACCGCTCTGTTCTTCTTTAAAGACAAAAAGGGCCATCTCTCTTCCTCTGACAGATCAGCCTGGCCCGTCCCTGTTGAGATGTGCGCAGATATACAGTCGCTGCAGGTGTACGTGATATGACATTCTGGAGGCTAAGCTGAGCCTGGTTCTAAAATATAATTCATATAAATTTTAAGTTGTTCTTCAATAAGCTGCTTTATTTTTGCCAAGTACTAAGGTTGAATGTATGTCTAGAAGTATATAAGAAAGCTCACCTAAAGTCATTTTTGTGATTTTACAAAATCATCCTACATAATGTAAAGAACATTCTGTCAAAATACAACTTTATATCTTTAATATTGATTGGGTTATGTCAAACATTGAAATCAAACTTTTATGCTCCTAATCTGAAAATGTTTGACTTTATTCTGGATTTCAAAGATAAAGTATTGGTCACACATTTATACTGAGAAAAATGTATTGTTCCAGTGGAAAAATAAGTCCAAGATAAATATCTTGTTTAATATTTGCTAGTGCTGGGAAAAGATTAATCGCGTGCAAAATAAAAGTTATTTTTTTGCATAATATATGAGTGTGTGCTGTGTGTAATTATAATGTATATATAAATACACACACATTCATGTATGTATTTAAGAAACATTTACATGTGTATATATATTTATGTATATTTTTATATATTCTATATTATATATATATAAATTAAAGCGGCATTTATTACACAGACCCGTAGTTCACCGAGAAGCTAGGCAAAATCGCATAGAAAATCGGAATCGATTTTCCTCGATTATGAACCCGATTTTGCCTAGCTTCTCGGTGAACTACGGGTCTGTGTAATAAATGCCGCTCCATCTGAAAGCAGCTGATGGCGATTTAATACTAATCACCGAACCGGCTTTACTGATGACACGCGCATGATAATCGCAGTCGATTTTTTGCACAGCCCTACATGTAATAAATCTGCTGCTGTTCACTATGGGGTTATACAGTAAGTAATGGGCCGAGCAATTCTCCTCTCCTCCTCCTGCACAATGTCTTGATCTGTTCAGAAACCATAGTGAGCTACTTTACTGTGTCTACATAGTCATGAACTTTCTAAGGCAGCATCTTTATAGCTTTTTCTGATACTTTTTGTACTGTTTTGTGGATCAGACCGTACTGTATTCACTTTAGTCAAAAGTCAGGCTACACTGAGCTCTTTGTTAGCCTTGGTTTACTGTCATTATAACTTTAGAGACTAAGGTTTCTGTTTTAGAAGCGGAGCCAGACCCATCATCTTATGATGGGATGCCTGACTGGATCACAGTTATACAAACTTGAGAGCCAGCCAGTTTTTGCTGTAGCTATTGATTGGTTTAGAAATCTGCTGACATGGCTAAATATGATGAATGTAGGTATGTGTCCAGTCACTTTTAATGACTGTTCGATACAGAATTTAGTTTTCGGGAACACTTTACAATAAGGTTGTATTTGTTAATAATTAGTTAATACATTAGCTAACATAAAAATAATCATTGTTTATAATTTTGCCTTTTACTGATAAAATAACTGTTAACATTAATAAATGCACCATTAACTAACACAAATAACAAAATAATGTCTTGACATTAACTAACATTAACAAAAATTAATACAAAAAAACTGAGAACTATTTTGTTTATTTTTTGTTCATGTTAGTTAATGCATTAACCTTATTGTAAAGTGTTATAGATTTTTTTGTTTACATATGAAATAACAAAATAAATCTATTTAAGAAAAATACAATATAAAAATTGCAGCATTTTTGTAAAATCAACATATATTTCTGAGTTACACAAACTTGATTTTTGTAAATTATGTCAACTTTTTTTAGGCCAAAACTTAAAATAGTAGGTTGAACTGACGTGCAAAACCAAGTTGTTTAAACTTCATGCTGCATATTTACAGAAAATTGATAATTAGATATTACGAATGAAAAAGGGACAAAGCGCTGTAAAAAAATGGATGACACGACGTTGCCGAAAATATCCGACTATGGTCGCCCCCATGTTGCGTAAAAATGTCAGTTTGGAGCCAAAGCATGCGCAAAAGGAATTGCCCGTGGAGCCAGAGGCAGACCTGCGGTATCAAACTTCGCCCAAACGCTTGCGCGACCAATTCAACCACGCCAAATTTCTATAGCATCAAATTACTAGCTAAAATGAAACTCATCACAAAAATGAACACTTGAATATATATTAACGGGTTAACAACTACTTGAAAGGACCAAAACAATCTTTCGGAAACTTTTATTGGAAGTGTAAATAATTTTTTATTTAGAGCAGAGTCCCATTCGTTTGAATGGAGAGGGCGGGGTTTATGACTTGTACTGCAGCCAGCCACCAGGGGGCGATCAAAGAGCCAGCGGCTTCACTTTTCTAGACTTATGAGGCACAGCCGGGACAAAGTAAAGGAAAGAGTAACGTTTGGAAGGAAATTTAGCTTCAGTACTAATATAATGACAAAAAGAGAGATGAATCTGACAGATGCAAAGGGAAAGGGTAACAGGAGAACAAGAGAGAGAGAGAGAGATTTTCTGCCAATATTGCAATTTCACTTTGATGAGCACAGAAAGAAGAAATGAAGTAGTTTTAAGCTTGACTGATGGGTTAAAAAAAACAATGTTTGGTTGTTGTTTCCCAACCTACCAAGCATGAATTAAAGACAACCCAGCATATTTAATTTGTGTAATTTGTTATGCATCCAATGGCAAGTTTTACCCCCAAACTGAAACTACAATCAACCTTTCCTTAACCCCCCACTGCCCTTTCCCTTTCGTCACCTCACACCAAAACATTCTCAGGCTCTTACCCTCTGACCTTGAGCGCCGCCCCATCACGCTCGCTGAATTCTCAGGCTGTCAGACTCCAGTGAATGGACAGCTGAGACTGCAAAATACGCTCTGGCATATTGCGCAGTGGGAGTTGTATGTCTGATGGGGGTTACAGGTGGAGGCAGTGGCTACTTGAAGGGCTGTCTCCATATCCCAACCTCACAGTGTCTAGTACTCTAAGCATCTCACAGTTTGAGTTTCTAAAGACAGCAGGGCACACTCCTGTCTCGCTCCCTGTCATTATGAGTCTCTTGGCGGTGAAAAGCCTTTTAACCTGTGCCATGTCTCTGTTTGTCAGGCTGAGAAGGTTTTTTTCCTAGTTCCCCATCCATCACGTTTGCAGTATATGAGCTAAAGATTTATTATTGTAGTTTATAAGTCTATATTTATAGAGTGGTGGGTAGGAATGAAAGGCAAAAATAATATCATCAAGTAGGCTAAAATATTCTTTACATTAAAATAAAAAAAATAAAAAATTACATTAAAAAAGAAACTGAGCCTATACGTAGCGACAAAAATGTTATAGACTTTGTTTAATATTTACTTTTGCTATCAAATAATGCACTGAAGACAACTCAGAAAGCCTTAGAAATGTGGTAAAGACCTTTGTACAAACACCACCTACATATTTAGAAATAATTAGTAACTTAAGTAATAGTCTATGTTGGTAATTGAAATATTTATTAATAGTTTTCTGGTGTGGGCGAACAGCAAATTTTTTATCCATACGTGCACACACTCAAAAAAAATATTTTTGCACCTTGTTTAATTTACTTAAATGAAACAAGTTAATACAACACAATTTTTTATTTTTTTGTCTCAACCTATTTTTATAATGTTCAATCTGCTTAAATTTAAAAAAATTACATGAACTCAATAATTTTATATTGGGACCACATTAATGATTTTTGTTGCTATTACTTACTGGGCCGTGAATCTGTATTTCCCAGCATGCTTTGCATGCAACTGCCTTTGGAGAGTATTTTTTTAAATTAAGTGTTATTTTATGCATTTTTAGGTAAAGAGAAAGACTTTATAGTGTTTAATGTTGGTTTATCTTATTGATTTAGAAGATTTTGTGTTATATTTTTACGTATTGTTTGGTTACCATCGTACAGAAGAGTGGTGCTTGTGGTTAAGTTGTGGATGTGACATACGTACTTATTTTAAAAAGCACTAACTGTGTTAATGACTGTTTGAAGATCAGTCTCTTTTCACATGTTCATCCAATGTGTCATTAGCATGCTAACGTGTGCTTATGCTAATTAGTATTATATAGAAACTGACAATTGGTTTAACTAGACTTTTTTGCTTGAATGAACTTGTTTTGTTTTTGTTGAACAGACCAGAAATAATTACGTGGAAAAGTTTTCCTTAACTGAATTTAGTTTATTGAACAAGATATTTTTATGACCAATATAAATATATTTATTAAGTTGGTGCAACAAAAGATTATTTGTTTAAATTAACTTATTGTATTCTTGTTGTACAAGCCTAATCTAATTTCGTGGAAAAGTTTTCCTTAATTCAATTATGTTGATTGAACAAACAATTTTTTTGAGTGCACATTTCCTTGTTACAAAGAGGCATTACCAAAGATGTTTTTGCTATTTTTCTTCTCTGTTTTTTTTTCTGTGAAAGCTGAGCAGACCCCATGCTGTTGAGATTAGAGGCGATTCACTGGACACAGTGTATTTTTAGAATAAGTGTTTCTTGGGCTTTGAATGTATGTGTATGTATGTGTGTGTGAAAAAAAAAGCTAAAGTGTAAACGCTACAGGCCACAGTAACCTTCTTATGGTAGATTTAATGAAGTGTGAACGGCAATGTGTGATTTAGAGAGTTGTTGGTTTTTTGCATAGAAACATTCACACCTACATACATAATCTGAAGACGTGGCATTGTTTTTACGATCAAAGTTTTTTTCTTTCATTTTGCTCTCTAATGACTGCATGCTTCGTTTAAAAGATTTTCTTGTAGTACTTCATGTTAAAAGGGAAATATTTAAAAAAGATGGGCCGATAAGCCTGTAGATGGGAATGAGGATTGACAGCTGCTCTGACAGCTCAGCTGGCATGGGGATGCTTGCTTTACAAGGATGGCTAATAGTCTCTCATTATGAAGGCTCGTTTGAATTATAGATGAAGCCGGCGATGCCTGCCGCCCCTTAACTACGCAAGTATCGATCCCCTTTGCAGTGCCAAGCGCCAGTGCAATTAAGATACTGCCACATTAATGTGCTGTGGAACCTGTGTCAAATATTCCATTTTCAATCTAGATGGGCTTTATCCTTTCAGTTTCAGAAGGACTAAATTACCTCAGGCCTCAGCTGTGACCAATTTGTTAAAAAGAGGTCTAGTGTGATTAGTAGAGGCTATTAGAAATATCTGCACTGTGGAAATATAAACTACAGTAACAGATATTATATTGAAAAGGATTCAAAAGCTATACACCCTTAGACACAGAAGTACTGACTGAAAAGAGTCATTATCTAAATTCAAAAGTAGACCCATATTTTACTTTTTCCAGAAAATCTAGGAAATTCTAGGAAATTCTCCAGTTTTAATTTAAAAATGGTTAAATTGGCATTTAATGCACATATTAATTCAATTCAATTTTACAAGGTGGACATAAGTGTTCATGGCAGGATGTGAACACATCAACCCTACAATTTAAAAAAATCCCTATTTTTTAATACTTATTAAACCATAAGCAGTCTCATTTGACATGCTGTTTTCATTCTGTTGTTAATGTGACATCACACTGATAAAGCCCCACCCACGGCCACTGACTGACTGTTTAACTTTACACAAATCTTGTTTATGTATGTTTATTTTTATGAGCTCAAATATTCAAATGTTATTATACTAAAAAAAGCCCATGCCTATTGGAAACAGTTTTTTTTATCCCATCCAAATAGGGACATTTTGGACATGCTATAACAAACGATCTGTGGGGTATTTTGAGCTCAAAACTTAACAGAAACATTCTTGGCACACCTGAGACTTATATTACTTCTTGTAAAAATGTAAAGATGCTAGATGTATTTTTTCAGTGTTAACTACACTAGTTAACATTTGAAGTGGATCAAAACATTTCATAAAAGTTTTCTTAAAGGTATAGGATATTTTCCCGAATTTTTGAAAAGAACCGCCCCTCCACTTTAAAAAAATGCACATGCGCAACACTCTTCCTGCTCCAGAGAGGGAATGCTTATTAAACATGTGCACGAGAGAGAGAGAGCATGCACGAGCCTAGTTCTTCTCTTTATTCTGTTTACAAGTTGCTGTCGGCATGTTTACCGTGTCTGCACGGTTCGTGACTTGTGCCAGGGCTAGCATCACTAATTATAGCTTACATCAACTTTTACCAGCAGTGATTTTAAATGGATTTCTCCAAATAGCATGCCAAACTTTACCTGTCGAGTAGAAACTTTGAGTGGGAAGCCCAACCTGTGCTTTTAGCGCACGCCAGCGTGTGAAATATTCTGGTCTTGAATCTTTCTTCAGAGGCCTGTCTCTTTTTGTCATACAATTCGTAGACACTTTTTCTCTTGCGACCCTCTGACATTTTGAATAAACACAATGAGAAAGCGAGCTTCAATGAATGGCCGAAACCGTAGACCACCACACATATACACTTGAAAGTGCGCATGTGCAGAAAGCGAACCTAGGGACGAGCATGTAAGACAGCTTTAAGTCAACATATCACCAGAATGATTGACAACTGGGATGACCAATAGTCTTGATGATCCACCCAGAAATAAGAAAATCTTCTACTGTACCTTTAAAACTAATACACATTCTTGTCTTAGGACAAGTTCGATTAACTTTTTTGATCCACTTCAAATGTTGACTAGTATATTTCTTACATAGTATGATATGAAACATATTCATATAACATTTCTAGGTTGATTTAGCAAACACTGGTTCTGTAGAGCTCTCATAGCATTTCTCAGTTTGTTTCAGTAGATTGACAACCAATGACATGACTGTTGGGAAAACTGTTTGTAACGGGTAATTTGTTTTCAGTTTACATTTATATCATGCAGTGCAGCTTTGAAAAATCATACTATTTAGAATTTAAAATGATGGAAACTCAAATGTAAGTTTTTACAGAATTCTGCGGGTGCAGATCGTTTCTGGGCAGGCCTACTCATGAGTCCAGCTGCTGAGTGTTATATTATGTATTGCTCCCCCGCTGTGAGCGCCGCTCTCATCCCAACAATCCAGGCCAAGAGCTAAGCCGACTCACTTCTCCAAACAACATCAGAGCATTCTGTCTTCCATTATCTCTATTCCTCTTCTTCATGCTTCTTTATCTAGGCTGCTGAATTACACGGCACAACTTTAAATATTTTCAATAAGTCTTATTACAGGGCGCTCTGGAATGCTTGATTCAGATTGGCCAGTGGCGACATTCTGAGATGTGTTATTTGCGGATAACATCTGCATGAAACTGATAACAAAGACTCATCCGGGTACTGCGAGTCATCTTGACAGGTGCAGTTTAATACAAATAAATTCAATATAAATGTGTATAATTAAGGCCATATATGGTATGTTATTTACAAATTATTAAACCAATGTCACGGTCCCACGGGTGGGCCCAAATTATTTACCTAACTCTTAAAGCGATAACAGCATATTCTAAAACAACAACAAAAAACTTGACGACTTGTATATCTTTCGAAAGCTCTAAGAGTATGTTTCTATATTTCATCACTTTTTTGAGTCACTAAAGGATGAGATAGTGAAATAATTTTTTTTTAAATGTGATAAGCCCTCAGGTGGGCCCATTTGTTATAACACTATCATATTATAAATCTCCAAAAATCTTGACAACCTGTGTATCATTGGAAAGCTTTGAGAATATAGTTTTCATATTCCAAAATCGCTTTTTGAGTAATAGTAATGCAGTGACAGTAATTTATTAATTTGTAACAAAGGTATGCAGCAAACCAATGACACCTAGTGGCCTATGTTGGTAAAGCCAGTGTGTCTAAAACCTCTTTTGTTTGTGATTTTAACTGGCAATTTAAACTAGTTGCACATTGCGTTTATCACTACCTCTCTTTCACATGACAGTTTCTGCACAAACACCCGTGCCGTTACTTGACGCGCTCCCCTAAGCGAAGCCTCATATAAGTTGCAAAAATGCCTTGCATTCGTGTTGATGTGCGTGTCATGGATGTGCCGCCACAAACTATAAGTCTGGAAAACACTGGTGTGGTGTTCCTGGTTCTCAGTCTGTGGGTGTTTTTCACCATTTAAAGGGAGTTTGAAAACTTTTTGGGAACAGATTTTCTGGAACCAGCACTCGCACAAAGGTAAAGCTAATCTTGCATTTATCAATGACGCTTGGAGCCTTAACTAAGGTGGTACTATAAAAAATTATCTGGTACTACGTACTGTACCCAGTGAATAAGCTTCCAAAAGTAAGCTGACCCGATCCAACCCGTGGGGTACTATGCAAAAAACTACTATGCATGAAAAAGCGCCATTAGAGGCCTCACAAGAACAATCACAGTAACATTAGATTCATAAAAGAAAATGTAAAAAACATCAGTGTAGAAACTAACAAAAATCCTAGAGAAAGGGAGAACATCTGGTACCAGTCCACTGAGAGGCACTTCATGTGGAGCCTTCAGTTTATATAAACTCCTGACTAAAGGTACACACATTTATTTACAACTTTTCGACAGGTTTTACCTGCCTGTGAGACTATTCCCAGAGTCCCTTTTGATGAAAAGAGAAAATGAACACATTAAATGCAGCAGCAGTTCTGTCTAAAAGTTTTACACGAATAAACAGATGCAGACAGAGCTCTCGGCAAGAAATTGAGTGACAAGATCAAAGTTATAGATACTTTCATATTATGTAGCGTAATCTTGATAGATTGAACGACAGTGTGAGTTTGCCAGCTTTTTATCAAGACTTGTGGTTATGTCCTGAAATGTGACAGGAAACGCATCATCAGTCAGGCAATACAAAGGGTGGTTCATCATTTAATTTCAGTGTTCAGTATTTGATTTGAGCAAGACTGAAGAGCTGTATACAGTTTTTTGCTGAGCACACAGTAGCGCCCCCCTGATCCGCAGTCCCTGAAGATCTAAAGACTGCAAGCTGCTAGAAGTTTACTGCAGATGTGGTGTTCATGTCAGACACAAATGTACCATTGCCTGCTTTTGTCCTAATCTCATTCTCCTTTCTACTTAATAGCTTATTCTAGGTCCCTTTAAGGCAGTTTAACTCGGTTCACTCCGTGGTCATCTTGATAATAACCTTGGGCAGCTGTTTAACAAGCATCCAAGTACAGCTCCTATCTGCTTACGTGCGGAAAGACTTTCAGTAATGTATTTTTTAAATCAGCAATTCTTTTTGTGACCACAAATTATTGCATTTTTTAACATAAAATGAAAAGAACCAGGTTAGATATACAGAAAATGTGAAGCAACAGACATTCCAGATCCAAAGTTGGATCAATGGAAGAATTAATTCTCATGCATTTTCTTTTACCAGTCCACTATATTAAGAGAAAAGGCTTTTCTTTTTTATTAAAATTCCTGAAACTGTAAGCTAGGTCGGATAAAGTGCATGCACATCCATTTGTTTTTGAAAAGTTTACTAATGGAAGAAGTATGTGTTTGCTGTGGTATGGTGGAGTACAGTAAAGTGAATTTAGCCACATGCATCTGGGCGGTTCGTGATTGTGACCCATTGAATGCTGCGGTCATTGTATTTCCTTTCTGATCTGCACTTCCTTTTACATTAGTCCACTGACCTCCACCCCCCACCACATACAACATGCATTATCTATTCTTTCTATTCTCTTCTATCATCATTTTCGCTTGGCCTCCTGTATCCACTCACCAGCTCTGACTCATCATCCTTTATGTGTCTATAGCCTTTATTTCATGTTGTTTATGTGAGAATTGAATGATTTTTGTCAGAGATCTCAGGCTTGATGGTTGACACTACTACTACTAATAATGATAACAGTGTTTACATAATTAAATATCTATAACAATTTCATTTAACCCTATAATTTATTTATTGTAGTTTATTCCTGTTCATTAATAGGATGCTTCTGTAAAGATCTACTAGTCATCCAACCAATTAATCAATTACTAGAGGTTAATTTATTTGTTTTTATGCATATTAACAATAGTATTCTTCAGTTTGTTCAAATGCCTCGTTTGCCATTAAAACAATAGGAGAGAATGGGATAAGTTGTCACATGGTTAAGTTATCACACTGTTCATAACTCCCAACACTAGAGGCTTTATCTCAAAAATGTAATAGCCACTTTGTGTGACAACATCTTCTATAGTCAACTACGTGTTCACATGTTGTCAAGATCGCTCTAATCTGACATTAACAAAATGTTTTTTTTAACATTTATTTGCTCTGCTCTTGGTAGGTTGCGTTGTTCATTGTATAAATTTGGTTTTTGTGCCTGTGTTCTTTAACAGGCACCTTTAAAACAATTTCACTCCCATTGGCTCTTTATTGCCCTGTTTAGTAAATCTGGCCCATCTGTGTTTTGATTCGGATGTTTTTTCTTTTAACATTACCAGCCTGATCTCATGAGAAATCATACGTTGTTTATGAGTTGGCTAATTGTTCAAAAGCATATGATTGTGATAAAATAAAATAAAAACATCCCTAAACCTAATGTCACAGAGGCAACAGCAAATCATTAGGGGAGAGCGGGGCACAACCTAATGCTTTGGTTTTGGCTCAATCATTCAAAAAATATTCAAGATTGATTAATAATACTTTTACACAAGCAACACACACATCTCTGATACAAATAAACATTTGAAGTTTGTTTCTAGTACTTACCATTCTGGACAATTACACCAAACGTGACAGAAGTGCAAACGTTACAACTTACCCCATTGGTGGGGTTAATTGTAACAGGCAGGGGGTTAGTTGTAACACTTGCTAAAAAATTAAGTTTGCAGGAAAATATTTCAATACTTTTTTGTCTATATACTTGAAGTGGATATTGTTTATCTGTCTATAATAGACCGCTATCCACACTGTATTCATTCATCCAGCCCCCCTTTCTAACAATAGTTCAATTATAAATGGATACACATGTCTAAATATGTGAGAAAAAGCAGCACAATTATGACCCAGTCTGTAATAACCATACTACAGTTTCAAAAATCAAATTCTGAGATAATGTGCATCAAAGTCTGATTTAGCCATTCATTTCATTATGATTTCAATCTTTGACATGCCTTTATTCAATCAATATTAAAGATATGAACAAAAATCAATTTGACACACAATTTTTGATAAGACAGGCACATTCATTTTGTTGGCGGCCAGCAATCATTCGTGTGTAGCCTATTTAAAACAACGGCAAGAATTACGTTAACGTTAGCGGTTTTCATATCGTAAGTGCTGAGGGGTTAGTTGTAACACAGCGTTACAATTAACCCCGATGGGTCAAAATATTTTCAAGCCCACCAAAAAAGTTGCTAAGAGCTGCAGACATATTTCAAAACGATGCTATGTTTTAGTCAACAAGACACTGATTAATATGACATAGCATTGGATTTGGTATCTTACACACCCAGCTTAGAAACTGAAAAAAAAACATATGATGAAAAAATTTAATTACATGCCACCAAAACACTCGTTCATCAATAACTCTCTGGAAAACCATTATACTTTTCCAATAATTTGCGGGAGATTGTCTTTTGGCAGCATGAAAAAAATACAGGAAAAATAAAACGCTCAACCTTGTGCAATAATGTAAACAGTCTGTGTTACAACTAACCCCACATTAGTTTTTGCCCCGCGCACCCCTACTAACGTGATCGTATAAATTAATACAAAATAGCCCTCATAAAAAAATTATGAAATTGCTATGAGAAAGTGTTGACATTACACAAGCGTTATGCAGATTTGCTTAACCAGCAACATGTAATGTTTTGAATGTGTTTTGAAATCGGCATTTAAATTTTCATTTTAATCAACCTCAGTTACATTTATGTCAAATGGCCCTTGATCCATCGCGCACAAACATCAAAGACGTCACGTTTGCTTGTGTATCTGTGATTGCCTCTTGTCTTGTATCCATGTGTAATTGGCCCCTGACAGCACACATAAAAAGCCTGTTTCTAGGGGCCAGATACGAAAACCAGTCACTGAGGTGGCTTGTTTACCCAGTTTCCTCTCAACAAAACCCAATTACTGCACCCTCATTGAGTTCACATTGTTTGACCTTTATCAAAGAGAGAAAACGAGAGCGAATCAGAGAGCTGAGAAGACGGTGAGTTCCTGGAGGACAAACTGGCGGTATTCCTTTTTCATATTACTATATTCAATATTTGAGAATGCAATTATAGGAGCTAATTATCGTAGCAGACTTTACAATGACTCTGATGGTCCCTAATTAGATTTGGAGTGGTAAGAAACCCCCAAAGAGTTTGCACGTACTCCAAAAACAGCAGAGAAACTTGTAGTTTTTCCATTGCATTTACAAAGTGCTTTTGCTGAGGCATATTTTAACATTCCTCCAAAGTCTTCTTTCTTGGTATTTGGTTCTTTGCAGACCCTTATTGTAACGTCTGCCTCATTTGCTCTCTTGTCCCGTCTCTCATCAGCATCAGTGTACACAAGCACAGTGTGCTGATGGGTTACTGTGTCAGTTCTTGCCGGGATCAAAGATGGAGTCAGCCTCAACAAACACAACAGCTGTAAACAAACCTAACTTAAAAGCACTGCCCCGGCAAATGCAGAGCTCAAAGTTTTGACACTTCTTTTGTTATATGTCTCCCTGTGTTGGAATTGTGTCAGAGCTCTTGGGGCACAAACACCTGCGAGTGTATTATAAATTCAACCCTTGGTTCTCACTCTGATGTCTTCTTGTCTCTCATATCGCTCATGTTTTTTTTTCCTCTGTTACTGACTGCTTTTATTTTGTCTTTCTCTGAGGCTGAATGTCTGTCTCTAAGCAAACACAGCATTTGTTTGGAGGGGTGCACTGGATGGATCAAATCAATAAGAACAATATACTGGCCAAGCTAGGCTAAAGCATTAGACAATATTTATCTCTTTGGTTGACACCATGAGTCAATAACAAAGCTTGAATAAAAGTGGTAGTTTTATTGTGTGTAGGTTTCATGAATGCCGATGGTTAAATTGCATTGACAAGTTAATTAGTAAGAGTGTAACGCATTACCAGTAACGTGCATTACTGAAGTAACGAGTAAAGTTACTATCTTCGTTGGGATCTGCCCACTTTTCTTGCATTTTTCAAATATTGCCAGTGGGTGGAGTCACGCTCTCACCAGGGGTTTAGTTACTCTTTGAAGTTCTTAAATGTACCTTCAAGGTATGCACTGTTTGGTACCAATATGCACCTCTGAGGTACTAATATGAACTCTGCAAAGGTGTATTTTTTGAAGTGTACCGCAGTAACAGCTTTTTTTTACCATTCGCATATTTCAATATTTCAAGCGCGTATGTAATCATCAGTATATATTGTGTTAAGAATTGGCCGTATTGATCTGTGGTATACAGCCACTCTCTGCATATTTGAATTGACTTTTAAAAAACACGGCAGTGAGACTTTAACAGTGCAAATGGAGAGGGGGCAGTTAACCTGAAAGTCTCTTACAATGAATATAGAGCTTTATTTCTGTACTAAGCCAATATAAATGACATTTACCCTCTTTACTGTCTAAATAGAGTGGAGTATATTTATATCTCTGCGAGGCGGAGAGGGAGTCAAGCTTGGCTAGAGTCTAAAAATGTAAAGCGAGTTATTCTGCACTTTTCATAGCTCTGTGGAGAATCATTAGATATATTTAAAATGGTTCATGATTGAGTGTTTGAACCTGTGAATAAGCGCTTAGTGTTTGTGCGTATTTTACCACGGCACTCAGGCTGGTATATATCAATCTTATTGTCCTTCGCCATAGAGGGTGGGCTGTCAAAATGATCTTCACAGGAGCCCAACAGAGCACTCCCTTAATGTCTGAGTTTAAGACTGAAATTTCAGCTCTCCTGTCTCTGGAGCACCGAACTGAATGTTTAGCTCTTTTAAGATCGTGTATGCATTTTTGAGAAGAAGAGAAGAAAACGAGGGCTGGTTGAGAGCAGATCTCATTTGAGTCTGGCATACTGATGTCTTCCCCTGGGCAGGGTGGGTTTAATGACAGCATGGAAGCACTTCCAAACACTCCCAGTGCTCTGTACTTGAAGCAGGCTTCCGGAAAGCCCTGTGCGAATGCATGTAGATCAGTGGATAGTGGCTAATGACTCCAGTGGATTGGGCCGGTTATGAATTGAGAGCTCTTGAGTCTGATTCATGTGACTCTTTTCTTTCTTAAGGCAGATTCTCCATAGCTTTCATTTCAAGATCATGTGCTGCTGTTTGATCTCGATCACAATCTTATCGGTGTGTGTGTGTGTGTGTGTGTGTGTTCTGTAATGATGGTGTGCTTCTTTGATCAGTATCTGGCAAACAACCTGAAGCTGTTGTTTGTTGTTGAAACAAATCAGGTACCACATTATCTCTCTCACACTCGTTTTCTCTCCAATACTTCTCAGTTTCAATTTTAGTATGCTTTATTGGTGTGACAAGAACATTTACATTGGTAGCAGGATTACATATGAAACCCCTCATGGCAAATTAAGTCGAAAAAATGTGTTTATCCTCATCTGCTACTAAAAAAATCTTTAAAGAGACACTCCACTTTAAAAAAGAATATGCTCATATTCCAGCTCATCTAGAGTTAAACACTTGATTTTAACCATTTTGGAATCCATTCAGCTGATCTCCAGGTCTGGCGCTAGCACTTTTAGCATAGCTTAGCATAATTCATTAAATCTGATTAGACCATTAGCATCGTGCTAAAAAATAACCAAAGAGTTTCGATATTTTTCCTGTTTAAACTTGACTCTTCTGTAGTTACATCGTGTACTAAGACCGATGGAAAATTAAAAGTTTAGATTTTCTAGGCAGATATGGCTAGGAACTATACTCTCATGCTGGCGTAATAATCAAGGACTTTGCTGCTGTAACATGGCTGCGAGAGCCGCAATGATATTACGCAGCAGCCGAAAATAGTCCCCTTGGTTACTTATTTTTAATAACAGGGGACTATTTTCAGGCACTGCATAATATCATTGTGCCTCCTGCAGCCATGTTACAGGAGCAAAGTATTATCCTATCTTAATTTCTTCTCTTTAATCACCTCTCAAATATGGGTAGGTTTCTTAAAAAATACCTAATTTTGAAGCAAAAAGTTGAGATAATTGCATTTTTGTGAAGGACTTTTGATCGAGATCAGATTCAGAGCGATGGTCAAAACCTACATGGAGTTCTTACTGTTTGACCCAAAGGGTTGGGTAAGCGTGCCAACTGGTGGATAATAGCGGAAATATGGATTGCTGGAAGTGCTCGTCATTGGCAGGAAAGCATTTTCTCTTAATTGACGAGTTAACTCGTCAGTGGTGGGGAAAGAGTTAAAGAAATCATGCTAGATGCACTTTTGCATCTAAACTCCTCCTACGGTATATATTTTGTAAGGAAAAGATTAATAATAAAGACTGTGTTCCTCATTTAGTTGCAGACAGACACTTAGCTGTATTATGCTGCTGTCACCCAGCAGTTCTTGAGTCCTCCTAATAGGACAGGAAGTGTTGTATTGTTTGGTACATTATCAGTGTGTTCTGCATCGGCTTAATTGTGTCATAAACTTCTTTCGGATATTTGTATTTTGAGGATTCTGTCAGAAAAGTGTAGCTCTGTCTGTGATTATTACCGTGTGGACTGCAACTTTCCATCCTCTGGCAGCCATGTTTTTCAGTGTCTGCCTGTTGCTGAGTCTTTAGGTGGTTCACAGTTTATATCTGTCACTGTGTACAGATAATCAGATAGCATTGCATTTTACTCCGAGTTGGGTTTCCCAGCGAGTAATATAAATATGTTTTGTAAATTGATTTAATCACATTAGTTTGACATTACTGTACTGGCCCAAAGCAACAGTGTGATGGGTGTTGATAGGTTTTAGGGAAACTATCAGGATTGTAGAAGCAGTCACAGTACACCTCCATTTATCTACAGTAATGAAATGTTTTGAAAAAATAATCCTGAAACAGATTTTGGGGGAGGTTACTCCATCCCTAGATCCAAACCAATTTGCATATCGTGCAGAGAGAGGGGTTGAAGATGCACTGCTGACTTTGACAAACAACATATATGAGCACCTTGAACAGGCAGAGAGTCTTGTTAAAATCGTGTTCATAGACTTCAGCAGTGCCTTTAATACAATCCAACCCCACCTGATGGTAAAAAAATTGGTACACCTGGAGGTTAACCCAAGATTAGTTCTGTGGATTTTTGACTTCCTGACGAACCGCAGTCAACAGGTTAAATTCAATTCATGTGTCTCATCGTTAAAAGCCATTAATACAGGAGCACCACACACTGTAAAAAAAAAATTTTTTTTTACGAACAATTACTTTACATTTTTTACAGTGGTTTACCATTATTGAAAATTATCATTAAAACACTGTAAAATTACAAACATTATCTGTCAATTAACAGCTCGACTGTTATTTTAAGTATTTTGTAATTAAAGACAAAATACAAAAAATCTACGTTTTTAAACGGGAAAATACTATATTATTTATACAGTATATTTCTGTTTTCTTAAATTACATGCAAATTCATGTAAATTTACAATAAAAATCTGTAATTAAATGTGTGGTTTGTTATATTTAAAGTACATGACCATACTAACAATTTAACATTTTTATTTGTAATTTTAAGGAAAATGTTCTTAGTTTTATATTAATTTGTATTTTTACAATTAAACTGTAATTCCAGATACATAAGTTTTTACATCAAACAATGCTTGGACTTTTAAAGCTTGTTTTCCAGGATCAGATTTTGAGTCTTGTTGTGCCACTGGACACATACCTAATTCAGTAATGTAACAGAAAGACCTGTCAATAAATCTGACAAAAGTCAGGAGTACAGTGAAAAGTCCAGGCAAGTATTTTGTAAAGAACCAAAAGTTTTAAATCCCTTACAATATTAGCAACACACTTGAAACTTAAGTTTTCATTTACCGTATGTACATTGAGAATAATTTGCAATAATACTAATATATATAATTAAGTATTTTCCTACCATATAATGTCTATTTTATTTTATCAATTTCTATCACCATTATTTTTAATTGTATGTATAGCTGCTTTACAACAATAAAAACTGTTAAAAGTGCTATATAAATCAAAATAAACTAAATCTGTGTGGGCTGACTACAAAAGTGTAAATGTCAGAATAAAGAATAACACAAAAAACAGTGAAGTACACTTTATTTTCTTTACAAACACATGAAAATGCGTATTAAAAGATTATTTTGGTGTCTTGATATCAGGGGGAAAGTCAAAAACAGAACACACAAAAAGCTATAAAAATAAATATTTGTTCCATGGCACGCACACACATTCTGGTTTCCATCTTTTGTGGGGACATTCCATAGACGTAATGCATTTTATACTGTACAAACTGTATATTCTATTCCCTTCCCCAAACCCTAATCCCAACCATCACAGAAAACTTTCTGCGACCTTAGATTTTCAAGAAACATCATTCCGTTTGATTTATAAGCTTGGTTCCTCATGGGGACCTCACAAATGTCCCCACGAGGTCAAAATTTACTGGTATTCCTATCTTTGGGCACCGCACAATTTGTTAATCACCACAAAACAGGTGAAGTCAAGCTCCAGATCACGTACTGTAGTATCTGTAAGGAAAGGAAAAAAAATTGTGAGATTGATTAAAATGTGGTAGAATTATCATCTATTCTCTAAAATGTCCAGTAAAGTGTATCACGTCCTGAATGTACAAGTACCGTGACCACCTTTCACGTATTTCTCAACAGGGGTTTTGAATTATTTAAATTACATAAAAAGGAGTGTAAGTATTTTTACCATTTTAGGCTGGTTGTTTACACACTGAGGACACATTGTTGTTCTAACACCTAAGAAAAGTATTCTAATAATATGTGCCCTTTATAATTAAGACCAGTGGAGTTAACGATTTCATTGGTTTTTCAATAGTTCATTTAAATGGCAGCCATGCACACACTTCTACACTTATAAATTGATGCATGCATGTACACTCTAAAAATGGTTGTGTTAAAACAACACATATTGTGTTCAGTTAAGGATAACACATAAAACTAACTATGATGGAATTAATCAGTTCATCAGCAAGTCCCAAATTATATCCCTGTTGATTGTGTTTTTATGCATGATGGAGTGATCATACCATTTATCCGGTCCATTCAAATCCTAAAGAATGAACGGGCTGGATTAAATGCCAACACATTCACAACGGACTGTGCAAAGATTAGTTGCACACATTGAAAAAAGATAGTTATGTAAAATATTAATTATTCTAAGTTGAGGTAAGAAAATAATAAAATATTGAAAATCTATGTCGTTTTTCTTTAAGATATTTGACAGGTTAGGTGTGCGGTTTACAGAAAAATAACCAATCAAACATTTCTCAGCCAATCAGAATAAAATATTCAACAGGCGAGTGGTATAAAAAACATTAATTTATAAATCTGCATGATTAATTGGTAACCCCAGGTAAATTGTGAAGTGTCATGCAAGATAACCCAGGATTAAACTGACCTAGGGTTTTGAGTGACTGAATGTTTCATATTACTTTCATATTTCACATGAGTGGCATGTAAAATTTGCCATAATATATGCCACTGTAGCACTCACACACACAGACCAAGTTTGCACAAGTGAGAAATTCATTACATACGTTTCGTTTCGTTTCGAGTTGTCCGTTGATGGCAAGAAGTATTTGAGTCATCGAACTGATTAATATCCACCTGTCGGTCAAAAAACACGTGTAACTTATATGCAAGCTGAAATGCAGCAAACAAGTATTTCGTAAACAAACTAACAGTTAGGCTAATACGCTAAATATAAACTAATACGTGATGCACATGGCTAAAATGTGGTTAATATTTAGCGAGCCAACCTTATATTTTTAATATAACGTCAATAAATTGGTTTTATTATTAGAGTATCTTTATCTGTTCTTACCTGTATTTACTCAGTCTCGCGTGGTAACCTCTGGATGCATGCACATGCGCACAAGCTGCTCTTCTTCTTCTTCTTCTTTGAGCTTATTGGCGGCTCGCATTCTTAAAAGAGCATTACCGCCATCTACTGTGGGTATTGGATCTCAAGCTGCTCTTCCTCCTTCTTCTTCTTCTTCTTTCAATTTTATGGCGGGTTACACCTACTGGTGCATACCGCCACCGCGGCTCTTCCTGCAGACACATGCGTCCTACGTTGTATTGACCCAGTGGCGCAAAAAAATAAAAAACAATACCGCGTAGATTCTTGCACTTAATACCACTGTATTTCACAGAAGAATCAAACATTAAAATAAATTAAATAAACTTTAATAAGTTGTGCTATGTTTTTCTGGGTGGGGTTTGGGGGTTCATGTAAAACTGCACTGGGTGGAAGACAAACTAGTAATTTCAACTAACTTATATTAGTGAGAACACTAAAGAGATGCTGACTTTCTTTTGGTTTTACTACTTCAGGTTAACCCTTCAATGTCACCTCGGGTCTTTGACTTGGGGCTTCATTCACTAGGCAACAATGTGATCTCTCAGTGAACCCTTAAGAAAATTAGCCATGGTTTTATTGTGGTAAAAGTGTAGTAACCATAGTTTTTTGGTGTATTGATTACTATCAGCAAAACCATGGTTTTACTACACTAAACGGCTACACTAACCATGGTTTAACTGTGGTTTTAGAAAAACATGGTTGTTAAAACCATGGTTATTTTGTGGTTACCGTGGTTTTACTACAGTAACCATGCTTTTTTGGTTTTAACTGTAGTAAAACCATGGTTAATTTTCGTAAGGAAAGTCACCATGAGCTCACAAGATACACACTGTGTGGGTCATAGTGATCTTAATGTGTAAGCACGCTGCTCAATGTGTGCTCATATGAAGGTCACAATATGAGATCACTTCACACTCACTGTACTACCCCATAAAGCCCACCATATGCAAGTACCAGATGTTGTCATGCTAAAAAACAGCATACCAGCAAGACCAGCATATGTTGTGTTTTGGTGCTGGTTTGCTGGTGAACACCAGCTAAACCAGCATTAGCACCAGCTAAACCAGCACCAAACCAGCATTAGCACCAGCATTCCATGCTGGCCATACCAGCATGACCAGCATATGTTGTGTTTTGGTGACCACCAGCTAAACCGGCACCAAAACCGGTCCATGTTGGTTTGATGCTGTTTTTTTTTCAGCAGGGTGCTCAGAGAGCTAATATGCTAGCTTTTGCTATTGGAAACATGTCACTATTTAATTGCAACTGATATCGGGCAAAATTAAATAAAAAGTAAAAAAGACATGAATTTCTCTGCATTTAACCCATCCACTGCAAGTCATGAACACACAAAAACCACACACACACACATATGCACACCCCACACACAGGGCAACTATCACTGCAGCACCCCAACACTTCAATAACTTGCTAGCTGTGGGATTGAATTGAACAAATAATCTCTGGGTTACAAACAAGTCTGACTCGCTAACCAGTAGGCCACAAAGTTAGTTTACATTGTAACAATAGTATGAGTGACCTCACATTTGTCACGATGTGAGTTCATGGTACAACTGTGCTCTCATTCCATGGTCATAATAATGTAAGGTCACAGCACATACTTTGTCATAGCAGGACAACACATATGTCTGGAAAACGTAGGCCCAAGAGTAGAACGTCACCCTTCTTACCTATAATTTTAAGAAATATAGGAATGATGATAGGCTCAAAATTTAGGACACTTTCTACACAGCATTTTATACAGCCCTGTGCATGGTGTGTATATACCATATAAAATGTCAACAACAAGGTTATGGCATCAAGAAGCCTACAAATAAAGATTCTAGAAAGCACAGATTTTAAGTAAAAGTGACCGGGATTGACAGATATGTGTTTAAGCATTGTGGCCTAGTGGTTAGAGAATCAGACTTGTTTTTTGTTTTTGTGGCAGACTGAGAAATAAATGAATGTATGGGAATGTACAACAACGCTCTCACGTGTATGATGTCACAGCAGTAGGCAGCGTAAATATAACGACACGCCTATAATCCCTCCCACTACGAAGTGATACTAAACTCGATGGAAAAGCTAACCACGCCAAAGTGAGGTGAGCTGACCCGACCCAAACTAAACTAAACCGTGGGGTACTATGCAATGGAAAAGCGCCTCTGTAACCCAGAGGATGTTGGTTTGATTTCCACAGCTGGAAGGAAGTGATTGCAGTGTTTGGGTGATGCAGTGATACTTGCTCTGTGCATGTGTGTGTTCATGACTTGTTATGGGTTCACTGTATGATTTGCAAATAAATGTTGACATCTCAGTGACCTGTTTTTCAAATAGCAAATGCTAGCATATTAGCTCTCCGAGCAACATCTTGATTGTACTTTGTAAATTGTGCCTGCTCACAGTGAGTGTGTCATGATCTCACATTGTGAACATAACATAGTAGTTGTGGCCAGTGACTTCTTTTATTTGAGGGCGCACGATGCAAAGTTTGTCACATGTATGCAGCCGTCATGTGTGTGGCTCGTCATTTCAAAATATGTGTTTGGCGCGTCATGTAAACTTGTGTGCATCACGCGGGATGTCAAAATACAAGCCTGCTGCAGATGCTTCGAATTAAGGGGTTTATAATAAAAGACACTCGCGTTTGTCAGATACTCACTTAATCTCATGTGTAATCAGAGTTTACTGTTAAGTTAGTGTCTTGTGAGTATTTTGTGAACATGAGCGTCTCTTTTATCATAAAAACTTTCGATGCATGTGCAGCAGGCATGTATTTTGGCAAGACACGTGATGCACATGGTTCACATGATGCAATGTACACATATTTTGAAATGACAAGCAACACACATGACACTCCGAATACATATTTTGAATTTATGCACCTCGGAAGAGAGGTCAGTGGACTGTGAGTGCACCAATGTGAGGTCACTCAGGCTATTGTCACGGGCACATTCATTTTTGTTCAACTTTCATTTATGGACAGTAGACAGCAGTGATTTGTCCGTTAGCAATTCTTTCAGTTACTGATGTAAGCAGAGTGTGTATGTATTGGCCATATGTGTACTTAGACATGTCATTTGTAACTTCAACATCTCCCACCTCTTGCATACAAAAAAGAAATTTAGGACTTTTAAAATATACCATGGGTGCATTGCCTTCTTAACAATATAGACCAGTTCAAATGATGTAAACAACACTGGTCCAGAAACACTTCCTGTTACAGTTTGTGACAGTTATTTTTTATTTCACATATATTATTATCTTTAAGATGTTTGTTTAACTTCAGTTAATTCAGGTTTATATGTTCTGTTGGTTTATTTTATCCCAACGTTTATCTAGTGTTAAAAACGGAAACAGGAAGTGCTTTTGGACCAGTGTTGTTTACATCTTTTGAAATGGTCTATATACACACGCACGCACGTTTTTTTGTAGTCAATACTTTAATAATAACTATAAAAAAAATTAAAAAAAAAAATATATAACTATTGCGATGGTTGCACTATGATTACGCTATTGGGTGTCTCGCCTTGTTGTTATTAGCGCTAATTGGTTGTTTTGACCGTCATCCAAATCTCTGCCCTATGACAATTCAGCGCGCACTTTTCAACATTTCAAACTCCTGCAGCCGGTAGTATTTGCTGATGCTGCTGGAGGAGGAGTTCACTCTGCAGAACTGCTGCAGTACATCGGTTGGTCCACTACGGACATTTACTATAATTGTTTACCTCTATCCGGTATTTTTTTAATTCGGTTGAATTTAAGTTAGAAAACATAACATGGACAAAGACTTTAACCATCGGGTACCGGACATATGGAAAACTGCAGCAGGTAAATACCTTTTACTTTACCAGTTTTATATTGACGCATAAAGAAAGTGTTCAAGTAAGATGCTAAACGCGATTAGCCCGTGAACGACATTTGCAAATATCACTGTAAGAACCGCTAATGTTAATGTGTGTTGTTAGTTAGTTAACGTTATTAGGTCAAGCTCATATAACGTGATGTCTGAATTGATGAGATGTTTATAGTAACGTTAAGGCGTCGTGTCGTGTTTTGTTTTCTTGTAACTACGCTAATAAAGCCGTTGGTTAACAAGCTAAATGTTTCGCAGTTACACATGTTCTTCCAAGGTAGTTATGATGCCGTTATATGAAGCATTTGACACGCTCTGTAGCTGATGTTGATAATATAAAAGGAGAAGTTTCGTCGAAGTTTTTTAGTAAACTGTAAAATCAATCTGCGACAGTAAAATCCTGACGTACTTTCCGTATTATGATTATCAGTGATACTGATGCGTTTATATTGTAGCATAAATAGTAATGTATATTTGTAATGTGTAAATTGATCACTGTCATGTAACTTACACTTGTTAGACCGAGAGGAACTTGAACCTGCTCTGTAGAAGATTATACAATCCTGTTTTGTCTTGGATCTACTGTGGATCGCTGGGACTTAAGTCCAAAATGATACAGAGGTGTGTTGTATATGGAGCTGGTGAGTAACGTTTCAATTTTGAAAGTCCACATCCCATTAAATAAAATTACTAATATTGTTTTTGTGTGCGTTTCCCCCTCAAGCTCCAGAGAAGTCTCCTACCACGTCATTTTCAAAAGGTATTAATTTTATCCTAATATATAAAGACTGTGTTTGCATATTAGTTGCCATATTTTTGGAAATGATTGACAAATACTACAACAACCAACCAACTAAGACCCTGTACGACTGATAAACGGAACAAAATAGCAACAAAAGCGCTTAGCTGAAGAAACGTTGGCAAGCGCTCACAATTGGTGTCTGCCTAGCGTTTTTAACAGCATTTACGTGCTTCTTCACAATTGTGACTTCATGAGCAATGTCACTCTAGAATTGTTATGACACAATCCTAAACTTCATCTTCTCATCAAATGTCCTGTTCAGTCAAATGCTCTTTATATGCTGAAGCGTCCTGCCCCCTAAATTGCACAGAACATGATATCACATGCACCCGAGATAAGACATACATTTACTAGTTCTTAGCACAAAGTAGGGAATAGGAATGATTCAGACAGTGTAAATATGCTTTCCATTGGGGTGGATGAAGTCTGCCACTACAATGCACAAACATACAGGGTGCTCCGGTCCAGCGTGACAGCACAGAGTGGATCATATGTAGGAATCTCTGCCAAAAACAGTTTGGAGGAGATCAAACATCACGATCAGTTAGACGGCCTTAACATTATAAACAGCAGTAATGACTAAAAGAGAAAAGAAACACTGCTGCATACACACCAACAAAAATTACATATCACTGTTATCATTGTTTTTATTCTGTAATAACACTATATCTTAATTGTGATTTTATTTTAACACAACTGTGGCGCTCACAAGCTGTGAAATGCGACTTTGCTGGACTGTGCCATAAACACTATTGATCATTTAAAAAATAGAGAAGGTCTTCTCGACAGTTCGGTTGTGATTTCCTGTTTCAGTTAAAATGACGTCCACATAAAATAATGCTACATGTTCCAAGGGGGCAGGGTGATAAAAAAAGAGCATTTGATCAGAAAAAAAAATTTGATGAAGAAGCTAAAGTGTAAGCTGACCCTTTTATTCATGTGTTCCTTATACCACATACATGTGGGGAACATGGGACATTTGATGATGGTAGATAAAAATATATTTTGTATGTTCTACCATTTTTAATAATAATAATAGTAACTTCTCAGAAATGTATTATACAGCATGTGCTCGTCTTGAAAACGTGATAAATTTTGGCTTAAACATGTTTTTAAATTCCATTTTCCAACAGTGATAACTGCTAAAGATGAAACGCATTCATTCTTTCTTTTTTCTTTTAGATCAGCATTGAAGCATTGTTTACAGTAAGAATAGGCACCAACAGAAAGACAAATCCAACACTAGTAAGTATTAACTGGCAAATATAAAACCAGCTTTATCAATTTTAAGGCATGGTGCATACAGAAATAAAAATTATCTAGTTTTTTTCTCTCCCTCGTGCCATCCAAATGTATCTGACTTTCTTTTGTTAGGGAAGCACATTTTATTTTACAAAAAAATACTCATTTGTGGGTCTATATAATGTTATAAAAATGTTTATCATTATCCTATCTCTATATTAAAGGAAAACACCACAGTTTGTCAATATTTTACTATGTTCTTACCTCAACTTAGACTAATTAATACATCCCTATATTTTTCAATGCGGGCATCACTAGTTCACACTGCCAGAATGTTTCAGTGTCAAATTTGGTTAAAAATGTTAATAAAAAATAATTTTGTTTAAAGGAAAGTTACAATACTTTTCAGTGAATCATATTGTGTTCTTTTTTTTCCCCTAGATGCACCAAGGATCAAGGTGATTTTTGGCAGCTTGGAGAATTTTTCTTCATCTGGTACAGAATCTCTGACATTTTGGTATTTGTAATGTTTATTTTATTATATTTGTATACTTATGCTAGATATTAATATACTTGTATAGTTACTGTATGTTTCTGAATTAAAAGATAGCCCCAGGTAAAAATGTAAAACTGATATAATACTGATATTGAAAATACAAGCTAAAATGGCACAATTTGTTGCTTTCTCCACCTGTTTCACAAATGAAAACATTTTATATGCACAGATTCACTTGCCGGATCTGTACAGATTTTTTTTGTTTAATTTCAGGCCAATCTTTATTGTAGACACAACGTTTGTTATAGGAATGCCCCATCTGAAGGGAGCTGCCTTGAAAAAAATATAAATGGCATTTTCTTTTCGTCTTATCTCCGTATAGACCATGGTTCCTCCCATCTTACCCTGGAGAGCCGGTGCCCTGCAGAGTTAGCTCCAACCTTAAAAGGAAAACACCACACTTTTTCAATATTTTTTATGTTATCACCTCAACTTAGACAAATTAATACAAACCCTTTTTTTCAATGTGTGCACTATTAATCTTTGTACAGCGCATCGTGAATGTGTTAGCATTTACCCAAGCCCAATTTATTCCTTAGGAACAAAACAAAAGTTTAATTTTGTGCCACCATACTTACTCGTGTAACTACTCATGTAACAGTCTTTAAATAGGAAAAAAACATGGAAGTGTTTGGTGGCTTTTAAATTAATCCCTGTTTGGATCCTAAGCAATGAATGGGGCTAGGCTAAATGCTAACACATTCACGACACGCTGTACAAAGATTAGAAGTGCATGCATTGAAAAAAGATAAGTATGTATTAATTAATCTAAGTTGAGATAAGAACATAGTAAAATATTGAAAAACTGTGTTTCCTCTTTAATCAAACATACCTGAGGTAGGTGGGTTTGATCAGGGTTGATGCTAAACTCTGCAGGGCAGCGGTTCTCCAGTGTAGGATGTGAGGAACCCTGTTATAGACGGTTTCAGCGACAGTAACATACATAAACGCTTTTATGGCCCAAACTTAACTTCCGGGAGATTTCCGTGTAGAACCAATATAGGAAAAAACTGAAATTCTGTCATAATTTACTCACTCTCATTTTGTTACAAACCTGTATACATTTCTTTGTTCTGATGAACACAAAAGGAAGTTATTTTGAGGAATGTTTTTAACCAAACAGTTCATAAGCCCCATTCACTTCCATAATATTCTTTTTTCCTACTATGGAAGTGAATGGGGCTCATGATTAGGGCTGTGACGGTTGTCATAACCACACACAACCGTGGTGGTGAAGTGCAACCCACGATGGTGTGCACGTCACAAAAAAATGTATTACAATCTTGCACAGCAAAACTTCCTTTTTTCCAAAGCATGTAGGTGCTCCAGAGTATCTGTCATTGCTAAGTAACCTAAGCATTGCTTGACGTTATGACGAGCACCCACCGGTGGAAAAAGAAACTGGCGCCTGTGAACAAGCACGTTTGTTAAGAAATGTATATCTGATCCTCGTTTAAATTTTTATTTTTTAAAATACAGCGGGGAAAATAAGTATTTGACACATCAGTATTTTTATCAGTAAGGGGATTTCTAAGTGATGTAGCCAGATGTTGCCATCAAGCCAAATATTGAATTCATACAAAGAAATCAGAACATTTAAGTATAAACGTTGAGTCATAATAAATAAAGTGAAATGACACAAGGAATAAGTATTGAACACACATTATTTAATACTTTGTAGAAAAGCCTTTGTTGGTGATTACAGCTTCTAGTTCTTGTATGGAGAGACTAGTCATCTGCATTGCTCAGGAGTGATTCTGGCTCATTCTTCCATACAAATGGTCTTTAAATCTTGAAGGTTCATTGGGCCTCTTTTATGAACTTTGATCTTCAGTTCTCTCCATAGATTTTCTATGGGATTTGGGTCAGGTGATTGACTGACCACTTTATTGTTTCCTTGGCCTTGTGTATAGTTTAGACCTTGATGCAAGGTCTTCCTGAAGTTCTGCCCGAGTGTCTCTTGGAGAACTCTCCTGATTATTCTTTGCACTCCTCGGACAGGGATCTTACGTGGAGGACCTGATCGTAGCCGGTTTATGGTGAAGTGATGCTCTAACCATTTCCGGATAATGGCCCCCACAGTGCTGACTGCTCACAGGAACATTCAGCATTCTGGAAATGCGCCTATAACCATTCCCATCAAAATGCTTTTCAACTATAAGATTACGAAGATCTTGAGAGAGTTCTTTGCTTTTACCCATCATGAAGTCTTTCCTGTGTGCCTCCTGGGTAATGAGAAGCATTTATAGGCCATCAGTTGTGTTCAATACTTATTCCCCGTGTCATTTCACTTTATTTATTATGAATCAACTTGTATACTTAAATGTTCCTTTGTATGAATTCAATATTTGGTTTGATGGCTACATCTGGTAGAAATTTTGTGTCAATAGCCCACTTAGAAATCCCCTTACTGATAAAAATGCTGATGTGTCAAATACTTAATTTCCCTGCTGTATATGTATGCATTATATATATATAAGACAATATGCATCAATGTTTATCATGCATCAATATAACGCACCCCCCCCCCCCCCACACACACATTCTATTACCACCACGGTGATCATGAGAGAGAGAGAGAGTAAATGATGACAGAACTTTCCTTTTTGGGTGAACTATTTCTTTAACTTACTGTAATTTCACAAACCTGAAGTCAGACCACTCGTTTTTTTCTTTAAATTTTGAAATTATAGAACAATTGTAATTATGATATTTACATTATAGAACAAACAAACAAACAAACCCAATTTAAAACAAAAACTTCACCTGATGCTACAAGTATGTTGCATCTTTGATCATTGTGTTTAAAATACACTTGTTGCCTCTAATTTCAAATAGCTTCAAATTGTTTTAAGGCCATTTAAGTCGGTTAACAAGTAAATAAACATCTTATTTATGTACGTTTTCTGTTGCCTAAAGAAAAAGAATCTGCCAATTTGCTTTACTAATTTATCACAAATTATATACATCATCATTACACAATAGTAACCCTGCAGTCACAAAATATCCTGGCTAATGTTCAACCCAGCATTGGGTCAAAAATTGGACAAAACAACCTAGCATTTTGGTTTGAACCCGCCAGGCATAGGTTAAATTCCAAGTTTCCAACCCAACGGTCCCTTTTTGATCCAACACTTGGTTGACAGAAACCCAACATTTTTTTATATTATATAGAATAGATAAATTATTTCGTCCTTTACTTATGGGGGCTGTTTATAAAGAATTGGTTAATAATGCAAATTTACATCTGTGATAGAATCTGTAGTTGTGTGAAACAGTGAAAGTGTTATCTTGTTAATGTGTCTGTTTTGTACTACTTCAGTATGTTTAGAATATTTAACATTAGCCATAAAGCTTTCATTTAAGGAGAATTTGATGTATGATTTTAGAAATATGATTTTAACAGTAAAATGTTTCATCTATTTCATGTAAGATTTGTAATTCTTTTACTGAATCATTCATTACATTTTATACATTTGCCGATGTTTGAGATGATACACTGTATATTCACTGTTTTTTTACACACTAAAAATCCTGAATAAATCTTTTTAATTTACTATCTTGAGCATGTCTTGACAATTTATTCAATGTGTTTGTGCAAAAGAATCTAGGGAAAAATCAGTAAATTAACATTATTTCTCTGCAGAACTTTTAGTGCTGTCACTTTTTTAAAGGTATTTGATCATAATAATCTGGGGAAAATCCGTAAAACTACAGTATTTCTCTGCATAACTCTCAGTGCTGTCAGTTTATTAAAGGTGTTTGATCATAATAATCTGGGAAAACTCTGTAAAATAACAGTATTTCTCTGCAAAACTCTCAGCGCTGTCAGTTTATTAAAGGTGTTTGACCATAATAATCTGGGAAATATCCGTAAAATAACAGTATTTCTCTGCAAAACTCTCAGTGATGTCAGTTTATTAAAGGTGTTTGACCATAATAATCTGGGAAATATCCGTAAAATAACAGTATTTCTCTGCAAAACTCTCGGCACTGTCAGTTTATTAAAGGTGTTTGACCATAATAATCTGTGGAAAATCCGTAAAATAACAGTATTTCTCTGCAAAATTCTTGGCGCTGTCAGTTTATTAAAGGTGTTTGACCATAATAATCTGGGAAATATCCGTAAAATAACAGTATTTCTCTGCAAAACTCTCAGCGCTGTCAGTTTATTAAAGGTGTTTGACCATAATAATCTGGGAAATATCCATAAAATAACAGTATTTCTCTGCAAAACTCTCAGTGCTGTCAGTTTATTAAAGGTGTTTGACCATAATAATCTGGGGAAAATCCGTAAAATAACAGTATTTCTCTGCAGAACTTTTAAAGAAAAAATCTGTAAATTAATTGTTTTTGAGCTTTATTGGAATTAAGAAATTTTACTTTAATTTTACGGTTTTTGTTTGGCAGCCGTAGCTGCCAGTCATTTGACCGTTTTTTTACGAAATTTTTTTTTACAGTGCAAGGGTGCGTTTTGTCCCCCATTCTGTACACCTTATATACTAATAGTTGCCAAGCAACCTCCTCAAATCACACCTTTTTGAAATACGCTGATGATACAGCATTAGTGGGTTTTGTAAAACCTAATGCTGCATCCCTAGAAGGTTTTGAGAGAGAGGTGCAGGGTTTTATTGATTGGTGTACAGATAATTTCCTTGTGGTTAACCCAAAGAAAACAAAGGAGATGATTATAGATTTTACTAAAAAGGGAACTATAGTTCCACTATCAAATATAAATGGGGTAGCAGTAGAGCGGGTCACAACATATACATATTTGGGGGTTGAGATAGACAATAAACTGACTTTTAATGAATGTGCACAAAATAAGTCTAAAATGTTGCAGAAGAGGATGTTTTTCCTAAGAAAACTTAATCATTTTAGAATAGACAGCTGTATTCTACAGATGTTTTATAAAGCTCTCTTGCAGAGTGTTTTATCATTTGGCCTTATCTGTGCATTTGGTAATATGTACATTAAGGACCAGAATAAACTGCAACGAATAATCAAAACAGCTAGTAAGATCATTGGAGTTGATCAAACATCTGTGGCTCAACTATACAATGACCTTAGTTTAAAAAAGACAGAACAAATTTTAAAGGATCCAACCCACCCTCTTCATCAGAGTTTTTTAAAAAGCTATAGGTCAAGTGGCAGACTTCTGCAAAAGAAAATTAGGACCACAAGGTACAGTAAGTCTTTCGTGCCTACAGCAATTAGACTGTACAACAATAGAATTAAAAATTCTTAGGCATTTTAAAATATGAGCATACTGTGTATGTTAGCACTAAGCTAGTTTTCAATGCTTATTTATTTTTCTGTTTGGATTGTGTTTTTGTGTGTTTTGTTCTCAATGTTTAAATGTTTTTAATGTCTACTGTATTTATATTTTTATGTTTTTATTGTTTGGAGCGTGTAAGGTGACCATATGAATTTCCTACCTGTGGATAATAAAGTTTACCTTGACCTTGACCTTGACCTTGACCTCCATTTATTTCCATTCACATGCAAAATGAAAGAGTAGAAATGCACGCACGTGAAAATGTTTTCCTCTGAAATTGCTTAAAGGGATAGTTTACCCAAAAATGAAAATTCTTTCATCATTTACTCACCCTCACGTTGCGTTAAGCCTGGATGAGTTTCTTTATTCCATTGAACGAAAAAGAAGATATTTTGATTGAATAAAAAATATAGTTTAATAAAGTTTCTTTATTAAGAATAAAGAAACTCATATAGGCTTAGAAAAACATGAGGGTGAGTAAATAATGACAGAATGTTCATTTTTGGGTGAGCAATCCCTTTGAAGTCACAAGTTTAAATATGAATATGTTGTAGCAGATCGAAATTATTTTTGCATGCTGAGTCCAGGGTGAAACTCATCGAGCTGAGGATAGTTACTGATCTCTTTTCTCTCTCCAAAGGTTGTTTAGTCATTGCATTGTGTGATTTGAAAACCAATATTGACATCACAAGAGCAGAGGAAAATCAAATGACAAACGCTGATTGCAATAGATTTATCACTCACTGTTTTCCATCTCTTCCAATCATTTTTTTTTTTAAGGTTCCTTTTCATATTTGTGCAAGAGAGAAAGGGTGTCAATAATAATAAGACTTTTTATTTATAATGCACTGCTTTTGAACCCAACGTGCCCAGTGTCTAGCAAACACCATAGTGCTTTTTCTGACCTTGTGAAGTTTTCTCCTTTCTCGCGTCCTTCACATCTCAGTCAGCACTCGGTGTGATGTCATCCATAACCATTTTAATTGAACGGTGCAATAAACAAAAAAGAGCCTGAGTGTCTGTGTGAATAGAGAGAGAAAGGGAGATGAAGGGACAAGTAGACAAGGTTGAATTGATAGAGACTGTATAAATGAAAGTCTAGTGCTGATGTCTGGGCGTCTGTCACAGCGAGCGCATGAATAGATGCGCCATTTTCCTGCTTTCTCTTTTCAGCATGCTTTTGATGTGACAGTGAATCGCAGCTCACCCACCGAGTGCAGGGTGTAAAGTTGTTGCTCTGACGACCTCTTTAAATCTCCGCTGTCACTGTCTGCCTGCTCACCTCTCTCTTTTTTCACTGTGTCTCTCTTTCCTCTGGTCACGCATTGCCAATTATTTTGCTCTCAGCCGCTGTGTGATTGCACTTAAATCGCTGGTCAGAGAGGAAGGCTCAGCCTTTGAAAGATGGTGGAACGAAGAGTAAGAACGATGAAGAGGAATTTTGAAGATAATGGGATGGAGTGATGCTGGGCAGGTGAAGAAATGGAGGGAGGAGAGGCGTTTTGTTGACACAATCTCCAAAACATAGCGAGTGCTTCTTGTTTGCACTTGTGACACATGATTGACTGTTGATTTTAAATATTGATTAAGGCATTTTTCTGTTCTTTCTGTGTTTTTGAAGCTTTGATTGTGTTTACAGTGCGCAATATAACATGTGTTCATGTTTCACTTGTAAAAAACGCAATATTTTTCACACAATTTACTTATCTGTATACTGCTGTTTTCACTGTCCTCAAAACGGGCTGAAGTCTTCCTTGTTCTATGAAGTCCCTCTTTCAGAAAAACGTAACGAGTTCTGATGGTGTAGTTTGTTTAGTGTGTTGTGATTCGATAGTAGCTTAGCTTAGCAGAACCGTTTGAGCCAAAGCTGGCGACTGACGTATTCCTGTGGGCGGAGCTTAGTCAAAACTGTTCTACTGACGTCATTAAAGCAGGAAGTTAGAGGGCTGTAGTTTAAACCGGCCGTTCGCTGTAGGCTTTGAAAGGGGAATTCTGTTAAAGAAAGTATATCGCTTGACAGTGAACTTGCTAAGCTAAGCTGCTATCGAATCACAACACACTAAATAAACTACCCAATCAGAACTCTTTATGTATTTCTGAAGGAGGGACTTCATAGAACAAGGAAGACATCAGCCTATTTTGAGAACAGTGAAAACAGCGGTATACAAATAAGTAAATTGTGTGAAAAATACCATGTTTTTTACACGTGAAACATGAACACATGTTATATTGCGCACTGAAAACACAATCAAAGCTTAAAAAACACAGTAAGAACGGGAACTTGCACTTTGAAAAGGTTTAATTTTCAGTACCCCAAAATGGTGTTGTCATGTAAATTAAAAGCCAAATCTCTTGAAGCATGACGTTCACGCACAGTCTAACGCACAGCCTGGCAAAGCATCGTTTATTAGACTCATACGTGTACACAGACGTACAAAGTATGCGTAATTACAAAAATACGGTGGTGCACGTACTATTCTGATGACGAGATTTTCATCAAGCACAATGAGACGGACCCTCGCGTATGCATAAAAATTGAACTGTGCTTCTAGCCTTAGAAGGCAGCTTCCTAGCATCTAATGGCACTTTGAAACAGAACAATAGTCTCTATTTTATGGATTTTAAAAGTGTCTCACAGAATCCCCTGCAATATAACACAGTAAAATACTAGCTTCAGAGTTTCTCTCATGTCACTAAGTTTAAACGGCTTTCGCACTATAAAGTGTCGCCTGGCTGCTGTGATATTTAAAGAAAGAACGGTTTTGAGAAGGTGTTTCCTCCTCATCTCCTCTAATTGTTAAATGAATCTTTAACTTGTTTGCATTTGCATTAACTGCTGGATTATGTTAATTGTCAGGCTGCTCTTGGCAGAGCGTCTGTTTGATATTGTAATGGAGACGAGGTTAGCGGGAGAGTAGCTCATTTACTGTAGCACCAGGAGGGATCAGCGCTCTTTCCTTAGCCTTTGTCTTAACTGACGTGCATGGCAAATTCAATAGCGATTCTTGATAAGAGGACGCAACGTACCTCTGGCAAATGCTCTCATGTTAACCTTTGGTACCCACGCAGGTTGCTTGCTTTCCCAGCGCCAGGAAGGTGCAGCGGTTTAGCACCTCACATAAGAGCTTCCTTATTTCTGCCACCTTATATTCACACATAGCACAGCCAGGTGTATAAGCTCTATAAAGTACTACGCTTGTTTAAAAAGCTGTTTTAGTTGGTAAAAGACACTGAGAATTGAAAACGCATGTTTGGAGTTTGTTAATGCGGTACCTAAATGTAGCAACCCACTAACTGACTTTATCACCTATGAGGGAGTCAGAATGTGGTACCTCATCTCTTGTAGTGAAGGTCATTAGGATGGGCTTTATGGTTTTGGCAGTGACCACAAAAAAAAGTTCTTTATGGCCTCCAGTTTGCATTAATGAACTGACAACCTCAAGGTTCATTGCGGATCTGGATACACTTCATGTGGGTCATTCTGTTCACTGATGAAAGGATAAATTTTGGCAAACTTCACATTGATTTGCAGCTTACTGTAAATGAGATGTTGCTCATGTGACTGAATCTGTGAAAAGTGTTAAAGCAGTCATTTATGGTTCTCCCTGTTTCATTTCAGAGCAGTGAGGTTGTCAGATTCAGTGGCTGGTGGAATCACAGCACTCCTGACCTTTTTCAAGTTGTTTTAGATTGATAAGTGGGCAGCTGGCTAAAGAGGAAATCTATGGGGCATCAGAGTTATGCCATCTGCTTAGGTTCTGAACCCACATTAAACAAGCTTCAGCTGCACACTTTAGTGAATTCTGCTCTTCAGAATCGGTTTTAGTGAATAGATGGCACAGACCGGTGGTCTGAGATTAGTCTGCATGGAGACTTCAGATTGTCTTCTCGCTCTGCAGGTTGCATCTCATCTCTGAGATTGAGCTCCTGGTATCATACCAGCATGAGTCTCCAGACCCTAATTCAGCCAAGATAGAAGCGCCGACTGCTGAATCTGTTTTACATTAGGGCTGGCCAGTATTACTGTATATAACACATGACAGTAGAAATGTGTCCATGGAGATTGTGCTATATTGCGGCCAAATATAAAACCCAACACGGAGCAGAAGACTGTAGACTAGAGTTCTCAACTATAACAAATAACTTGTCGGTTTCCTAGGTAATCTACGTGTTGTTTATAAAGCTTGTTATACACTCACCAAAAGGATTATTAGGAACTCCATACTAATACTGTGTATGACCCACTTTCGCCTTCAGAACTGCCTTAATTCTACGTGGCATTGATTCAACAAGGTGCTGAAAGCATTCTTTAGAAATGTTGGCCCATATTGATAGGATAGCATTTTGCAGTTGATTGAGATTTGTGGGATGCACATCCAGGGCACGAAGCTCCCGTTCCACCACATCCCGAAGATGCTCTATTGGGTTGAGATCTGGTGACTCTGGGGGACATTTACAGTAAACTCATTGTCATGTTCAAGAAACCAATTTGAAATGATTCGAGCTTTGTGAAATGGTGCATTATCCTGTTGGAAGGTAGCCATCAGAGGATGGGTACATGTTTGTCATAAAGGGATGGACATGGTCAGAAACAATGCTCAGGTAGGACATGGCATTTAAACGATGCCCAATTGGCACTAAGGGGCCTAAAGTGTGCCAAGAAAACATCCCCCACACCATTACACCACCACCACCATCCTGCACAGTGGTAACAAGGCATGATGGATCCATGTTCTCATTCTTTTTGCGCCAAATTCTGACTCTACCATCTGAATGTCTCAACAGAAATTGAGACTCATCAGACCAGGCAACATTTTTCCAGTCTTCAACTGTCCAATGTTGGTGAGCTTGTGCAAATTGTAGCCTCTTTTTCCTATTTGCAGTGGAGATGAGTGGTACCCAGTGGGGTCTTCTGCTGTTGTAGCCCATCCGCCTCAAGGTTGTGCGTGTTGTGGCTTCACAAATGCTTTGCTGCATACCTTGGTTGTAACGAGTGGTTATTTCAGTCAAAGTCGCTCTTCTATCAGCTTGAATCAGTCGGCCCATTCTCCTCTGACCTCTAGCATCACCAAGGCATTTTCGCCCACAGGACTGCCGTATACTGGATGTTTTTCCCTTTTCACACCATTCTTTGTAAACCCTAGAAATGGTTGTGCGTGAAAATCCCAGTAACTGAGCAGATTGTGAAATACTCAGACCGGCCCGTCTGGCAAAAACAACTATGCCAAGCTAAAAATTGCTTTCCCATTCTGACTTTCAGTTTGGATTTCATGAGATTGTCTTGACCAGGACCACACCCATAAATGCATTGAAGAAACTGCCATGTGATTGATTGGTTGATTAGATAATTGCACTAATGAGAAATTGAACAGGTGTTCCTAATAATTCTTTAGGTGAGTGTATAAGTAAACAACTTTGAAAGCACTTTGTTGTTATTTATTCTTAGCGGAGTTTACCGGAAGTTACGTGTCTTTGTTTATGTTGCTACTACTGAAACCGTCTATAAAGTCGGAATACACTGCAGAATTTTGGCACTCCTATAAGATCTTTTACCTTATCACACTGTGCGACATGGGTTGTTTAAACTTGCGTATGACAAGCATATAGACTGTACAATGATGACACAGAAGCTTCAACGGCTCTGCCACATGTTATCGCAATGTCACCAGCGTGCGCTAGTGGTAAACAAATACCAGTACGCAGGTCGTAGCAGCAAACACACCGTGCGCTACTCAAGCTGAATTTCTGACACTGTCAGAAAACTATCATAGGCTATCTTTGGATGCAAGACCGGGAAAACGGCTGTCTTTGAACCTCTCTCACTGTGCGACATACAGTAGGACCACCGATAAAAAGCCATGATCACAGAAATAGCGACGATTGTTTCACGATAGCAATCTGGGACAGCCAAATATCGTGCAGTGTATCCCAGGCTTTAGTGAGATGAACATGAGAGTGAGATGTCCCACTATACCTCATGTGGCTGAGAGTGAGATGTCTCAATCCATCAGTCTCTTTCTCTGTCTTAGTTTGCGAAATGCTAATAGTTTAAGATGCCTCAGCCCTGATTTGGAGACTTAACTTGGAAAACTTATATGAAGTAGTTGTTTGATGCCATCAATAGCTTTATGCCTTACAAGTTAAGGATTTAATGTTGGCATGGAAACAGCTATCCGTTTCCATGGGACCTTGTTGAGTAGTTGTTATGGTAACGAGCTCATTTCTGTAGAATATGACATCTAATATTTAGGTGTCGATTCGATTTCCTCTGGGGAGTGTGGGTTTCTTGTTTGTTTAGTATGCGTTTATGCTAAGATGAAGGAGGATTATTGAATTTCCCCCATTACTGGGACCATAATGTATAATGGTTATATTGAGTCAGAGATGATTGTGGGGGTGTGAGTGGTGTTACAGTACTAGTGACGATTGTCCCTCAGGTCCTCGCCTACGTACAAACACACACTCACCCGCACTCCTCCACAAAAATATCTGTATGTGAGCGAGCTCCCTTTCACACTCCCACATTATCATCATCTCTTTTAGACACACACAACGTATAAAACAACAATCAGAGACGCCCAAGTAAAAAAATCACTGTCTTTTTATCCTTGTCATCCCTTCCTCACGTTTTCCCGCCTTTTCTCGCTCTCTTCTGTGATTCATGAGGTGGTAGGTCCTTCTTGTTCATTGGGGTGTGAGAGACACAGTGGGCCCTTATTAAAAAACCCAGCAGAGGGCCACCACCTCGGTCCCAGGCTCATTTGACTATCTCATATCATTATTTTGTCTCTGTGTCTAACATCTGTGATTCTTCAAAGCGCGGCAGGAGTAACCTGCTGTTAAACAGTGCCGTGTTTCCTTTCTTTCTTTTCGTTGTTTCATTTGCATCGTTGCCTATCGCCGTTCCTGTGACTCATTTTTTTTCTCACGCTGTCTCCTCTTTTGTTCATTTTATATAAACCACGTGCCCATTCCATCCTGCTCACTGCTGCTTTATTAGCATTGCGTAGCTTATATAGGGCTCCTGCTCTGCGACTGGGCAGAGATAATGTTTGAGTAAACAGGAAGTAGAATAATTGAGCTCTCATCATGAGAGCGAGTGCAGTCGCATGACATGCGCGCAGGTAAACCTTCTTGCTGAATCCCTGAGGGTCAATTTTCAGATGTATAGCAATGCTACAGTAGTGCATGTGTGCATTACATTTACTTAAAGCTTGCACTTCTGGTTTTTATTTGTTCATGGCCATTCGCTTTGAAATTGAGAGACACTTATGTACCTGAAAGCTTTTTATGTTGCTGTGTGAGTTAAAGCTTTACTTTCAGAGAGGACTTTATACTTTGGTACTCATATGAGCCAAACACTTCACATTTTGTAACATATGGGTAGGCCCAAGGTTGCCATAAACAGGATCCCAATTACAATTCTTTTAAAGTTTTCTGTACATTGGACCTAATCTAATAAATTTACCAATGACTTTCTGCATTGATTTTGAAGAAAATTTCTACAAAATGGATTAACTATTTACATTCATTTGACCTTGTAATATGTTTAATAGAACTGAAAGTACATGTAGCAGGCTGAAATTTTTAATATTCTTCTGTACTTTGCAGATCTGCGGGTGCGGACTTTTTATGCGCCTGTTTATGGTTTACAGATTGGTAATGTCGCTTTCATAATTCGGGCTTAATTAGATATTTTCAAATTGACTGTGTGACACCAATCCAAAAGCGATGCATGCACTTCTGTGTACTTCAGAAGTGTGTGCACCTCCTGCCGGCACTTTGAAAACCATTTTCCGAGTGATGAGAAGGTGCAATGTGCAACAGAAGCATTTGATTAGCTGCTACCGGTGCTTTTCCATTTTGGTGCACTTCCGATGGCTGTCTGTAAGTGCTTACACGGAGACCCTGTTCAATGTTAGAAATAAGCAATGATGGAGTCTTTGAGGGGGTGACAAATTCCAGGAAGCACCAGATGCCCCTCATCATCCACTGCTAACAGTATTAGATTTCCATGACACTAAAATCAGCTTGCAACTTGTCCAGTGATTTGAGTGAGGTGTATGAGATTGGACAGATTTTCCATCGGCCTCAGATAGAAAGATATATTTTCATGTTTTAAAATCTATAGTAACATCAACTATGAAACGACATACCTGGAAATTATGTAGTTATTAAACCGTGTTAAAGGCGGGGTGCATGATCTCTAGGGTTGGGTACCTTTCACATTTTTACCGGTTCCGATGCCGGTACCTGGAATTCGATACCGGTACCCAGCGGTACCTTTTTCGGTACTTTACTCTGACTTAAGTGACTTTCAGTGGACATAATAAGCCCAAACCTCTCATTTTCAACATTTTGTTATTTATTTCGACATGTTTAATAATACACAAAATCTTTAAAAAAAAAAAACATCCTTATAACATCCAGGGCATATGTCTTACATATAAATAAAATAAATAAATAAAATATATAAGTAAGACAAATGATCAATGAACATAAACGTCCTAAAAGCAACATAAAACTAAACTTTTATGTAGAAAACAATACTAGCAGTTGATTTTTAGAAAAATCAGCATGTCAACGTTCTCAGGTAAAAGCCATGACAGAGCGGTAGAGAACACTCGCTCTGAGGATGTAGAAGAGGACTGGACACAGAGATACTTTTTTGCCAATCTGGCCAGCATTGGCATTTGGTCCGCATGTGGTTGAATGAGTTCAAACAGCCACACGGACCGCCTTCTCTCCTCCTATTTATCTAATCTGAGGTACTGAGGACAAAGTTTTACGTCATTTCTGACTTTTAGCGTGAACACACAGTCTTTAGGCTTTCATTGATAAAACTAAAAGCGGCTGATCTCCGCAGTTTCATTTCGCGAGCGCGTGAAAGTTGTGTGATCTTATTTCATTAATTGTGCTGAAAAATCTGAGAAAGCTCCAACATATTCATGTACAAAACACTGTGCAGCATGTTTACTTAAAACACAAGCATAGTATTAGTTCGCGTCCATTTAAACCCGTCATTACTCCAGCTTGCGTTAAAACGAAAGCAAAGGGACTTCCCCGCGATCTCCACGGACCACCACTCAAAGAAATCAGGACAGAAGCGATCGAAAGTGGACAAAAGAGACGGACTGGTGTTGCTAAATACCAGGTGTAAAAAGAATTTGTCTCTCTCGTCCACTAGTGATCCGATCGACGAAAACGCATCTTAATAAGCTTTTATATAAGCTTAATAAGCTGTGCTTTTAAATACACACTGTGTTTAAATGAGTGCTTCCTCAGGTTGGATGTATTACCACTGCTTGCCTTGCACTTACGGTTACAAATATTACAGGTAGCATTGTCTGCATCATCCTTTGTGAAATTTAACCACGTTAGATCGCTTTCTGTTAGCCATTAAGCAAGTTGCAAAGGGGTGTCACTTACCACACGATCTCTCTCTCTCTCACGCGCGCACACGCTTTCGCTACGTACCAGACTCACACGGCGTGCTGACATGTTCTCTCAGGTACCGAAATTGAGCACCGATTGATTTTATGTGAATCGATACTGGGTAGTACCGACGCAATTCGGTCGGTGCCTATAAAAGTACCGAGGTCGGTACCCATCCCTAATGATCTCTGAAAGGCAATGTTGTATTTGAAATCACCCAAACAAACACGCCCCTACCCCAATAGAATCTGGACCTTCTTTTGATAGACCCGCCACACACATACGCTACCCAGGCAACAATGTCGGTTAGTAAACATGCCCCTTACTGCTGATTGGCTACAAGTGTGTTTTGGTAGTCTGCCCGTCAAAGTGGTTTTCAAAAATCATGCACCCTGCCTTTAAACAAATCAAAACTATCTTACTTATATATATTTTGTTTCCTCAAAGTCCCCTCTGCTGAGATTACAGCTTTGCAGATTCTGGGCTCCCAACCAACTTCATGATATGCCACCTGGGATGTTTTTTAAATAGTATTCAAAGAATTTCCAAGTATGCTGGGCCCTTGTTGGCTGCATTTCCCATCCAACTCATCCATTTAAATAAGTAAATGAAAGTTTAGCGTTGTAATAAAATTCATACGTAGGCACAATATTTGTGTACAAAACCAATTGTGGGCACTTTAGAGGTCATGACAAAAACATAAATTCAGTCTAAACAATTAAATGCCCTCATTTAAATTTTTACAGTAGGCAAAAGGATTTGTTGACAACTACAAAGCATACATATCTATAACTAGTTCATTCTGTTGTAGTTAAGATTGTAAGGACATGCTACTTATTCATTTTTAATAAGTGCCCTTGGAAAAGAAATGTGAACAATTTGAACCCTTTTTACCTGCCTACTCCTATTGAGAGAAATATTTTGGTTGTTTATGTTGTTGTTGTTTTTGTGAAAGCCCATTTCTCACCCAGTGATGAGATGCATTGCATTTCTAGTATAGCTTACAGATTTCTGTCTGTTGTTTGAAACCATTCTAATATTGTGTAAAACTGACAAGGGTATCCAAATATGCTCTGAATTTTATGCAACGTGACTACTGCAGATGCTGCTGTCGTGATGCATGCAAATATTGATGATGAAACTAAATATTGCGCAGCCCTAGTCACAAATCGTTATCTACTATATTGTGCCAGTATGACTATGCAAGGGGGAAAGGGGGGCACAACCTAATGCTTTTTGGCTTTGGCTCTATCATTCAAAAAAATATTTAAGTTAGATTAATATTTTTTTACACAACCAACAAACACCTATATGCTACAAATGAACACTTAAAGTTTGTTTGTGGGACCTACTGTCATCATACAATTACACTGAAAGTGACAGGAGTGCAAAAGGTTACAACTTACGCCATAGGTGGGGTTAATTTTGTAACCTGCTAGAAAATTTGGTTTAAACACAAATAATTCAATAAAATTTTGTCTATATACTTAAGGTGGATATTGTTTATATATCTGCGTATAATAGATAGATATCCACACATTCATCCATCCATGATCCTTCATCTAACCATCCTTGTATTATGCATCAATGCATATGAATAGATTTTTTAAAGGGCTGCACAATTAGGAGACAAAAAATTATAATTGTTAGTAATTTCCCCTGATATTGTATTAACAGTTATCATTTTGATTAATAATATTTACATTGTTTTTATTATCATTGTATACTGGAGGCTTAGTTACAACCAACCCCGCTGTGTAAAAATTATTTCTCAGCTATCAGTTACTATGAGTTGTTGACAAATTTCAAAATGGTGTTATGTTTTAGGTAACAAGACAGTGATTAAAATAATATAATGTATGATTTTGTGACTTACACACCCAACTCAGAAATCAAAAATAACATAAGATGAAGAACTTTACTTTTATGCCTCCAAAACACTCTTAGTTCAATATCTTAACCAAAATCTTCTTATAGTAAGACCAAAAGACCAAAAGCACAGGCCTTGTATAAAAATGTAAAGAAGCTGCATATTTGTAGTTAAACATGGTTATTTTTTAAAGGAAACTGGCCTGAAATTGATTAAACTAGTGGAAATAGATGGACTCATTAAAGTATAACTAATTTGCCCATTCACATTTCACGCACAACTGTGCAATGCATTCAGGCACTTCAGCGTGTGCACACAGCAAGCTGTTTTTAACAAAAGATGTGTTTGTATATTTGGTTTATCTGTAATTACAGGCCTGCTTGTGTAGCTCCATGCAAGCATGTATGTGCACACACAGTCGCAGCAGGCTGTACACTGGAGAGTTTGTGCCTTTTTGTCTCTATTTTTTCAGCCATGTTTTATTGGAAAAGGTGCTAGAGGCTGTAGGAGGTAGAAGAAGGGAGAGAAGTGGGCATATCAGAGGTTGCAGAGGACATAAATGGGTTGTTTTTTCTTGAGGCAATACGTCGTATAATAAGAAGGTTCGCTGTTGAAAAGCCCTGCAGAAAGGAATCCTGTTTAAATGTTAATGGGACATAGAGCGAATGGCTTTAGGAATGTGTTTTATTTTTTTGTGAACTGTACTCTCAAACTAACCTTAACTCTCACCCTTTATCCCCGCAGTGATTCCAGACACCCTGGAGGTGACCGCGACCGCTCAGACGCTCTCAAAAGTGGAGGGGGACACGCTACAGCTGAGCTGCGAGGTCACCAGGCAAACCTCCCAACACACGCACGTGTCCGTCAGCTGGTTCCTGCACCCCTCAGACGATCCCGGTTCTGGTCCGCGTGACCTCGTCACCCTGTCACGAGACTTCGTTTTGAGACCGGGCGGACAGTACCGCCAGCGTCTGTCCTCGGGAGACCTGCGATTGGACAAGACCAACGCCACCTCTTACCGCCTCACCATCTACAAGCTGCAGCCCGCAGACCAGGGCGAGTTTTACTGTGAGGCCTCCGAGTGGATCCAGGACCCAGATCGCTCTTGGTACTCCCTGACCCGCAAAGAGTCTGAGAAGACGTCAGTCACAGTTCAGCCCACAGGTGAGTGGTTGTTGATCACTGCATCTTTCTGGGGGTAATTGGTTTTTTGTAGTTTCTAATTGCCAATTCTAAACTAACAGTGACTTTATTAGCACGATGGATAGAAAAGCAGAGCATTATTTCCCAAAGAACTTCCCAAAGAGAGAGAAAGTCCTTAGTCAGGGTTGATGCTGTATTTAATTTACCGTGAACCAAAATGAACTAATTTTCTATTCCTAAATATATCATTGCATTTGATTTAACGGTTGTACATTTTGTGTTACGGATGGTGGGAAAATAAGGACATGTAGCTCAATGGTACAGCATTGCATTAGCTGTGCAAAAGATTGAGGGTTCGATTGCTGTTAATGCGCCGTAAGCTGCTTTGGATAAAAGCATCTGCCAGATGCATACATGTAAATGTCACCGTTTTGTCTCCACCATTAGCTGGCCCACAGCAGGACATACACAGGAAGCTTCTTCAGTTGTTGAGCATGTCATTTCATTGTATTTGTGTGCTTTGTAATGACGCACATCACCCAAGGCCCAGATAGATAGTGTTTGATCCCCTTAACATCAAACCGGCTATCACAGACAGGTGTCTGCTCTCAGGACTCCACTCATTGATATCGCCGGTGTCATTGAGGTGGCGTATTGAACTCTCAGTGGTCTCTCCATATCAGGTAATGAGCCAGTCAGTCGACTCATCTGACTCCAACACATCTGTGGAATAACACAGATAGAGCCAGCGACTGGTGATAACTATCTGACATCTGTTTGATGACCAATGCTATTAAAAAAAGAGCCCCCCCCCAAAAAGCATCATTATTTATTTTCTGTCATGTTGTTCCAAACGTATTGAACTTTTTGAAATGTTTTGGACACTTATTTCCATATAGTAAAGGTGTATAGGATTTGGTACTGTCAAGGATTTTTGCCAAATAGCATAAAGCACTGGTTAAGTAAGTAGTCTACTACTTCAGACACGTTGCTTTAGGTTTGATCTCAATGGTATCTGTTTGAGAAATTATTTTAAATATGCCAAATTTAACTTGAAAGCTGATTTTCAATGAATAACGAATTTCAGTCTGTTTTGGTGAAATATTCCTTTATCGTAATGCACAGGATGTCGTAGATCAAAACTTTCCTTTCTCTGGGATACCCATATTTCACAGGACAGAGGCTGAGACAGAATAATGTCTCCCTCATCTCTGGCGTCAATCCATTACTTCCCAATTTATTACCAAAGCCTCGCTCCATCCCGAGTGTGAGACAGCATGTACAGCAGACACAAAACCTGCCGCTGTCTGACTGACTGATTACATGGCTGTAACTCAATCTCAAAGCACACTTGCCCAAAGTAATTTGATGGAAATGGGAGGCGACAGGGCAGCACCTTATCAAACACACGGCACGGCAAGAGCTGTGGGTGTTTTTTTTATTCTGTCTCTTATTGGTCAAGGGTTCCAAGATGTGGGTGTATGGGTGTATTTTATTGAATGTGTTGTAGGGAGGGTGGCTATTAAAGGAAATCACCACTGTTTTTCAATATTTTACTATGTTCTTACCTCAAGTTAGACAAATTAATACATCCCTATCTTTTTCAATGCATGCGCTTAATCTGTAAATGTACAATGTACAGCATGTCGTGAATGTGTTAGCATTTAGCCTAGCTCAATTCATTCATTAGGATCCAAACAGGGATGAATTTAAAAGCCACCAAGCACTTCCATGTTTTCCCTATTTAAAGACTGTCACATGAGTAGTTAGACGAGTAAGTATGGTGGCACAAAATAAAACATATTTATTTTTAAGCTGATACAAATTGAGACCAATATTGTATGGCAGAAGAGCGCTTAGTTTGCAGCACTTCAACCTCTGGCGCAGTAATATTGATGGAAGTTTGAGTAAGAGGGGGGGTAGTCAGGAGTGATGATATTACTGCACGCCGAGTTTGAAGTGCAGCAAACTAAGTGCTCTTCCGCCATACAATAAAGTTTTCATTTTTTATACGCTTTAAAAATTGCCACGTTTTATTCTGTGCCACCATACTTACTTGTGTAACTACTCATGTAACAGTCTTTAAATAGGGAAGACATGAAAGTGTTTGGTGGCTTCTAAATTCATCCCTGTTTGGATCCTAAGGAATGAATAAGTCTAGGCTAAATGCTAACACATTCACGAAGCACTGTGCAAAGATTAAGTACACGCATTGAAAAAAGATAGGTATGTATTAATTTGTCTAAGTTAAGGTAAGAACATAGTAAAATATGGAAAAACTGTGGTGTCTTCATTTAAGGACACAGTTACAAAATCAGGCAGATGATAAGGAAAGAACCTAATGTGATCTTAATTAGGGTTGAAAATTAGGATAAAATAAATGCAATCCTGCCTTGATCCCAATAAAGCATGGCAGGAGAATAATAAATACCTGTCTATTGAGATACACAGGTAGTAATTTACATTTTTAAGTCTTAAAGGTAGAGTAGCAAAAACAACTTATTTACTGTAGTTTAAAGGCATAGAGCAGTGGTCTCCAACATGGTTGCCCGCACGAAAAGTGTGTGAGGTGCCCACCAAAGCACATTCTACTAAAAGCTTCAATTGTGATATTTATTTATTACGTATTTTTAAATTAGCGTAGCTTCTTGTATGTATATTAACATTTTAAACTATGATGAAACATATTTACAAGTAAAATAAAATAAAATCTATTGTAAAACTAATTAAGAAGACTCTAGATTGTTTTATCCATTGTGGTAGCCCTTGCTCCCAAAAGTTTGGAGACCCCTGGCTTAGAAAAGTTGAAAATGGTCCTGTAATACTAAAATGCCACAAAGTGTAGAAGTTTGAAGCTTTAAAAGCTTGCATTGTTCAGTAATTCAATTGCATATCATCAACTCATTAATCCTGTTTATTGATAAGTGCCTTAAAAGTCAGTGTACCGAACCATTTACAGTAAAAGGTTTTTGAAAGCTTTTAGAGAAAGTCATCTGTTTTACAGTAAACACTAGTGTCCTCGGTTTTCAAATACAGTACACTATCAGAAGACTCCCATTGATTGTTACAGCCCACTAGTATCCAACAGATTCACAGTGATGGGGCCACAGAGACTCCATTTTTATTATCAGTTCATTTAAAAGATGCTGGCACTTGCATGTAGGACATGCAGGTTTATGAAGTGCTTTTAAGACTTTATCATGCTGTACTTTAAATAAAAATACATTTTTAATCTGGGTGTGAGTCGAGGTGATGTTTTTTTGGCCTGATCCTTCTAAATGCAGGCTAGGCTTCACCTGAGTGAGATTCTCATAAAAAATTCCAGAGAGCATTTCAAGAGCAACACTGAGACGAAGGAAGACAGATTTGTCTCCGTAATCCCCTTTTCTAGCTGGCCGCGTCCAAGTGCCCTTCCGGCTAGACAAGACGGTCACAATGTTCTCTGTGTACTAACCAGTGGCCTTTTAGGCAAGGTAGATATGATTGTAATCACACATCTGTGCAGGATTGTTTTTTTTTTTGTAAGATCTGGAATTACATAGTTTACATATGTAATTTTTGGATTACATATCGTCTGGGATTTTGGAATCTGGTCCAAGATGGTCAAACTAGCTATCACATATGGCAAAATGTTTCACACTGGTTTCAGGAACATGGTAGATGGTTAACAATCCAATGGCCGGCTTGAGCCAGCTAATAACCAGTCTGGACCCTGATATGTTTCAAGATGCCGGCTTAAGCAGGATTTTTCCATCAGGTATCTCAGAGCTTTTATAGACTCTGGCACAAGTTCACACACATTGTCACGTGTCATTACTCTGTTTTGCATATTTATATTGACACTAGCTCAATGCACACCATATGTCATTCTCATAACACGTGTTTGTGAGTTTCAACTCTGTGTTAATGTGTTTATTGCTCTGGTGAACTGTGGTGGGAAACAGAAGTTGTGCAGTAAGCATTAATAGGACATCACATAGCTCATTGAAGCATATACAACAGCTGATCGATGGATTCATTTCTGTGGCAAAGCTTTTGGCAACCAATCCCACACAGCAGTTTGCGTTCACACAGCCCCCTTCCATACCATAGTTGTGACTGCACCCACCCACAACACAATTGACTCTTTCTCTCTCTTTCTCTCTATGGTAATCTGTCACAAAAATCTATTACATGTACGCCTGCAAAGTCAAACCTAATGCCGTCATTCAATTCTGACATTTCTTCCCCATTGTATATTCTTTATTCATGTTACTTTTAAATGATCCCTATCATTATGAATGTCAGCAGTTTGTCCACAGTCATTGTATTGTACTGTACTCAACAGACTGCAGTAGCACAAAAGAATGTAAGTTATGAGAGACATTACTAGCAGATGACTTCATAATTAGTTTCTAACAAGTTGTAAACCCCTGAAGGAAGATTCTGATTTAATAAGACGGCTTTGTATAACTTGTGTACAAAGCACTATCTCTTTTAGGATATGAGAAACTATAAAGTTCAGTTAACATACTCTGGAAATTAATGAAAATTAATCATGTTTTTTTATAGTAAAAGTGTGGTAGCCATGTTTGTGTTGTATTGATTGCTATTTGTAAAAACATGGTTTTACTACAAACACCATGGGTAAATTATGGTTATTTTATATATGGGTAAAATTTCTAGTAAAACTATGGTTCTTTTTTGTATATCACATATAGTGCAGCACCACAAATTGTAAAAATAGTTGTAGAAGTGCTTGCTGAATAATTCACATTCTCTAAAAATTTTAAGGTAAAATTAGGGGCGCACCGATAAATGCCGATATACACTAATAATGTCTGGCCGATAACTATTCTGAATCGCACAGACAATATTATTCACAGCTATTTCATGTACTACAGCTTTTGATCAGTAAGTCCTTATCGATCTGAAATCACTGTTAGTTTGAGTCGTTTATAACATGCATTTGAAAAAGCAACACTCGTCAAACTTAATCATTTTACATTTTCTTTATTATCATGAAAATACCTGAAAAGGTTTGAAGAACAGCAAAATATATATATATATTCTTAAGCAGTTTCCTGGAGTTGCGTGTCATAGCTGCGTGTGTATGGTTTTTCATCTACATCGCATATTGAGTTTCTGCACAAGAGCGCCCCCTGGGTTTTGGATGTATCAGCATTTTACTGTAATTCATTAAAAAGCATAGCAAGCATCATCGGCCGATATATCCGTGCACCCCTTTAAAAATTAACTGAACTTGGGTTGTTTTGTAACCCAACTTTGGGTCAAAGATGGACAAACCTAACCTTGGGTTATTTTAACCCAACATACATCTTAACTCTCCTGAATGCTAAGATGGCGGCGCTACCGGCAGCTACCGGAAGTATTTTTATCAAACCTGTGTGTTTTCTTGATTCAAATCCATGACATTTTGCGTTGCTAACATGCTCTACCACTGAGCTACAGTACACATGAGCACATTTAATGAATTCCGTCAACAAAGCAGTGTTTCTGAATGACCTGTCGGTGGGATTAAGCAAGTTTGAAGAGAAAATATTTATAGGTGCTGAGAGCTTTTGGTTAATGTCATCATCTCATTTTTGAAGGAGGTGGCGTTTAGCACCATTGCATTTGAGCTCTTCATACAGTATATTATTTTAGGAATCAAAAATGAATTTTTATTTTGAATGACAATGTTACAAATATGATGGGACACTTGATATCAGTAATGTAGTTATTTTTAAAATGTTCTGTACACATTATAATCGACTGTGTTTGCCAAAGTGATGATACTGTAATTAGACTCTTATTAGTGGTTCATCGTGAACCATCTTTAGTCTTTACATATGAAACATTTTAATTGGCTGTTGATAGTTGCCATGAAAAACACATCTAGGCCTGTTTTTGCTGACCCCTCTGTTCAGACACGGTTTGGCTTTAGTCTTATGAATTTTTAATTCATTTAAGATTCCGCTTTGTAAAACATCAAACGTCGCCCCTCCCATATCCTCTGTGGTGATCTCCGATTTTTCCTTACTTGTTCCCACATGCAGCTCTTTATCTTCAGTGCTAATTAATCTGTCTCAAGCATGCGTATTTGAGCCTAATGCGCAGAGCGGCTCCAGTCAGGCGGGCAATAATGTCCTAATAGAGCATCATGCTGCTTCTCTACAGAAGGAGAGGAAAAACAGCCACTGGCCTTTTTCCTGTGATCTGTGAATGCCGTTTTTAGCACGGGCCTGTTCAGCGTGCCGTTATTTTGGAGCGCGACGCGCAGCTTGAGACGCAAATAATGACTGCATGTAAAAACACACATCATCACCCCCTGTACATTTCCTGAGTTTCTCGCTCCGTGAGAACGATACGTTGTTACGCAGCAAGAAGTGTGTTGTAATAATTAGAGCCCAGGGCAATCACCTCTGAAGAAGTTAAATGAAGTGAAGAAATGCCGAGCACAAACTGCGTGTATCATTTTGAAATGACTCTTCTGATGATTCTTGAGTACTGGGACAAAACTGGTACGCAGCTACAGTAAATGCAAAAACCTTTTCCGCATTCTTCTGACTAAACCCTATAAGTTTGTGTAGTTTTAGTTTAAATGTGGACAGAAGTTCACTGACTATATGCTTTGGTGCACTGTCAATTTTTTAAAATATATTTCTCTCTCTCTTCCTCTCACAGATCGGGACTTCAGTATCCAGGTAACTACAGAGCGCCGGGCCTACACGGCTGGTGAGCCGCTGGAGCTCCGCTGCACCATTGACGCTCAGAATGTTCCAGAGCGCTTCTTTTCGGTGTCGTGGGTCTTCAGCAGCTCATCCATAGCCTTGATAGGACCCAGTGCCGTGCCTTTACTGGGACCCAACTACGTGAAGCGGGAGGCGGACGGGCTCCTGACCGTACGAAAAGAAAGCCCCTCCGTCCACCTTCTCAAACTGCAGCGTCTACTGCCTGAGGATTCTGGGAAATACATCTGCAGAGTGACAGAGCGGGAAAAGACTCTTACTGGGGAATTCATCGACCGTAGCAAACGGTCCCGTAATGTTCAGATCACTGTCACCCCTCTGAGTGAGTATCACAGTTCCTGATTGGCCCCGGAGGCAATATCACTGTTTCTGACTGGGCCCTGGAGCCCTCAGCTGATACCCCCTTAATGGTTTCTGTTATTAAATGAATTAAAGTAACTCTGTTCCAGTAGTGATGTTCATCACCTAAAGTGGATTATTCTGATCTTGTTTACCTTATTACATGAAGTTTATTTAACTAGGTTCAGGAGGACATAGTTATGTGATCCAACCAATCAGCACAAAGAGATGCCTATAAATAGCCGTCCCTCACCTCTGTCCCATGACAGTTTTTTGCAGCATCCCCATCTTCTTACTTCTCAGCTAGTTTCATCTATACCAGTTAATGTAATATGCTTTATCTCATTCCCTATCGATTACATGTTAATGCAAACTCGTAAAGAAACATGAAATTGTAAAGTTCAAAAATTGATTTAGTAATTGTGGGGGTAGACAACTGCTGGCTGTGAATGGGGAGTACTATATACAGTAAATCTCCTGTATAAAATATTATGGTGCAAATCATTTTCTCTGAATGTAGAGGCCTGAAAATCCCTTGAAATAGCTTTGCATTTCAAGTGAGAGCTACTCGAAAAGCCAGGACTAACAGGCATAAAATGAAAGTGCGTCGAGTGGGAGAATGCCGCCCCTTGCAACTCCGCCCAATGAGATCCCAAAGGTGGATGTGCTGTGCTTATGCAAGACGCCACAACAGGGCTGAAGGGTTTGATGAGAGTTAGATGAGAAATAGGAGGTTAATCAAAGGGTTAGTGAGCATCCATCTGTTCCACTTAGATCTCTTTCCCTAAATCTAGACTCTATAACATCCCCACTCTATCTCTGTCCCAATGAGACCTCTCCAATTCAGCCATCCTTCCCTTCAGATTGTCCAGAAAGCACTGGAGCTGAACTGACAACCTGAACAGTCCTATCAGATTCTGTACTTTGAGGGAAATCCGCATTTAGGGTTTCTCTCGGGGATCTTCTTTTAAGAGGGTCTGGAAGATTCTCTAGCCATTAGCAATATTAATACTTAAAGAGAGTCGTAAACTTAATAACCTCAGTTCCATCGTTCATCGTGGTGTAGTGCTAATGTCCCTCTTGCTTTGATAGAAAGAAGAAAAAAAGACGCTTTGAATGAAGCACTTTATTAAAGCATACTTTGCTTTTTTGATTTGATCCCGCAGGAGGCTGTCTGCCGTATTTGCAGGGTTATTAGGGCATTAGATTGATAACTGCAGCATGGTTTTGAGACAGCGTAAAGCTCAGCCTCCTCTGCACTCACATACTCATACTCTCTCTCTCTCTTTCTCTCTTATTTTGCTGTAAACCCCGCAAAAACAACTGAGTAAGTCTTTTAGACAGTATATGGCAGGAGTGTCTACATATAGGGATCCATAAACCTGACAAATTACACCTGATGCAAGACTTGGCTTTCCCTTGCCTGCACAAATTCTGTGTGACAGTGATAGTGTTACAAACAAAATCAATACAACTGAGAGAAAATATTGAGAGAAATAGAAAACATGGACAGGTGAGACTACATCCATACCTCATTGATATTGTATAATCTTATCTCCTCTCCTCTGAGAAATGACTCCTTGGTTTCATTTCTAGTTTTGCTTTTCTTATAAAGTCAAAGCGTCTTTGGTTCATTGGACCTTTAGTTATGGTAAAGTTCTGCCATATTAAGCTGCCGCTGCATTTTAAATATAACCTTGCATTCCCATGGGAAGAGCACAGACTTGGTCTCTTTAAAGTCCCGTTTTTATTTTATCACATGCTGTTTTGGTAGGAATAGGGTTTTTCTGATCAGAACTCTGGAGATGTCTGTGAAGGCTTTGATCTTCGTTCATACTTTCAAGATCTCTTAAGGCTCGAGACCTCTTGATCAGGAAGCTCTCCCCAAAGACATGCTGGCCTGAGGCTTACAGAGTATTCTGCTACAGAATACAGAGCAACAGTGGGTTACAGAAGTTAGAATCTCATTTATTTTCTCTATTTTCTCTAAGTTGTTTAGCAACATTAGAGGTTTATACATTTTTGGAAAGACCCATCTTAAATTCACATAGCACACACTGTTTCTGCTAATCTCATGTTACTCTTGAGTACATTTAGAGTACACTGTAAAAAAACTTTGCTGCCTTAAAATTTTTTGTTAAATCAACTCAAATTTACAAGTCATGTCAACAGAAATTAGCTGTCACAACTTATAAAATATAGTTGAGAAAAGTCAACTTAAATTTATAAGTTATAACAACTCACCTGTAGTTATAACAACTGATCTCTAGTCAAGATAAATAATAGTAAGTTGAAATGACTTGTAAATCCGAGTTGATTCAACAAAAAATTTTAAGGCAGCAAAGTATTTTTTACAGTGTAGTATTGAATTCTTCATATCTCTGAAGAGTATTTTGTTTTATCAGATTTATAAAAGACAGATGAGCTGTACCCCTACTTTTAAAAAAAAAATCGGAGCTCTTGGAGGCGGATTGAGTCTCAAGCACGTAACAACACAAAACATTATCCCGCTATCTCTGGATAACTTTTGATTCACTATATGTTTGTGTCGTTTACATTATATGCACTTATGCGCCTATTGCCAACAAAACACAGACATTTGATGCAGTTTTACTTACCGCCTGCGACTCATAACCCAGGTGCTTTATCACTAGGACCGCCCCGTTTCAATAAAATCCAGCACTAAACAAACACACTTGCATGCTTGTACCCTAGAAAAAAAATCTACATCCATTCATTCCAAAGTGTTTTTATCCGAACACGGGTAGAAAAACACTAATATTTATTAAACAAAACAGGAAACAAAAACCCACGATGGGGCAAACCACATAAAACAAGATATACGGACTTATTCGGACGGGATTAGTTTTCCAAACAACGATTGAGTTTCAACGTGTCCCCCAGGACGTCTGTGATTTTATGTACCGATTCGGACGGGATTAAAATGATGCAGGCTATTCCAGAGATGGGAGTGTCTGTTTCATGCATTTGGGCGTTGCAGAAGAGCACGTGCTCTGGATACGCGTGTTTGTAATGTTTAATATTTTGCTTTAAATGTAAAATTATGACAGAACATGTAATTTATTAATTTAATTTTAACAAATTAAAATTAAAATATACAAATCCTACTAAAGTAACGTTAGTCTACGTGTTTTATATAACTGTCTGCTTATGATAAACTGAAAGAAATGAAGAAATAATGATTAATAACAATTTATTATCTTTTCTTAATTAACATTACCATTCCGGAGTTGAACAACTTTGAACGGAGTTTCTTATAACATTAATGATATTACAGTGTTTAGTCTTAACAGTGTTTGATATTCAGCTCGTCTTGATTTAATTATTTTATTTTGCCGAATGCGTAAAAACATCCATATCTGAATGAATGGGACTCAGGAAATACAATATACGCGCATTAGTAAGACCTTACAGCAGATCATGTTGGCCAAAACACGAAATGAACCCCAAAAACAGTAGGTAAATTGCTCTGGAATTCTTACCGAGGTCGTCAGAGAAAAACACAGACATGGCCGATTCGGACGGGATTAAAAACAAAGAGGACCTCTGAGAAGCACGATTTTCTCAGAGGTCCCCCTGTAAAACTAATCCAGTCCGAATAGGGCTTAAAACACTAAACTAGACTAGACTGAACAATAGACTTAACAGAACTGGACTAAACACTAAATATACAAAAACTTAGTTTGACTACTTAGACAGGAAACTCACAGGCAAGGAACAAGGCAAAATGAACGTAGACAGAACAATGAGTACAAGGACTTTAAATAGAGAGAACTAATGAGGGGCACAGGTGATAATAATAACAGGTAAGGGAGCGGCTAAAAAGTGACGAGACACACAAAATACATGGTTTAGTATACACAATACAGACCACGCGTTCCCCACACAAAACATTGTACTGTCAGAACCCTGCCATACTGGACTAAATATTAAAACAAGACAAGGTTCCGGCAGGATCCTGACAATGTCACTGTAAAATGTAATCATTTTTTATGTATATTCCTTTCCCCATTAACTTCTTGGAAAAATGCTGCTTGGGGACATTTAAAAGATGACTGCAAAGTAAACTGATCCTTTCATTTTGACCTAACAAGGACGTTTTATTTTACAATAATACAATAAAATGTTTAATAGCACTTGTATCGAATAACCTTTCATGTAAATTTTCTCTCTTTCATAGGAAGTAACATCTCTGTATGGTTATCCAGTAACTCTTCAGAGATTATGGAAGGAGAGACCATCCAGCTGAGCTGCATTGTTAACAACACCCTGGGTCCTGTGTCTGTGAGTTGGCTGCGGATGAATAAGGATGGGGTGGGTCCTGCGGTGGACGTGGCTTCTGTGGACCGTGATGGCACAGTCACACACGGGCCCACCTTTAGGGAGCGCAGCACCTACGGGGAGGTCCGGGTGGAGCGCACTCGGCCTGACACGTTCACCCTTTCCTTGTTCAATACCCTTCCCACAGATGATGGCCAGTACCGCTGCAGCGCCACTGAATGGTCTCAGACCGGTACTGCACCTGACTGGATCTGGCAGCAGATAGGGGATGAATCGGCCGCTAAGACCATCACTGTAAAATCAATTGGTAAGACCACCAATGTTTCCTCTACTATTAATCCTTCTGTTTAGGATATATGTGTAAGATAAAGCTTTGAGAAATATGGTGTGGAAATATGTGATTAATTTGCATGAGTAAAACTGGACCATTTTTTTTTCTAGAGAAAAATAAAAATGACAAATGTAGGCCTTTAGCATTATTCCTGATTAATTACATAGTATTAATATTTATTTAATATATATATAGAGAGAGTACATGGTTTATAATTGGTTAATGGTTTATATTATTGATAATATTTTTATAGTAAATTACATTATAAAAGTATAGTAAATGTTAAAATTATTATTATAATAGTATAATTATGCTAAAGTTATTTTATACTTTGAATACATTGGGGGCTTCTTTGGTGGCAGTAGAAGTTCATTTTTGCTTGGAAAGAAATACAAAAAAAACTTGTAATTAAAGGCAGTGATCGGAAATCAAGCGTAGTGTATTTTTACTGTCAACAACACATCATATTTATGAGATTGTAAATGTGTTCACTTAGCTCACACAGACACATAAACACACTTGAGCTCACACAGTGACGGGAACATGGATTCACTGAAGCACAGAGCGGAGTGAGATGGGAAGTGCCATGTTTAAAAGCCGGCTGGCTTCTGTCCACACGCAGTCAATTGCCGACTCGTGCTTGTGCTTACAAAGCATCATCATATATGTGTATCCCAGTGGACCTTTGCTGCTGTCAGCTCTCCATCACGATCAATAGCCGTAACTTCCCAGTCTGTTTTCTAACTGCGTGTGTAATGAGCACTATAGAGAGGACGATTTTGAGCGGTTTGCACGTTGGCAGGAATAGGGATTGTCAAATGCTCTAAAAGATATGAGACAGTGAGTGTTTATTAAACGTACTTCAACAGTTCTGAATAACATACAATATGTCGCATGTATTTTCTTTCTGCTGTCAATCATGTAAGCTTTTAAATACTTCAAAATGTCTACTTGTCCCAAGCCATTCGTAGCTTCACTTTAAAAAGAGTCTATACTTTGCCTTTCTTAAATATTTTAATGTTTTTTTTTAAACAGCCTCAAGCAATGAAATGAATTTATGAGAGGGAGTATCTGTTGGACAAAACTGTGAACTTCAGCTGTAAGATTGTGCAAATTAGAATTCTTGTTTTCATGCATCCTATATATTTATCTTTGATGAGATGACAAAGACATGCTCTTTTTATTTATTCCTCTTAATAATTTTTTAATTTGGACTTTTTTCTGCAATGACATTGATCATAAATTCTTTTGCTTTCAAGTTCAGCTTTATTGAAGTGTTTCATCAGTTTAAAACTCAAGAGAATGACAGTATAAAGCTTTAAATCAATACCACTTCTGACATATTACTGAATTAGACACGCCCGTCATGTATAAACCCCGCCCTCTAAATGCATACATGCAGACAAGTGATGATGAAACACAAGAGCAGCAACACATCACTGTCACATGAAAGAAACATCAAATAGATAAACCGTGAATGTTACACTAATAGGTAGTCATTTTCACATGTGTAAAATATCTGTCAAAATAACTGAGACATTTTTTTTATCCTATATAAAACACCAACAGCCTATTTAAAGGTGCAATGTGGGACTTTTAGAAGGATCTCTTGACAGAAACGCAGTATAATATACATAACTATATTATCAGTGGTGTATGGCCTTAAATAATGGACTGTATTGTTTTTATTACTTTAGAGTGAGACGTTTTTATCTTCATATACCGCAGGTCTTCCTTTACGGTACATGGATGTTGTACAATTCAGAAAGTGTTTTATCCCTAAATTGTATCAGATAATGACATGTTTGTCTTGTGGCGGCTACCATAGCGTTCCTTTGCATTTCGAAATTGAGGTTGGTTGTAATTCGCAATCTCATTACTAGATGCCGCTAAAATCGCACATTGCAACTTTAAATACAAACTTGACACAGGCAGGGCCGGCGTCAAGGGGGGTCATTCGCGGGCCGTGCCCCCCAAAGAGGTTGTTGTGCCCCCTACACAGTTTTTTATTAATTATATACATCAAGAATAATTAAAATAAATTAAACATTGAATGTTTCATGACTTTTAATGTAATCAAATGAGGAAAATATAGTTGATATATGTTTTTTTTTAATTAAAATAGACCACTTTCTCTGATTGTTTGTATAATTGCTGTGTATTGGTTGTATGCGTCTTTAGCATTTAAATGTGACTTGATACTAGCAGCGTGTTTTTTCGCAGCATTTTATATATTGTGTAAAATATAGATATTACAAAAATTTGAAGCAACCAGCACTGCCTGCTCCATCTGACTTCATGCAAACACCAATTGGCTCAAACTCTGAGATTAACAACAAGGTCAAGGCGGAATTTTCAAATCTACAGGACACTGTTTTAAGTTTTATGTTCGCACATGCCACCTTTAGCTTTTTTTAAATCCAAGTTATATCCCCCCATTAGTTATGTTCTGGTGCCGGCTCTGGACACAGGTGTATTGAAGTAAAGTCTTTAAATCGCTATTAAGATGTAAATAATATGTGTTCATAGCCCTTTTCACACAGATATTAAGAAAAATGCATGGAAAATGCATCTGGGATCTGTCTAGGATAGTTTGATTTTTGGTTCTTTCACACTGCCAATGATTTTCTGGAATCTGTGCTGTACACACATGCCGTAAAGATCCCATAAAGACACGTGACGTGTTTAAAGCATATGTTTTTCCTGTGTTTTGAAACTTTGATTGTGTTTACAGTGTGCGTTATAACGTGTTTATGTTTTGTGTGTTAAAAAACGCAGTATTTTTCACACAGTGTACTTATCTTTATAGCGCTGTTTTCACTGTCCTAAAAACGGGCTGATGTCTCCCTTGTCTATGAAGTCTCTCCTTCAGAAATACGTAATGAGTTCTGATTATGTAGTTTGTTTAGTGTGTTGTGATTCGACAGCAGCTTAGCTTAGCCTGAGCCTTTTGAGCTTAGCTGGCGACTGACGTATTCCTGTGGGCGGAGTTTAGTCAAAAACTCTAATATTGATGTCATTCAACTGGGAAGTAGAGAGCTGTAGTCCAAACCGGCCGTTCTCTGGAGTCCTTGAAAAGCGAATTCTGTAAATTGAACTTTGAGCTTTATAATTTTGCAGCTATTATTTATCCTCTAACAGCAGCCTTACACACCAACTAATGTTTGAAAAATGGGATCACGAAAAGCAGATGCTTTAAAGTCCTGCCCTATTTTCCACAGTGCCTGAATTTTGCTTATTTTCTGTGATTTCTCTCTCGATAAACCATGCACGTACATTTTTCTCTATGATAAGATCATAAGGGAGCGTGTGATGCGCTGTTCTTGTATGATGGTGAATGATCTTAGCTTCAGAATGTATATTTGACGAGCTCCCTGATCTCTGCTTCAGTCCAGTTTGCAGACATTTCTCATCATAAATATTAATGTGGATTTAAAACCCCTGTTTTAAAGAGCTGAATGATCTTTCTTGTTGCGATGACTTGCGTGCATTTTTGTTTATTATAAGCTCATATAGCGTGAATGTTAATTTGCAACCATAACTTCTTGTTGCGACGCACGTCCTCACTACAGCACGCCCCTTACGGCATTGTTTCTGTCTTTGTTCACACACTACGTTTTCCGTAAATGTTACAGAACATGTACAGGACATGTTTGCGTTCACACAGAAGGCTCTGACAATTTAACAGAAATTTTCTGGGATCAAAGTGCTGTATAAAATGGGGTTCATGTGGGCTTAGGATCTCTTGATTTGCCCTTGGTTTGTCATGTTAAGATTTTACAGGTGTGATGGTTGTACTGAATAAAAATAGCAGTGTTGTGTGTTCTACAGTAGCATTGATTACAGGTGAGTCTCGTAGGACCCGGTTTCTTGTGTTAGACAGAAGAGAGAGAGAGTCCTAAAATGCTCATTAGTGTCTGACAGTGGTGTTGGTGCTGAATGGCTGGAGGCCACCCTGTAGCAGTGAAATCATTTGGCCAGGTAACATGTGACACCCAGAGGTGAGCCTAGTAAAATGGACAGGAATTCTGACACAATTTACTCTATTTATTATTATTTTTGCTCGGTTGGAACTTCTTGTACATTAATTGGATGGCAGGTGTAAGCTGATATATGAAAAATAATTTTGGTGTTGCTCTAGTTTAAGTGCTGGATCATGTTGCTAGGAATACATGTACACATTGGTTGTTTATCTTAACCCTCTTAAATATTTGCGATTTTATCTCTGTTTATGTTTGCTGAACCCAAGACATTTAAAGCAGTGGTTCTCAAACTGGGGGGGCCGTTTTATGAAATTTTATAAAATACATAAAGGTATCATAAATTCGATGTAATTAAACCTCAGAAAAATAAGGCTACTAAGCAACGCTCAAACAGATGCCAAGTTGTTGATGTCCTCAGGGCAACATATTGTGTTGACCCAAGGACAACATTTTTCTCAATAAAACCTTAACCCACTCTAACCATAACCAAACCCTAAAATCAAAGGGACATGATTAGTGAAAAACAATTTTCTAGAAACAGCTAATCCTGGTTGTAAACTTAAACTTAAAACAAACTGTAAACTTATTTCTGAAATCGGATTGGTTGATTGAAATGTTGCCCCAGGGTCAACATAATGTTGCCTTGAGGACATTAACCACTTGGGAAAATCAGTAGAGCCAATAAGTAACAGCACTACATTGTATAATTTAAAGAGCACCTATTGTCCGATTCACATTTTTATATTTTCATTGGTGTGTAAGTGCGTATTAGTACATGTTAACGATATGCAAAAGATACAAACCCCAAAGTAAACGATGACGCGAGATATCGTCTCCAGCGTATATCTCTTTTCTTGGACTAAACAAACACACAGATTGTAGGCAACAGTTTACTTCCTGGGATTGGTGATGTAGACAAGGCCGACATTATCATCATTCCTCCCGCTTCGGACTCAGCCTGTTAGTTAACTCCTGTTAGCAACCGAATGTTTCAAACATGGTAAGGAGCATCACATTTCCGGCTGACTTCAGAGGTATTCAGGCCAATCACAACGTACAGATTAGCTGGCCAATCAGCGAAACAAAGCTTTTCAAATCCGTGCGTTTCAGAAAGAGAGTGAATTCTGGAGCTACAAAAATGTATGTGGAAAATAAATGTTTTTTAAACATAAACCATGCAAACACATTGTATTATACCAAATACACACAATAAAGTTGTTTTTAGCAATGAAATAGGTGCTCTTTAATATGTTTTGTTTATTCAAATTCTAAGTTTGAGATTTTATTTTATGTCATGAATTGTCTTTTGGGTGGAGCAAAGGGATGCAGCCTACACAAAATAGGATGGCAGTTTGAAAACCACTGATTTAACTAGAAATCAAAATGAACTTAATGTCCCTGTTACAAGTCCAAAGGTCTTGGGTGGAATAATTTTATAGCATTTTATGTTTACATGATAAACCAGTTACTTTTTAGCATTTAAATATTTTAAGCTTTTGAAATTACACACAGAATTTTCTAGTTCACGGGGCTAAGAGCAATCAAAGTAAACCTAACTAACTGTGATAGGATGGGACTTAAAAAAAAGTTTTTCTTACTCTCTAACAGTGGCGGCTCGTGACTGCTCTTCTGAGGATGCGCTAATTCAAAGTATGTGTTCGGATTGTCACGTGTGTGGTTCCCTTTTCCAAAATATGTGTCATAGGTGTGGAGAGATCCTGTGTGCATCACGTGTCTTGTCAAAATAAGTGCCTGCTAGAGACCCATCAAAACCGTTTATGATAAAAAAGAGACGCTCACGTTTCCTAAATACACGCAAGACACTCCCTTCAAGTTCAAGGCAGCAGGCACTTATTTTGGCATGACACGTGATGCACACACGATCTCTCAAAGCACAGAACACATATTTTGAAATGACGAACCACACACGACAAGCTACATACATGTTGTGACGAACTTCGAATCGTGCGCTTCAAAAAAAGAAGTCACCAGCCGCCACTGCTCTCTAACGTATATTTACCTTTCATCAGTTGTATTTAGGCCATGTCTTGTAATATGACAAGCAAAGTCACATTATTTCCTAAAACCAGCAAGATTTAGAACAGAACAGACTTTACACAGAAAGAAAACTGGTAACTTGGTCCATAAATAATAAAGCCCCTTGATATGTTGGAGTAGGAACGTTTGTTTGCCCAAAAGCTCTCATGTTATGTGTTTATATAAAGACTCTTTCTCAGTTTGTATCCTGTAGTTTTTCCCTAAAGAGAATATGCCATTGATTATGAATCCCTGTTGTCTTCAGAGAAAGGCAGTATGGAATGAAATATAGTTCCTGATCATGTTTACAAGGAAGTGAAGCACGTAGATCCATCAGAGCATGAAAGATATATGTTTAACATCAGTGATCTGTCTCTCTCCCCTGCAGTATTTATTTCTATCTCGTATCACTCCCTGTAAGCACCCTATCATTCTTTAAAGATCTATGAACCACATGCCTTGCTAGTATTTTTCAGTTGTCCTCTGTTCATTTGACCTTTGCATTACTTCCAGGTCTGATAATAATGAAAGTAACTATCAATAAATGTTCAAGTACTCAGTATTAATGTGCTGTTAAATCGCTTGTCTGTATTATACAGTGGTTAATTCTACTTTGGTTTCATTTTGGCTTATGAATAACATCGAGATTGTGTCTCATTTGTCCTGATATTCAGTATACATGTAACTGTACTTTTGCAATAATCTGATTATTGCTTAAATAACATCCAGCAGAGTGGATTTCCTTTTTACTCCAAGCAGGATTGCGTGTGCTCCATAACTGTGGGATATGTGTGTAATCTGCTTTTGGCTGCATTCCGATGTTGCTGCCTGCAGGATTGTGTTGGCGTACAGGTCACCTTGTCCAAATTTCGTCAAAATAAAACACTAGGCTAGCTCCACCATTCTTAAGCTTTGCTTTTCAAGCCAAACAAGCTTCCGCTTGGATTTCTCAGCCCAGCGAATTTCTAAACTCTGGGGTTTTTCTAAGCTTAGGGACACATTAACGAGATACTCCAGCCAAATATCAACACTACCCAATGATTTACTCAGATACATATGTATCTTTCAGATGAGCACATTTTGAGTTATTTTAGTAAATGTCCTTGCTTTAAAGCTTTTTAATGGTAGAAAACGAGAATCAGGAAACAACTTTTGACTTTAAACCCCCCAAAATGCATCCATCCATCCATCATAGAAGTAATCCACACAGCTCCAAGCAATTTTGTAAGAAAAATATCCATATTTCAAACTTTAAAACTGTAATAACTAGACGCCATCTTGGACTTTCATCTTGGAATTTTAGCATAGTGAACGTCCGCATTTTTCCGTGGCCCTGTTATGGACTGTCTTTTTCCGTGGCATTCTCACGGATTGGTTACTCAACTGCTTTTTCCTATTTTTAAACCATTTTCGCTTCGATTTAGGGTTAGATTTGGTGTTTGCGTTAGTATGTCACTTTAACTACTGTATTAGTTTATACTATTTTTTCTGATTTATTCTTTTATATTTTCTAAACTTTAAACAATTGTTGCCTGGCGTTGGGGTTAAAGTTGGGTTTGGGTAGGGGTGTCATTTCATGTAAATCTAACTCTAAACCGAAGTGAAAATGGTAAGAAAATAGGACAAAACAGTTGAGTAATCAATCCGTGAGAATGCCACGGAAAAAGACAGTCTGTAGCAGGGTCACGGAAAAATGCGGAGATCCGTGAGAATGCTACGGAAAAATTAGCAAAAAATTCTGTGACTATCCCACGGGAATTTGTGAGATCAGGCTGACCTGCAAAAGACCCCTTGGAGTTGTGCGGATTCCTGGATCCCTGTTTTCTACTGTTATAAGCTTGGAAAAGCAAGGAACTTACTAAAATAACTCCAAATGTGTTCATCTGAAAGATGATGGACATCTGTATCTCGGATTGCTCGAGGGTGAGTACATCATGTGGTAATTTTGATATTTGGCTTGAGTATCGCTTAAACTGATTAACATGAACAAATAGTTGCTTTATAGTGTTGGCAACATCTTATTTTACTACGCTCCTCCTTTAAAAGATTATTTGCATCAAACTGGAGTTTCTTCAAACATAATTCAAACCCCTCAACTGATGCCGGACCCTTTGGTCCTACTGAGATCTGAGGGAAGCCCGGTGGGTGTTAACTTGATCCCTGCTTCAGTACAGCAGCATGGCACCATTAGGTCACTAGCAGGCAGGCTGGGAATCGATTTCACCATCTTCAGGGCACCAGCTGCTATCAACTGTATTACGTACAAACCCTCAGTAGTAGCCAAATGGCGATTTTCCCTTTCATCCGGAAAACCTTTCCATTTCCAGAAATCTGATCCAGAAATCTGCCTCATATTTAAGGTCGGATGGGAAAAGACAGCTGGGCATTCCCTCGTAATGAGATTTCTTCCCATGACCTTGTACAGTGTGAGCAATGCAGATGTAAATTGTCATTGAAGGGTTTGCCCGTAGGAAATCGCCTGGGAAATGGGCTTGTTGTCTATATGCCCATTAGCGAATTCACAGACGCTTCAGTATCAGCTGTGAATTAACAAATTAAGCCATCCCGAGTTTTATTTACTCACTGCATGACAGGCTCGGGCACAGGGGCAGTTGCCTCCAGCAAATCAGACCATTCTGTCTTTCTGCCGTTAAGAAAATTAAGAGCTGGTTCCACAGCAGGAGAGACGCAAGCTTTGAACAGCAATGCAATTATAAAGACTTGTGCGACAGCATAAGCATAAAAAAACTAGATTGGCATTTTGTCAATGAAATACTGGTGCTTGAAAGGCAGTATAAAAGAGTGTTAAATGAATAGTATACCCTTATATAACACAAACTAGTAATTTTATATTAATATGTCATGCTTATATGGGAGCCATGATGACATGTATGCAACGAAGACAAGACTTATCACAATTCAGTATGCAAAATGTCCAATTGCAATTGTATATGCAAATAGGATGATGATGTCACCATATTGTGGGATACATTATGAAATGGGATGTTAGATGCAATTATGTTGCTGCATTTATGTGCTATTAGAAATTTCCTACTTTCCATTTCTGAAACTGTAATTACGAGTTTGTCGTGTTCAGGTGTTTGTTTTTGTAAAAAATTGGGAGTCATGGAGATGATAAGGTTGCCTTTGGATTCAGACTAGGTTTTAACAATAAGACAAGGAAATAAAGCTGCTAGTCACCACAGCAATCAGTCTTCCCTCTGCAAAGTTTATGACCCGCTTAACTTGGAAACCCGGGAATCAAAATGATCTCCGAGTTTCCCAGTCATAAATACTCCTTGAAAGGCCAGTCATGGCCAGTTTACGACTTGAAAACCTGTATTTACGATGACACACGAAGGCAGCATTACACTCAAGAAATTACACATCTCACCGCTCTCTTCTTTTTTTGTTCCCCCAACAGAATCTGTCTTCTTCGTCTCTGCATCCTCCCGTACGCCCAGCGTGACATTTGGAGACTCGTTTGATCTACAGTGCATCGTGAAGCCGCGGCACAATCCCAATGTCCCTGCTTCAGTCACATGGCGCTTCCAGCCAGCAGAGGGCGACGGAGAGTTTCGGGATTTGGTGACTTTTACTCGTGATGGCACTCTGCAATGGGGCGAGCAGCTGCTGGGCCTTGGCACACGAACCACGGTGGATCGTACGGCCACCAACACCAACTTTCGCCTCAGCGTCACCCGAGCCGGACGCAAGGAGGCCGGAACGTATCAATGCGCTGCCCTGCTCTATCGGAGGAGTTACGATGGCAACTGGAGCACGGTGGCCAACCGCACCTCCAACCTGCTGGGCATCAGTGTACTGCAGCCTGGTGAGTCTAAAAATGGCAACAAACGCAGGAAAGGTGCTTGTAAGCTACCTCACTGCTTGAAAAAAGGCAAGAGAAAACCATGACTGTACTGATGACACTGATTTAGAGTTTCTCAATCAGGGTTTGTATAACCAAACTCATGGCTTATTTTCCAATTTTAAAATATAGCATAAATGCTACAAGGAACCACTAATGATGATTTTAACTTTGTCAGTGCACAAATAAAGATTTCACAACTAATGCACCATGTTGTAGTCTGGCCTAGTTTCACAACTTGCACCTTTCCTCCATTCACAATCTCTGCTTCTTTTGTTTTGTGTTTCGTGATATTGGTCTCTCTGTGCTCGTAAGAGTAATTGGAATGGATATGATGTGTGTGTGTGTGTGTGTGTGTGTGTGTGTGCGCGCACACGTGCGTGTGTGTGTGGAGCTGGGGGAGCCCCTTCTAATTGCCTTGAGTGCAAGAGAAAGAGGTTGTTAATATCCTCCACACCAGAGAAAAGGATTACAGAAAAATATGAAGAGGGGAATGATGTGGGGTGGGGGATGTCTGAGGTAGAGAGAGAGTCATTAGAGCAAAAATTTGAGCTCATTACATAAACTCTCTCTGGACTTCAGTCCCAAGAGCGGACAATGTCATTCCCAAAAGACAGACCCTCTCACAGACCTGACACACATATATATTTACTTCAATTTTAAATATGCACTATAACAACCTATAATGAACCAACAATATTTTTATTAATATCACACACTTGAATAAACCATCTGGTTTAAACACTTTTGCTCTTTGTTTATACCTCCCAAAGTCAAATTACTTTTTCTATTAATAATAGCATATGGGTGATTCTCACGAAATTTAGATTTAGAAGTTGTCCAGCATCAGAATTTTTTTTTAAAAGCCCTTGAAGACAATTTTTTTGCACATATAAGATTAAGGTCTAAACTTACTATAACCATTATTTTTAGAGGATTTAAAAATTATTTCCTATCGAATTATTTAAAAAAATTTTAGATTATCATTATCAAAAATTCATTACTGCAACATGATATTACATTAAATATATGCATTTACAAACTCATGTTTCAGTAATGAGAACTAAAACGTCGTCTAGGTACTATGACAAACAAAATTTCAACTTTTATCTGGAGAGAAAAAATAAGAACTGCTAACCTGGTAGCCATCTTGAGTGTCACAGTCAATTATGTCCCTTCCAATGATTTTTATTGAAACTGAGGTCTTAAACAATGATTGAAAATTGTTGCGGAGGATGAGAAAATTGGTCTTGGACACATTTTTATTCCTTATTATTGCCTCTACATTTACCAATGATCACCAAATAGCACATGTTTCTTTACTGATTTTTTAATTATAAATATTTCCATGTCAAAGAACCCAAATCCAGTCATGGACACGTTGCGGTAATGAGAAATTTCCCCTTAAATGTGGAAAAACAACAAAATTGGTTTGTATGATGTCATTTGAAATCATGTGCAAAATAGTACATAAAGAGATGTTTGTACTGTATGCTTCTTCTTATTTTGAAACTCTTACTTTGCATTTACTTTTACATGACACCTCATAAGTCTAATTCCGCGAGAATCACCCATATGTATACAGTATGTGTCTGTTTGAATCTCTTATGAAAATGAATTGAAGGGAAAATTAGGGATGTTAAAATAGGAATGTGTACCATGTGTGTGGAATTAAAACTGAAACGCACAGCTTTTCTTCACTCGATAAGTCCTAGCTTTCTTATTAACCTGAGCTGTAGTGCACCTGATGCCAAACACCACATTGTTGCGGAGGCAGGCCATCTCCATAGAGCCCATTGGCATGGAAACACACTTGACATGTGCTGAGCAGTGGTCTCTGTACGACATATAGTACAGCAGGACCTAGTTTATCCTCTGTGTACTTTTGAGCTGACCTCATTTGTCACCCTAGACTGTACACTCAATGAAGTTGATTTTCGGAATTAAACCCCTTCGTTTAAATCAGCGGAGGGACAGCAGGAGCGCATGGCTCAGAGACAGCACCGGAGGGGTAACATGCTCTGCTTTGGCCTCTGGCAAAACACAATTCAGTGCATCCCACTGGAGTGTTCCTTAGAGATACAGTAGCTCACTCCAGCCTGGGGTTCCCTTGTTGCAAAGCATAGCTAAGCAGGATGTGATTTTTTTTTTTTTGCTTTTTGTTTGCTTTTCCAAGACATTAGAAAATCGATCATGTTAACATTACACTGTTGCTTGCATCACATCCATTTAGTCATTATTATACAGTTTGCTCACTTCCTTATATCAAAAGCTGGAATAGGTTTGCTTGGCCACATTTCTCTTTTTTTAGAAGTTCTGTTCAAAGTGAAGTAAAAGATGTTGAGGATGCAGTGGCAGGGTGAGAGCTCACGATTCTGTGAGCTCCTTTGCCTTTCATCACCATGTCTAACTTCCTACCGAGCTGTCTTAACACATTGAAGTCTGTAGACAGGAAGTTCTACCTGACACTGAGAAATCAGAGCTGCATTGCCTTAAGGCTTTGTTCCAACTAGGATTATACAGGAAGTATCAAGCTTAAATAGGAAGGTTTTTGTAGGAAGTTGACACATAATGCATTGTGTCATGTCATCTCAAATATAAATACTATGCATACTAGAAATGTCAAAAGTATTGTATTTCAGTACCAAGTTGTAACTTAAATTTTTGCTTAATTTGTATTTTTGTTTTGTTTCTTTTTTTAGCGTTTTATTACTGTATACAGTGTTTACTATTTACAAAGTGTAGTATGGTATGCAGTGTAAAACACAGTTTGTATGTTTATGAGCATATACAAAACAATTATGTGTTTATTTGGAATCAGGTAGCAAAGATGGAATTCAATGTTTAAATCTGCATCAGCAGCAGACATAACATGTCAGTGGGCAGTCGTAGGCTGCAGTTTTTTCAATAGTACAGTATGTGACCAGAGTGACACCAATGACTACTCATGTGTACACAAGTTTCACCTTCCTCCCCTTTAACACGGTCTTCACAGTCATTTCTGTCTAGCACAAATCATTAAATTCCTTCTTTCATGTTATTGAGGGAAGAAGATGCAGTATCTCCTATAATCTCCTATAATCTGTGTTATTTCCTAACATATCATTTTACATGTTATTGCGTTTAAGTGTAGTTGTGTAATAGTTTAGTATAGCAGATTTCCTGATTATCCACATTTCTGCACTTTCTCAAAAGTCAGAGATAGACAGAAGGCACTTTGTGGCAATATGGTCTGACCTTTCCCTTTGGAAATCTCAGGCTGCCAGCATTAGCAAACATTGTTTTTCAGAGTTTTTCAAAGTAAGACTTTTAAGACTTTTAATGGAACCAAAGTTATAAAAATCAATCCGTTTCAATTTTTTACATCTTCATGCATTTCACACGCAGGCACTTTTAGCCAAAGTGACTTGAAATGAATTCCTTAAATGCATTATAAGTATCGTAATATAATTTTGTGACAAGAAGCAACAAAGCTTGATTTCATTTATTGATTTCACACCGATTTCAATCTTTCACATGACCTTACTCCGTCAATATATAAAGATATCAAGATTATATTTTCACAGAACGTTCTTTACATTATGTAGTATGATTACATTAAATCACAAAGAAATGACTTTAGCTGGGTTTTCACATGCAGGATCACATATGTTGAATCGAACCCACAACGTTTGCGCTACTAACACAGCTGAGCTGTGGGAACAGATTATACAGTGATGCTTTTTAAACTGAGCCTATTTTGAATATAAACAAGGGACTGTATTACATAAAAATCCTAACCCAGAATCATATATCTAATTAATTTACAGGGTCCCCACGGGTCATGGAATTTCTGGAATATTGTGGAATTTTAAAAGGTCTATTTCAGACATTAAGTGGCGGTTTCCCGGACAGGGATTAGACTATATAATAGACTATTATATTTATTTTACTATTATGAAATAAATATAAGAGCTGTCCAAACTGAAAACAACTTGCACTGACATATCTTAAAGGTGACATAGAATGATTGAACGGGGTATTTATCACCTATTTTGCACCTATTTGGCTCCCCCTACTGTCTTAACTTGCAATCTCATTACTGATTGGCTGACTTTGCTGCCACTCAAAAAATGTAGCCAATTATTTTAAAGTGGAGGGGCAGTGAGATGCCTGTGATGTCATAAGCATCAGTTTTTCAGATTGGGCCGTTTTCTGGCTGACATTTCTAAAAGAAGAATTTCTATGAGACTGAGATGTTTAGCATGACTAGCACTTTTTGTATGTTCGTGAATGCGGGTAGACTACCATTATTCAACAAAGACAAGGTAAAAATGTTTTTTTTATTCTCTGTCCCCTTTAAAATACATCAGTGCCCTTTGTTTTGCCTCAATATTCACACACGTAATGTTTTTAGTAAAGCATGTTTGTTTAAACTAGTTAAATAACATAATTAAACTAAGGCCTAGTCCTTGTTTAAGCTAATCCCGGTCTGGGAAACCACCCCTAAAAGTCAGTAAATTTTTGTTTTATTTTGCGTTTATCAAGTAAATAATGCCAATTTCCAGGTCTAAGCATTCACTGATTTAAAGTGACTATAATCTTAACAGCCGTTTATTGACATTGTTTATTCATTTCACGCATTTATGCTAAAACTCACCGTGTAGATTACATTATCAGGCACACAGCATCTCAGACATAGGTCATGAAAATTCAGCTTTTTAGTGACATTTAGCTTAGAGTTGTATTTAGTAACCATGCTGATTTTATTTTGAAACCCTTGGATTTGTAAGATCTTTGGACCTTAAAATAGGAGGTTTCTGTAATATGGCCACAGACTCCCGAACCGACATGCCTTGTATTCAAAAAACAGACTTGATGACACAAACATCATGCATTTTAAAGTATTGTGCTGTTTAAGATGCAAAGCAGAGCTCTTTGCTCCCCTGACTTTGTAACCTCGCCCACACAGGGAAAAAAGCCAGCTCCCCGACCAACCTTCAGCATATATTTGTGAATCAGCTTATCATCCTAAGCATTTGTTTAGTTTCTCCCATGTGTCCTTTACATTTTTTAAATCATTTAAAGTGTAATTATTCAAAATTTGTAGCTAGGTACCCTAAAGCCTCACAGGGGTCTTGCAAATTGAGGTATATTGCACAGGTATGTCATCTCCGTTACGGCGTTTGCATTTTTGGTCGATGTTTGACAATCCCACATTGTAGAGCTTTACCAACAAACATTTCATCACCAAACAAATACAGCCCAGCTGTTGATGTTTATTTCATTGTTGACATTTCAGATGGAGTCTCAAAGTCTTTCTGCCTATTTCTCTGTCTGAATGCAGCCTCACTGCCGCGCCAATGTGATCAGTCACTGTCAGCCAGGATGTGTCTGAGCTTTTGATTGGCTGTGAATTTTTCACACAGAGAATAATGAGACCTCGTATTCTCCCACATACAGTACGAGCTCCCAGCGTGAAAGCTCATTTTAGAGGAATGTTTTACAAACTGAATGCGGGCCGTTCAACTTCTCCATTTATCTATTTTGCACTGGTTTTCTAAATGTTAAATACTTTTGGCTAAATGTTGCAAGCTGACATTTGGGGGAACAAGTTGCGTGTAGAAAATTCTCTCTGAGAAATGGCAACGGGAGTGGAGATAATGATGTGTGAAAGCTTCATGGATCTGACTGAATGCATTATTGAGAGACATTAAATCATGTCTCCAGAAGTGCCTGTTTAATATGTATAAGGCAAAGCTCCTCGCCGCCTGAAAGTGTGAGACGGGACGGCTCAGTGTAAATGCAATAAATGAATAACTGTTGCAAGAATGGTTCGATTTGAAAACAAACACCTACTTGTGTGGAGAAGGTAGAGGCGTGGTTTGTGTCCTTAGAGACCTTGATAAAGTCCAGTGACTGTGATAATCTGGTTTCATAAGCTGGTCACATCTGCGTTCCTTTAAAGTTTTTTGTTTATATTTAATATATGGTCCACCGCCCACATCTGGGGTTCCTCTCTGACACATTGTGCCGCAACTGTCCTTGATTTCTTGTGTTGAGAAGATGCATGGAGCCATTTCTCTCTCTTCCTACCACCCCTTTATTCTTTCCTCTGCAATTTTCTTCCACAGAGAAAACAGCAGGGAGAAACCAAATGAAAAAAAATAAACATTAACAGTGATGAAAAGCTCGTACGAGTCACACTTGCTGTTGTGCATAGTGCAAGTGTAGTATCTCTCTTGCTATGTTTTTGTCCATATGCGACTCCCAAATCCCAAATGCTGTTTGGCTTGTGGGGGTTTGAAAATAGTTTTCTTACTGTACAGTATATTGTTTTCTTTACACACCACCCTCATATATAGCAGATGAGATGAGTGACTCAAACACATACTGTGGTGGTCAAATATTTATCCACTGTAGACAGTATTAACAGTTAATTAAAGTAAAAGAGAATTGGTGGAGTTAATAATTTGCAAGAGATTAATTATATTAGAGATTAGTTATTAATAACAGCCCTTGAATACCAATCACACAACACATACTCCCATGATTCATAGTTGCTGTTAAGCATAGTAACTAATGCTTGTGGCTGTGTACAAAATTGTGTACTGTGATAATATGTACGTATAGTACTGAATTAGATGAAGTACCTACAGCTTTATCACTACGATAGTGTGGTCTATACAGTATAGTATGTATGGATGCATTATGAATACATTTTGGACATACTGTATTGCATCTGGCAAGTTTTTATTATCATATGACCCGTTTGTTCTTTGACCTATGATGTAATCAGAACAATAATTTACTTATGCTTTTCTTTATACCTAAATCACCTAAAGAGCTAGATGTCTGGGTATTTCTAAGAAGTTTGAATGACTTTTTTGAATGTGGCTGCTCCTCAGCTAATGTCCATCAAATGCACACTTAAAAATCTAGCTGTAAGTAGTAGATTATCTGGGTACTTTTCGAATGTTTTTGGATTTTTTTAGACATACATGTAATACTGGGCTGATTTTCACCTACTATATATTATGAAAATAAGTGATTTCGGACACAGCTCGAGTGTTTTCTTCCTGCTGTTGCACGTATTTTTTTTTTATGTTATATTTTCATATAAATATTCTTATATTATTTAATATGAAAAAATAATGTACCTAATTCTATAAATGCTTTCGCAGATTAATTAAACTGTGTTTCATTAAAGGGTACCTATTATGCAAAATCCACTTTTACAAGGTGTTTGTACATAAATGTGTGTTGGAAGTGTGTGAACACAAATATCCTACAGTGAAAAAAATCAGTACGGGCAGTCTAATTAGACATGCTGTTTTGATTCTCTTGTTAATGTGACATCGCAGTGATAAAGCCCCGCCCACTAACTGACAGTCCTACCATAAGCTGTGTCCCAATTCGAAGGCTAATACCTTCTAAGGACATATTCTAAGACGTATTCTTGCATCACAGCAGCGTGACTTAAGGCTAGTAAGGCTGTCCCAATTCGAAGGATGCTTAAAACGAAGCCTCAAAATTCGTCATTATTTATCTGCGCTGTTAAGGATAGAACGAATGGATCCTTCACAGCCGAGGCTATCCCAAGATTCACTGCGTGCCTGTAATGACTGCATATAACAGCTGGATATTCTAAAATAAACAGTTAAAACCTTTATTAAATAGAAATAGCAAAAAAATTATCGTCAATGTTTTAGTATTATAAGTTATGTTTTGTGTTAATATTATTCTTTTTATGTTGCGTTTATTTCTAAGGTTGATTAAATTTGATATACTTTGAATAGTTTATTCTACATCAACATGTTATATTTTCTCAAATGAATTAATATTTTTTTGGTTTCATATTTATTTTAATAAGTCAGAAACGTCTCTGCTGTCCTGCTGACCGGCGCAGTAGGAACGTACAGCAGGTGTCTAGACCTTCTCATTTCTGTTCTCTTCACGGACTTCTGAGGATGCCACCTTCAAAGACCAAGTGCAATGAAAAAAATCATTCAATTTACTAAAAAAATTTTAAGGTAAGTGGTCGCACTCGATTTATTTAAGCAACATTTAAACAAAAACATTTGAAAAACAAAACAAAACAAAAAACTTTTGTTTAAATGTAGTTTAAATAAATTAATTGCAACCACTTACCTTAAAAAATTGAGTAAATTGAATGAATCCATTTTTCAGTGTGCTCTCCTTTTGAAGTTGCGTCCTTAGAAGGTCACAGCCCTTGAATTGGGACACAGCTATTGTTTGACGCTGTCCTCCATATCTCAATAGTGAGATACTGTTGTCTCAAACTGTATTTACAGGAATCAGATTTATTTTAACCGAAAATATTTACTGTGTAAGGGATGAGGAGCAGTAGCTCATTTGCATTTAAAGGTACAGACATGATAAAAGCACGTTGTTGGTTATACCCAAATAGGGGCATTTTAGACATGCTATAACAAAATCTGTGGGGTATTTTGGAATTTCACACATTCTGAGGCTAACATTACATTTTGTTAAAATTGGCATAGGTGCAAATTAAAATGGTCTTTAATTTTAAGATGAACATAAAAATGCTGCTTTTTTGCAATGTAGGTTTTTTATCTCCTAAAGACAATGAAGATCTCAATATGTACAGTAGGGATTCAGTTTGTATAGGCCGTAGGGTATTTCTGAAGGCAGGAATAGGCAATGCTATGGTGGTCTACTAAGCACGGCTGTGCCCTGAGGATAGATGCTAGGCACTCCTGTCAAACACCATCACCGTTCAAATCTGATGCCTGCCATACATCAATGGTTCCTTCCTGAGAGAGTTTATCATTTCAAAACATAAATCTGATCTGTGCCTATCTCCAGATTGGAATAAGACGCCTATCTCGTGTTTTTCTCTCCAGAGCAGTTTACACTTTATTTGGAATGATGAAACAATCACACACGCATATATTTTAAATATTTATGTAGGCTAGGTTCACACACGCACACCCACACCTTCCTCCTGATGGATTTCTGTTGTAGATCCGTATGCATCAGCTGTGTGGGTTGAGAAAGAGAGAGAGTGTGGTTTATGTGATTCACTTTCTCAGGAGGAATCCAGCGCTAATGTCAAGGTGGACGTATGAAATTTCCTCCCTCTTATTAAGAGTGGGTCGTTTCAGGCGTTGCTCACGTTCATTAAGTTGTCCCAATCGTGCCACTTATTGAAACCGAGCTGGCAGGTTGATGCTAAGCCTTGTGGCGTTGATATTCATCTTCCTTTTTTCTAAGTGCTAAAAGTTTTGCTTAAATTAGAGTCTTTGTGTCTTTAAGTGCAATAGAGGGAAACTCCTCTAGCTGTGATTTCATCAGAAATCCAGTGTGACTTCTCATCCACACGAAAAGACTCGGTGCTGCATCTCGGCAGGGGTTGCAATATGATGTTCCCCTTGGTGATGCCCAACTTTATAACAGTTTTTACATTTAAAACTGAATTTCTCTATTTAAATGTGAATATTAGGGCTCTCGTGATTGCGTTTGTGCTTTTATGGCGTGTGCGAAATGCAATAAGATTAAACACGTGTTCGTTTATGCCGATCTCGGGGGAAGCCGGCTAACCTTCCAACATTGTGACACAATCTAATCTGTGTATGGTAATACCAGTGGATCCGTCTTAATGGGGCCATTCCCAGCTCAGATTAATGAAGCAGTCAGAAGTACAATATGAAGATTTTATAGTTTCTTGGTACGAACAGGATGAGTAATGAAACAGAAACAAGATTGGTGTTGCCCTACATAGATTGCAAGACCAAAAGAAAACCACACAACTAACTTGCATATGCTTTCTTAATAAAAAAAAAAACACAAATCTTTACTGTCAAAGCTGTGGGTTAGTGATTATTGTGCATGGCTGCATGCTGTGGTATGTTAGTTTTTTTAGCAACCTTGGTTGCCATAGTTGTAGTGTATTATGGGAATGCCAGCTGTTCCAGAAGCAGGTCGACATAATTAGCGAAGAAAATGATAAACTCTAAAAAAAAAAACTTTTACTGTAGTGATCAAGGCGCCCAGAAATCCGTTAATGTGCTTTTTAACTGCATGCAATAATTACACAACAAATGCTACCATATGTTTATATATTACTGTTTCACTAACATGCCATTCATCATTAATGTGCTTTATTATCACCTGTAGCTTGTTTCACATTATGTTAATCCCATGATGGCATACAGCCAGGATGTCTTGCTGTATGTGTTATGTGTTATCAGACCTGAGGCTGTAGTTAACTCAAGCATCCATACAGAGTACCTTCAGAATTGTGTGTGTGTAAGACAGTAAGAAAACATTGCAGTCTGCATTAAAGAGCATGCATTAGTTTTTAAATAGCTTTGTTATGTTTTGGTTTATGGTTTGCCCCATCAAGCATTTAATGTGGGTACACTGCAATATCTCATTGTTTGATGTTAAGATGTTTTATGAGCTAAAGACTAACCAAGTTACAATTAAAGAACAATCAGTGTTGGTTTCCTCCATATGTTGTCTCTCTCTTTTTCTCCCTCTAGCTCTACCTCTCTCTACCCCCACTCTCTCTCTCTCTCTCTCTCTCTCTCTCTCTCTCTCTCTCTCTCTCTCTCTCTCTCTCTCTCTCTCTCTCTCTCTCTCTCTCTCTCTCTCTCTCTCTCTCTCTCTCACAAGTGGATTACAAGTGGTGTAAAACATTATGAGCTGTCCACTTTGGTCAACATTCAGAGGCAGCCGAAAACACATTTGTGCATATTGCATTTCTGGTGTAGACGTTAGGGATGTGCATCTCCATTACTGAGTGTGATGCGATACGCATCTCGATGCATAGCCTATGATGCAATACATTTAAGATACATATGAAACAGTTACCGATGCAATTCACCTCATTACGATGCACTGTGGTCCGATTTCGATCTGGTTCAATGTGCTGTCATTCAATGTATGTAGTATGATGCAATAAAAAAATGATGCTATGTAATTTAATAGGGTACAGATAGTTTCCACACATGGATTTGTGCATGAGTGTCGGAACCATTATAAGACCACTTTAAGACTATATTGTAAATAATTATTTGCTGCTTTAATTATTATTATTGTTTGTTTATTAATTCAGATTTACAAATCATTTCAACTTTTATTCACCTTGACTCTAGATTTTGTTGTTACGACTTATAAAATATAGTTGAAATATGTCAACTTCATTTTATAAGTTGTAGCAACTAAACTCTTGTCAAGATAAATGATAGTAAGTTAAAATGACTTGTAATTTTGAGTTGATTAAACAAAAAACATAGGCAGCAAATAATTTTTTACAGTGTAATGATATTGGACCCACTCACTTTTTCTCTAATTTAGCGCATTTATTTGTTCACTTGGCAGAGCGCCGTCAGTCAAATCCATTCCACAGGAATGCCCTAATAAATTAAACTCATGTTTTAGCTACAGCCTTGACTTTCCTGCTGCTTCCTCAAATCCATTCCATTTGATTAATTTACAGACCATATAAATTAAACTCCATTTCATGTTTTCACTACTTTTGCCAACTGTGCTCCTGAAACACAACAAGCTCCATGTTATGCCATGTTATGCTCTTTGTGACTTTCATGACACACCTTGGTTTCCATAGTGTTGCTTCGATACGCCGGCAGGTGATAAGTATGCAGGACGTAGCAACGTTAGAGAGAAGAAAGCATCTTAAAATATTGGTCACTTTCTAAATAATAAAAGTATAGTGCATCTACTAATAATTATACATAAATAAATAGTTTTTGTACCTATGCAAAATATGTTAAAAACGATGCATTCCAATGCAAATGCTTATTTGAATCTGATCCAAATTTTTAAACCGATGCATCAAGCAAATCGGGGAATCTTCCCATGCCTAGTAGATGCGCATGTGGTTGAATCTGTTCAAGCAGCCACAAAAGACGCCTACTCTTCGCTTATTATTTTATGTGTTATATGCCAAGCACATTGTTTTACATCGGACATGACTTCTCGCACGAACCCACAGTGTTCAACGCAATCTTTTATTTATAAAACTGAAGCGGCTGTCGGAGCCGATGGTGTAGTGGATGGTGCTCTGACACATGGTGCAGACCCACTTCTTGCGACCCGAGTTCGAATCCCGGCTCGAGGTCCTTTGCCAATCCCATGCCCCTCTCATCACCCTATACTTTCCTATCATCTGTCTATCTAATAAAGGCAAAAATGGCCCAAAAAAATAACTTAAAATAAAAAAAACTGAAGCGGCTGCTCTCCTTTTACATTTTGACAGTGTGCGAAAGTTGCGCAAGCTTACTTCATAAATTGCTCTAAAATATCATAGAAAGCTCTTACATATACATGACCAAAAGTCGAAAGTGGACAAATGATACATCTTGAAATACCAGGTGTAAATCGAGGGGCAACCTTCCGATCTCTCTGATGAAGCCAATACGAAAGTGACTTAAACTGCAATTCATCGACTGGCCGCTTGAGGCTGGCTCCAAAAGAGACTCAATTCCCATATACCCCCATGATAAAAATGGCAGAAAAATAATAAAAGTAGAAAATAATATGTTTACAGCCTGGTATTTTGGTCTGTATAACTAAGTTTCTCCTTCATGACAACTGTGAGGGGGGGTGAATTTTTTTGTAACTCCTCCGTTTAAATTTTATTAAGTTTTAACTTCTGCATAATTAAGGGCGTGGCCACTTGAGTGAGGGGTGAACAGCCACTGCAGTCACTAGAATCGAGCTAGGCGGGCGTGGTTTCAGCAACCAGTCGCTTCACCCACGTCCCACCTCTTTACCCATTTTCGGATATCTGCGAGTGATGTGCGATGCACGCGGCCAAGATGGCAACGGCAGGCAACGCCTACTTAAAGCTTCAAAAACGATCTTCAGAAACCAATGGGTGACAGACACTACGTCCATCTTTTTTACAGTCTATGGTGTAAACGTTAATTGTCTTTCTCGTCCACCTGTGATACGAATTCAAAACCAGGTCTAAACAGCCTCTCTTTCTTTCCCTCTCTCTCCATCCTTTCTTACCTTTCTCTTCTACCTTCTTGTTTGCATTCTGCTAGACTCTTTCTCATTAATTGTCTCTGTGTTGTCCCAACGGCCCCTGTTATAGTGTTAAGTGTCTTTAACATACAGCAAATGGGTCTTGGCAGTGACGGATCAGTGCACCCCCACACCTGTCGTGGCCTGTTGGGCACCAGCCCGCCTGCCAACTGAAGGTTCTCACTGTGCCCTAAATTGATACCGTCTAAATTGTCATAGAAACTGGATCACTGTCTCCCATGGATGGATCGCTGCTGTCCGTCTTCATTATGAGCAGAGTCTTCAGCTGTGCACCACAATCTTCCTTTAGGGCAAAGAGAATTCATCAACTTCTCCAACTCCATCTCTCCCACAGATTCTGTTTTTCCTTTCTCAAAACCTTAGCTCCACATTCCTCTACTTCCTTACACCCACAGTCATTTGCTTCCTTTTCAGGTGAATGTCCACAATGAACATTTTTGGCAGTTTCAAAGCAGCATTATGTTACCTTCAACTTTACAGGTTGCAAATTAGTGTTAAAGGGAACAAGCAAATCTGCGTTTGAAACATTTTCGAAACATTTTTTACTTCGTAGGCATCCATTCACTTTACTTTAAACTGACACTGCTCTTTCTAAAACAAATCTTACGCGTTCCTCTACGTCAAACACTCCGTCAGAGCTTTCTGCGCTGTCTCTTGAATGAACAGTGAGTCACTTCAGATTAAAAGTATTTGCCAAATGTGTAAATGCCTAGTGTGCAAGACCCCTAAGACTTCAGTGCCCAGCCTACATTCTTTCATCTACAATGCAAGATGGGATGCTGATCAAAGTCCACACACCACAATTTCTGAGCTGTAAAAAGCTTTAAAAGTGGCCTACTTGTATTCAGTCTGACAGATATGTTGAGAGATGTTTTAAGATTAAATTCAAAAATCTATTTAATGAATGCATTTGAGCTCCACAGATCTGCAAAAGGGCCAGTCAAATGAATTCATGAGCGTCTAGCATGATTTTCTTAGTGTCGTATTTTGATTAAAGGAATAAATTCTTAAAAGAAAAATCCAGATAATTTACTCACCACCATGTCATCCAAAATGTTGATGTCTTTCTTTGTTCAGTCAAGAAGAAATAATGTTTTTTGAGGAAAACATTGCAGGATTTTTCTCATTTTAATGGACTTTAATGGACATCAACACTTAACACTTAACTCAACACGTAACAGTTTTTTTCAACGGAGTTTCAAAGGACTCTAAACAATCCCAAACGAGGCATAAGGGTCATATCTAGCGAAACTATTTTCATTTTTACAAGAAAAATAACAAATATACACTTTTAAACAACAACTTCTTGTCTAGATCCAGTCCTGAAAGCGTCAGTGTGACCTCACGCAATACGTCATGACGTTAAGAGGTCACAGAGGACGAACGCGAAACTCCGCCCCAATGTTTACAAGTGTGTTGGAAGAGGACCGTTCCTACGTTGTTGTATGTGGAATGATACTAATTAATGTCTTTGTGTCAGTTTATTGTTTACAATGGTCCGCAAATGTGTGTTTTATATATGTAACACGTGACCTCCCTACGTCACTACGCATTTACGTTAGGTCGTGCTGGACCGGATCTAGACAAGAAATTATGGTTTAAAAGTGTATTTGTTATTTTTCTTGTCAAAAATTAAAATCGTTTCGCAAGATAAGACCCTAATGCCTCGTTTGGGATCGTTTAGAGTCCTTTGAAACTGTTACGTGTTGAGTTAAGTGTTAAGTGTCCATTAAAGTCCATTAAAACGATAAAAATCCTGCAATGTTTTCCTCAAAAAACATAATTTCTTCTCGACTGAACAAAGAAAGACATCAACATTTTGGATGACATGGTGGTGTGTAAATTATCTGGATTTTTCTTTTAAGAAAATGGACTATTCCTTTAATATCAATATGCCTCTGTTGTTCACAGTCTTAAATCTTGAGCTCCAAGCAACTTTGTGGTAGCTAAATGTTAGGGTTTAATCAATGTTTGAAAGTCTGAGGACGACTGACCTACTACTGTATATATTCTCCAGGTTTTTCCCCAAGAGGCTTTGTGTAGGGCACCTTATCTTTCTTCCAGGGCTCACAGGCTTTGAGCTCCTAATTCAATCACTAGAGCTTTGACTACTCACTTAATTTCCATCCCAGTGCCCAAGCATCAGACCTTGCTCTATGACATTCACAGACACAATGGTAGATGGATAACCAACCTTTGTTTCTGGAGCATTCATATCCTAAACGATTTTGGCAGGGTTTCGGTAATTAATTAGCCCAGATGAGATGCTCAAGGTCAGGATATAACACTGTTTGCCACTATATTCACAGAAAGACCCTTTAATACACACACACAGTGGCTTCGTTCAAGACTATAGTTAGCTGTCTGTGTAGCCAGTATTTTAACACATTATAGGCTGTAACAAAATTTTTTACTTTCCATTGACCAAATGTGACCCTGTCTGTGAAATTCAGGCTAAAGTCATATAAACTAATTATGAGATTAGGAGCATCAAAGTTTGATTTCAACCTTTGACATGACCTTACTTAATCCATATTAAAGATATCAAAGTTATGTTTTCTCAGAATGTTCTTTACAAGCATTTGGTTTTCACAAGCAAATTGTAAGGTGGTATTGCATGACCAATTTTAAACTGAAATGATCATCCCTATACCATATGGTCGATTAAAATATAAAGCAGAAAAGGACATCCTGAACCTGTTTTAATAAACCAACAAATTAATTGTGCTCACCCCCCTTTTTTGACCACTTATATAAACCCTTTCAATCCTCAAATGCATGTTGTTATCCATCACCAGTTTTCTAAAATTAATGATGTGTCTCCCGTGCACACATACATCAGCATCTGGGACGTGACATAAACTCTCTTCTGATTTAAAATTTAATCAAAACATCAGATGTCAACTATTGTAGACGGCATTCAGACATAAGCATTATTTACATAGCTGTTAGAGAATCTGAGGTGGTTTTAAAAAGAGAAGCAGAACAGTTTGTTTATTAAATGTCAATCTTCATTGAAGCTGTGCGTGAACGTATAACAGCCATGATAGGACGAAGACACAATCGCACACATTGGCAGGGTACTCCATCAGTGACAGGAAATTAGAGAGAGAGAGTTTTAGAAAGCATTCACACGACACCGTTTTCAAGTTTTTAATGGTGTTTTGGCCATTCAATTGTTTGTCAGTAGCATATTGGGGGCTTGAAAATGAAAACTTTTGAAATGTGAGTAGGGGTGCACCGATAAATGCCGATATATACACTAATAATACGTGGTCAAAAACTATTCTGAATTGCACAACCGTTATTATTTACAACTATTTCATGTACTACGGATTTTGATCAGTAAGTCCTTATCGATCTGAAATCACGGTTCGTTTGAGTCGTTTATAACATGCATTTGAAAAAGCAACACTCGTCAAACATAATCATTATACATATATTTTTATTATCATGAAAATACCTGAATAGGTTTGAAGAACAGCAATATAAATATATATCATTGAGCCATTTCCTGGTGCTGCATGTGTATGGTTCTTTGTCTACAGCGCATATTGAATTTCTGCACTAGAGCGCCCTCTGGCTTTTGGATGTAGCGTCATTTCATCGTAATTCATTGAGAAGCAAAGCAAGCATCATCGACCAATATATCGGTGCACCCCTAAATGTGAGGTTTTTTATGTTACCACTACTGTCTGTGTCTGAAAAGCCCCATATAACTTCATTCACTATTCCTAACATTAGTTCACTGATATAGTCCACCTGAATAAATGAAATTGAATGAATGAATTTAAATACTGAGTGCCCCGGAAGCACTACATTTTGTGTCAAGACCATAAACTGTAAAAATAAGGACATGGTAGTGTCCATGACGTCATCGATAGGTTTGTGAAAAGCTTTTTTGAAGCCAATAGTGGGCAGGGCATATTGTCACCACCACTGATCTATAGACGGTTTCATCGGACGCACGTCTGGATCCGAACCTTACTTCCGGTTTCGTTTTTTAATGGTCTGACTAGTTGCTAAACTGATCTCTTGAACAAATGCCTCGTCGAAAATAACAAATGTTTTGGTTTCCTAGGTAATCTTTGTGTTGTTTTTTTGCTTGTTATATAAATACGTACTTTGTTGTTATTTATTCTTAGCGGAGTTTACCGGAAGTTACGTGCGGACCGCGACAGCCGCTTGTTTATGTTGTTACTGCTGAAACCGTCTATATAAATAACTGGATTGCGCCCGTGCCGCCATGTTGGTATACCCAAACATTCTATTAAATCAATGGACGTTATCAGATTTTAATGATAAAACATCACTGTACTAGTCTTTGTTTTTATATCTGAAGTCTCCCTGTACATTATTATAACGCAAACGTCTTTAGCATGTACATCATTTACTGAAAGTTGTACATTTTGCTTTTTAAACAGTTATTATACATTCATCTCTAGTATCAGATCAGCAGACAGACCGCAACATATTTAGTATAAATGAAAAGCGTGCTGATTCTGAAATCTAAATGTACCAGTTGTTTTGCTGATTATTATGTTTATAAGTTTCTAACTATAAAGTGAAGATGAGGCCTGTAAGTAAATTGACACGAACATTAAGCAGATTCTGTTAGCCAGTCACAGTCTGTTCTGACTGTTTGGCATACTGGCTAAGCTAAAACAAAGACATTGAGCTAAATGTTTTCCCTTGTGCATATAAACACCTCACTGTGGCCACTCATACCGACCTTGATGTACTTTATGCCCGTGCACAGCTTTCTAATGACAGACACTGTTCACATTGACCTCTCAGTGCTACTCTTGCCGTGTCACAGACGAGGACCAACACCCACTAAGTGACTCCCTGGTTGAGGATACATGTCAATGTGAGGTAGAGGTGGAGGCGTGCTGTAGCACACATCAAGGCCTCATCTGTGGTTTATCAAGCACAGATCTACATAATTACCATAGACTTAATTATATTGTAGTAGACGGCTGGAAATCTTTCTTCATCACAAAAGAATGAGCGATGCATCAGTCTCATTAGCATAGATATTAGGCTGCCATTATGTTTTCGTAACAGACGAAGGGCAGCGGTGTTAAAGCTCCATTCTTCTCTGTGCACGGTGGATGTGCTTAAACTGCTCCCACCTCTCTGAAATAAAAACGCAATCTTTTTTTACTTAGATTAAACACAATTCGTGACATTTCAACTTTAATATGACACATTGCAGGGTCTGCTGCTTGGATTAGCATGGTAGGTTTGCAAGAGAGCAGGCAAGTTTAGAGGAGTAAGCTGGCTTTTGATGTGTTTGCTTACTGTTGTGTAAAATCCAGGACTTACTTTTTAATGCAGTTTCTTAAAAACTTCACTTCACAGTCTATACTTTCACTTCATGTCATTTTTGGCATACATGGCCCAGTTTATACCCTGCATATGGTTTTGTTCACAGAAGTGGTTAGGCATTAAAAATAAGCATTTACAGTACACGTGACAAGTCACGCTTCAGGATGGATTAGGGTTTCTGCTTTATATGTGATGTGGATATATGCGTTACAAGTTTCTATGTGGTTTAAGTCAGTGGTTCTTAAACTGGGGACCCCAGTTTTATGTCATTTTATAAAATAAATGAATTTATCATAAAGTCTGTGTAATTAAATCTCAGAAAAATAAAGCTAATAACCAACAGCACTAAATTAAATAATTTAATATGTTTTTTTTAATTCAAATATTACTTTTTGGAAGGGGGGAGGAATGTGCCTAAAAAGTTTGAGAACCATTGGTTTAAGTGATCCAGTCACAAAAAGTTTTCAAACTCATTTGGACCTGGATTTATTTTACGGCCACTTAAGTAATACATCTTAATATTACTGTAGATGTAAATTGGGTCTCTGTTACATTTGTCTGGAAACCACAACTGCAAATTCGAGTGAACCTCTCAGCATCACTATTTGCTCGCTTTTAAGTGCACTTTTCCAATTTTAATTGTCCATCCTAGTATGTTGTACTTTTATCTGTTTAACTCCTTTAGGCAATCTTCTCTCAGGCTCTCTTCTGCCTGCACTTTCTATCTATAATAATTATACACATGTGACTGCTTCATTCAGAGCCACTTCACATCTGCAAGGCAGCAAATGAACGCTCTCTCTATTTTTTTTTTTTTTTAAAGAAAGCAGACCAAAAAGTCTTTCATGTATACATCTCAGTCATCTGGCTAATAGGTGTACTTCTGAAGCTCATGAATATGCATGGCCTGGGATATGATTATGTGAATGATTGACAGTCAGAAGAACCCTTCTTCTGTCAGTGGGGGTTGAAATTTAGCTACCTATTAACTGTTCACCCTAATGGCTGCCTGGGATTTTGTATCATCAACAGAACTCCTGAAAGATTAAAATTATAAAGATTTTAATAACATGCCATTTATAAAATGGCATAAAACACTTTGTAGATTCCAGTTTTCATCGTAAGTTATAAATATGCTTGATTATAGTGTTTCTCATACTTGGACTACGTTCACACTGCCATCAAAATCCAATTTTTTGCTCATATGTGCCCGATGTCTGTCTCTTTGTATTACAGTGGCAAAATTTTGTCAATCCGACTGAATTCCATACAATTGAAGGTTATGACGATACAGTTTACATGCACCCTTATCATTGCAATCTGATTTAAATGTTCGTTTACATGTACATTCTACAGAATCCGAACCAACGTCTGCGCAAGCGCACAGTCAGGGTTGCCAGATTCATTTATCAAACCTTCCGAATGGATATTCAAAACTAGCCCAAAAGCATCCCTATGACTGTCCATAGCCCAAATATCAATAAATAATCAATGAAATCATTTAATCTTTAACCCGCAGAAAAAACAACAACTGGTGGAAAAGTTTAAACAGTAGCCCAAATCTAAACATAAACCAAGCAGAAGACTTGGCGAAGCTACGCTGCTGACAGCATCTCTCGTTGAGTTCAGGCTTTATCTCTGGATTAAAGTCAAAACTGAGTTGGAGAAAGTTGTGCTTAAAAAGTTTTCAGATATAGGTAATGAAAACATGCTTCTCAAAAGGCAAAATGCTATTTTATTGCTTTAAGTAAACTAAGGTTTTAAAAGTTCACATAAACACTGCAGAATGTACGTTGCGTGTACAGCGCATGACTCCATTAACGTTACCTTAATTATGCGTGATGCCATTGCATTGTTGTTGCGTGTTTCTGTGACGAGAATCATGTTATATAAGAGCATGTGCACAATGCATTTTTGCATCCGACTGAGAAAATACTACGATTCACGCATTTACATTTAGTCATTTAGCAATCGGTTTTGTCAAAAGCGACTTACAAATGAGGTAAACAATAGAAGCAATTATAGCAACACAAGAACAGCAATACATAAGTGTTCTGGAAATAGTCTAATCAAGTCTAACACAGTATACATAGCCAAGGGTTGGTTAGTAAAAATTGTATTTTATTTTTTTTAAAGAAATGTACACGTTTACATGCGTGCTTTTCTCCTGCTGATTGGATCACAGATCGGAGTACACCACCCCCTTCAATACGATCCAAACTGGCATCCAATCGTCCTCAATCGTATTAATTAAGATGTTTAAATGATGGCTTTTCAATACGATTGAGCCATCAATACAATTACAAACAGATTATTTGGTTGCATGTAAACCTACCTAGTGTGAACAGCACAAACCACATGATTCTGGTTTGAGCTACTTCCAAATGTGGTTCTAAATCAGATACAGATCAGATGTTTTGCAATGCGACCCCAGTCTGATTATTCATATCAGAATTCATGCAACTTTTACGCCATTCTAGATCGATATGCGTCACAATTGCAGAAATATACATCAACGGCATGTTTGCAAAATCCCCTTAAAAACATTCAAGACAATAAATTTAAGCTTCTATTGCACATCGCCTTATACACAAAAGCCCCTAACATGCAAATAAGTGTTTTTGACTTTCCTGAAGCATTGTCCAGATGACCGACCCACACGTGACCCAGGAGCGGACTGCCTGATAAAATGCGACGACTGGCCGGTCTGCGCAGCTTTATATGAAGTCCACGACACCCGCTCAGTAGTCTGCACATTCATTTCCATATTACCGTGTGCTGTGCGTGACATATTATTGTTCTTCTGAGCACGCGATGCAGTTCAGGACCACGACCAGTTCACACAGCTGTCGGATTTTATCCACGTAATGTCAAACAAAAAGTCGGATATAAGCAAAGAATCAGAATTAAGCATTAATGTTTGCAGTCTGAACTTGGTCTTAGATTAACACAGGAAAAAGTCGTAGGCCCTGTTTACACCTGGTATTAAGATGCATTTTGGTTGATCGGAAAATACACCTCTATTTAACGTTTACATCAGTGCTAAATAGAGATGTATTTTTACTCATCTGCATGTGAGCAGTGTTTTTTTTTAAATGCGCTATTTTTCAGTGGCAGCTTTTTTGCACAGCCCTCATGACCTTGTGATCCCCAAAACCATTCGTGCTGAAACCATTAGATCTAGAATACAGCAATATACCTCAAAGTCGTTCTTTATGCTATTTAGGATTGTGCATTTTATGCTTTCATGCGGGTTTCTAATGTGCTTCATAACTAGTCCTATTTGTAGCTTTAATGTGAATAAATGCTCTTTTAAAACTTTTTATGAAAGTTTGAGTTCTATGAGTGACAGAATGTTGTCATAGTATAAAAAGCTTTTTAATCTCAAAACATCAAGGAATCGATTTCTCATAAGGCCCATTTAAAATCTCTGTTCTATACAAAAGGAGAATTGCCAGCAATGAATGTTTGTTATGTTGCCAGTGCTTTTTTATTGTTCTTTATGGGAAGTCTGCATTATCTATTGAGATTGTGGGTCTTGTAAATAATAAATAAATCCTTTATCAATAAATAAACCAAATGAAAGCATCTTTATCTCGGCAGCGCAGTGTGTCGACAATTAACTGGGGCTAACAAATTGGACACACGCAGGAGGAGGGAATACAGCGCAGCGTTTTCTTACAAAATCACGGATGCACTCAAAACATTTTCCCAGTTTGCTTTTTCCGCTGCCAGCCTCCCCCTCTGATGCCGCCTCCCTGTTACTGAAAGCCGTCACAAACGGACTCTAATCAGCCTTTGAGCTTTTTAACCACGCTGCTTGATTTGCTTCATTTATTGCTTTTCCTCGTCTTCTCTTTTTACCCTCTCTCGCTTTTCCGCGCAATTATTGATTTTCCCTATTCGATTTACAACAGAAAAGAAATGGTTTGCAGTTTTATCAAGAACAAATGCCTTGTTTAATTAGATTGTTTAATCATGCCTGGTGAAGTTAAAGATTCTGTCTGAATTTAATTGGGTGCTTTTCTTCACTATGAGACATGCAGGAGACCTCACAAGACTTCAGACCTCATCCTCTGTCTATCATCTATAGAGCGGGGAACCGTAACTGTAAAAGAATGATGTGAAACTTGCACAACGAGTGCTTATTGCTAATATGCAGTGGTCATTTCCACTTGCGATTCTTTTTTCTTTATTAGAAACTAAAAGGCTTTTCTGGTGCCTAGCAGACGAAACAAATCCTCAACTCTAAACTGCCATGTGTTTCCCTCCTGTGATTTCCTCTACATAAATAATCTCATGTTAATCTGTGAAATAATGTATGATTGCTGTAGTCAAACAACAGTATTATGTGCTTTAAAAATGCCATTGTGTTTTGAGCAATGCTGAATGCATCTGTGATCAGCCACAAATGAATAAATATTGTAGACAGTTTATCTTGCTACACAAAACCTATGCAACAACAACATTTTGTATTTTAGCTTTTGAGACTAGAGACATTTAAAGAAGTGTGTGACATGACAGTCTTATCTATTGGTTTTGCTGTAGTGTATTGTAAATGAGCTGCTGGTGTTCTGGAGTTTTCTGAAGAGATTCATGAAGAAGTGACTGCCAGGATTTTAAGAGACTCTTCAGTGTGCACTAAGTCAATAATGCTTCATTATTGAGGGCATGCACAAAAGATGTCATTTTGCATTTACAAGAGAAATGCCTGTTAGCCTGATAATAGCTGAACGTTTAAAGGAAAACACCACTGTTTTTTTATATTTTACTATGTTCTTACCTCAACTTAGATGAATTAATACATACCTATCTTTTTTCAATGTGTGCACTTTTAATCTTTGTACAGTGCTTTGTGAATGTGTTAGCATTTAGCTAGCCCCATTCATTTCTATGGCCCCAAACAAAAGTTGTATTTTGCGCCACCATACTTTAAATAGGGAAAACATGGAAGTGTTTGGTGGCTTCTAAATTCATCCCTGTTTGAAGCCATATGAATGAATGGGGCTATAGGCTAAATCCTAACACATTCATGCTGTACAAAGATTAAAAGTGCACGCATTGAAACAAAAATAGGTATATATTTATTTGTGTAAGTTGAGGTAAGAACATAATAAAATATTGAAATAATAACATTGTTTTATTTATTGAAATAAAACCCCTGTTATGTTTTTTGGTAGCACTTTATTTTAATGTCTTTGTTACATGTTGCATACGGAAATAATAACAGTAAATTGTGCATAATTGCATGTCACTATCCCTAAACCAAAGCATAATCCAAACCCTGTAGGTTGTAGATGTTGGTAATCATTATTATGACTTAATTTTTATAAATTAAAGGTATTATTGGTGATAAAGTGTAACCTGTTTTTTTACATTACATGTATTATTATTGTTATTATGCGAAGAACAACTTTGTGGTATAAAAACAGTACATTTTGTAATTAATGTTTTAAATTTACCATTACTGTTTTATTTGTACTACATGCATTGATAACAAAACTAGCAGAGATTCACACCGTTTATTCCCTTTATTTATAAAAATAAATTTTTTGATCTTTGACAGGCATTACATGGATTGATCTCATAGATTTTTTCTTTAAAAGTGCTCTAAAAATGTATCAGTTGGTTCTTTTTTAACCCATAATTTGGTAAAAAAAAAAAGGGACAAGCCCAGCCGTTGGGTTAAATTAACCCAGAAATTATATTTGACCCAACAATGGAGACTGTCCAACAAAAAATAACGGCTTCATAAGTAATTTGTGCAAGCACCTTATTACGATGTTAAGTGACGTATTAAGGGATTAGTGCCCTCTAGCGGCAGTAGCTTATAAATACAACCTGTTACGTTTTAAGGTTTTGCCTTATACATCAGATTAGACATTTAATTTTAAGAATTTGTAAATGTAGAAAGAGTTTCATAAACATTTATGGTTTTAAAGATATTTTGGAGCATCAAACCCCACCCTCACCCTAACATTAAACCCAACCACTTCTCAACCATATAAAACACAGCACGCAAATAAAAGTACAGTCAGGTATTTATTGCATAAAAAAGTATAAAAGTATTACAAACCATTTGCGAACTGAAGCCATACGATTACTTTATATAAAGAACTCATTCAAACATAAACCAGCTTGACGTAGACGGTCACAAGAGCCAATAGCGCTTAACATTCTTAGCTGAAGTAATGATCTGATTGGTCACGAGACACACGAAAGCCAATGCCTTTTCACAATCATAGATGATGTAGCATTGCGGCAGTTTTTGAATCAGTGTACGTTCGGATCTGATATTTACAGCTGATTGTCTTCACTTTTGCATCTTGTCTTCAAATAAATCGATCGTTTGACCTCGGTACACTTGTTAAATTTTAAGTACATTTTTTAAAAGTTGTGACTGTTTTGTATGCTGTGTTTATATCTATAATAAATAAATGGGTATGTTACGTGCCCTAAATGCCTCAATAGTGTAATGTGTAATAAAATATAATTAATCCTGGCTGTTTAAGATGTAAATGTTATCCCTGTACATGTCATCATAGCAAAATTATACCCCAAAATATAATTTTATACCCTAATATATTACGTTTTACCTGCTGTCGCCGGTAGAGGCGCTAATTTAGTAAATCCATCTATTGGTCGTATTTGGTGAAGTGGACAAACAACCAAAGCAATCATAGGGTTGCAGGATATGTTGCAACAATGGGTTAAAACAAACCAGCACTGGGTTGAAACAAAGTTAAATTACAACCCATGGTGCTGGGCTTGTTCCTTTTTGAACCAACGCTGGGTTGAAAATAATGAGTGTAGTCCCATAAAGATATCTGAACAGTACACATACTGTTTTTTATGTTCATGTTATTTATTCTATCTGTCTTGTTTAGTACTTTGTTTTGCTTGTACTGGCTCAGGGGTACTGTTTTGGTCTCTATTGTTGGAGTCTTTCGATTTGAAGGGATATTCTGTGTAACTCATAATGATCTCAGCAAGGTCTAACACAACTCTATAACACATTTTAGGTACACTATATTTTATACAGTACTGTGCAAAAGTCTTAGACCACCATGCTACCATAAGATTTGTTGTTTTTGCAATTGTATAGTGATCATATATAATAATTTATCAGTCTCTTTATTAGAATACAACCAGAAAATACAGGAAATGTGTATGTAGGATTAAAAACTGTATAAATGTCTGAAGTGTCAAGTATTTAAGGTAAACTCCCCTTCCACTTGAGCAATAGCAGCTGCAGGATCTCTTAAACCTAAATGAAATTAAATCCTAATTTCTAATTCTAATCGAATGACTTCAGGACTTCATTCTCCTAAAAAAAGCTCAAGATGTGTTTCGTGTCAAGAGAGGTCACACTAAATACTGACTGATGCCTGAAGAAGACATTTAGCTCTGAAAATTATTTTGTTTCAATTTTGTGTACATATTTTCTGTTTATCTTAAAAAGAGTGAAAAATAAATATGGATGGACATTAAAACTTTGCTGAACAACAAAGCTGGTTATGGTGGCCTAAGACTTGCACAGTACTGTACATCATTTATAATATCTCAGTTTGATAACCGAAATGTTAAGTAGTATGTCAGCAGGCAGTGGTTTTATACTGCAGACTTCTCAAACACACAGCTGTCACATAAAACAGAATTCTGAATTTTTTTAAAAATATATATATATATATATATATATATATAATTATATGCTTATATGCTTAGTGTATATAACACAGGATGTCCAAAGCCCAATCAGAGGTTAAAAAAGCAAAATCATACTGTGGTTTGTTAAATCAGCTTCGCTGCAGGGATTGTGTTTTCGGACCAGAGGTATAAGTGTGTTCACGTCGCTGTTATTCTGGAGATGGTCCAGGCTTAAAGACGAATTATGAGAATTTGCTAGAAGTGCAGAAATGCATAGTGGGGATTACTGGAGCCAAAGCATTAGTTGAAAATTGGATTTTTAGCAAAGAGCCATTAAAGCAGAAAAAAAATCAAGTATGAAGTTTAACAGATGCTTATTTACTTGTGGGTATAAAAATTTTTCATATTTTGTTCTATTGCAAGAAAGTCTGTGTGTGTTCACGGACAAATGAAGTAGTGATGCAGTAGCATATGTTTACTGTGTTTGAAAGTGTGCCTGAACCATATGCATGTTCCCAAGAACACACATGAGTAACATCACTTTTACTTTTAAAAGGATAGTTCACCCAAAAATGAAAATGATGTCATCCTTTACTCACTCTTATGTTGTTTCAAACCTGTATACATTGCTTTATTCTGATCAACACGAAGGAAGATATTTTGAGGAACGTTTGTGACCAAACCATTTGTGAGTCCCATTCACTTCCACATGGGAAAAAGATTACTGTGGAAGTAAACAGGGCTTCGTTTTTGGAAGAACTATTCCTTTAAAGGATTAGTCAATTTTCTTAAAAAATCCAGTTAATTTACTCACCACCATGTCATCCAAAATGTTGATGTTTTTCTTTGTTCAGTCGAGAAGAAATTATGTTTTTTGAGGAAAACATTCCAGGATTTTTCTCATTTTAATGGACTTTAATGGACCCCAACACTTAACCCTGTACACTTAACTGTACAGCGTATTTTGAATGTGTTAGCATTTAGCCTAGCCCCATTCATTCCTATGGTAGCAAAAAAAAGTTTTATTTTGTGGCACAATACTTACTGGTATAACTCCTCATGTAACAGTCTTTAAATAGGGAAAACACGGAAGTGTTTTGGTGGCTTCCCTGTTTGGTAGGAATGAATGGGTCTAGGCTAAATGCTAACACATTCACAACACGCTGTACAGTGCACGCATTGAAAAAAGATAGGTATGTATTAATTTGTCTAGGTTGAGGTAATAACATAGTTTATTATGGCAAAAGGGTAGACTATTCCTTTAACTCAACACTCAACAGTTTTTTTTCAACAAAGTTTCAAAGGACTCTAAACGATCCCAAACGAGGCATAAGGGTCTTATCTAGCAAAACAATTGTCTTTTTTTGACCAGAAAAATTAAAAATATGCACTTTTAAACCACAACTTCTGGTCTATCTCCAGTCCTGTGATGCACCAGCGCCACCTCACGTAATTACGTAATGCCGTGGAAAGGTCGTGTGTTACATATATGAAACGCACGTTTGGGGACCATTTTTAAAAATAAACTGACACAAAGATATTATTTAGTATCGTTCCACTTACAACAACGGAACGGTCCTCTTTCTCCACACTTGTAAACACTGGGGCGTAGTTTCACATACTTCATCCGTGACCTCTTGACGTGATGACGTATTACATGAGGTTGCGCTGGCGCCTCACAGGACCGGAGGAAGACGAGAAGTTGTGGTTTAAAAGTGCATCTTTTTTATTTTTCTTGTCAAAAATGACAATCGTTTCGCTAGATAAGACCCTTATGCCTTGTTTGGGATCGTTTAGAGTCCTTTGAACCTCTGTTGAAAAAAACTGTTAAGTGTTGAGTTAAGTGTTAAGTGTTGGGGTCCATTTAAGTACATTAAAATGAGAAAAATCCTGGAATGTTTTCCTAAAAAAAAACATAATTCCTTCTTCCCTGAACACAGAAAGACATCAACATTTTGGATGACATGGTGATGTGCAAATTATCTGGATTTCTTTCTTTAAAAAAATTACTTATCCTTTAAGTGCTGATTTGCATCTGTCTTCTACACATATTCATTGATCTGCATTTCTAAAACCTAGTACTGCATGTGCAGACGTGACCCTATGTTTGCCTTGTCCCTCTTCTTCATTGTGTTTTCTTAAGCTCCTCTGGTGCTCGTAAATCCACTCATAGTGTGAAATAGCATCCTGTGCCCATGACGGTCACACCTGACGCACCTGTAGGTAATTCAATAAGAATGAGCCACATGCCAGCAGCCCTGTGCTCCTTAAAGTGTTATTCTGACATCTTATTTCTGTCTGCCATAACCCATACCAGCATAACCTCAGCAACAAAACACATTCATACTGATTACAGGCCTGTTCACACCACAGCCAAATGTGACCCTGTCTTTGAGATGACACTACTCAGTCCCTATTAAAGATATCAAGGTTATATTTTTACAAAATGTTCTTTACATTATGTAGGATGATTGGGTCACAAATGTTTGGAATCATGAAAACTTTTGAGTCATTCACATTTTGTATTTGGTGTATATCAGCCTAAACTAATATAATCCTCCAGAAGTCATTGTTCTAACAAATGCTCTTCTTGCTTTCTCTCTCTTTTAGTGAGTAAACTACAGGTGCACAAAATCAACCAGAGCCTGCAGTTTCTTGAGGACAGTCGGGTGCGTGTCAACTGTTCCATCACCTCTCAAACCAGCCCTGAATCCCAGCATGCCGTGCTGTGGTACGCCCACAAAACCGAGCCAGGAGTACCTGACGAGCTGCTGTTAAAGATCGAGCACTCTGGAGCGTTCGAGTACGGAGCGTATGCGGAAGAAGAGCGTCTGCGCAGCCGCGTGCAGTCAGAAAGGCTTTCTCCTCGGCTGTACAGCCTGACCTTGCACCGCTCCGAGACCAGCGATTCTGGAACGTACTACTGCCGCGTGGAGGAGTGGCTCATGGACCCTGAAGGAGCCTGGTACCGCTTGGCACAAGACGATTCGGGCTTCACACATGTGGTGGTGAGACAGCCAGGTAAGAAGGTGGTTGCAATATGTACAATGGCACCCTACTGACAAAGTTGGCCTCAGTTTCTGTAGCCGAGCCATTCAATTTTAGATTCAGTTGTAGGGGCGCGTTACAGTCCCATGGGCTTATCGGGCCATCTGGCACGGAAAGAACAGCATGAAAACATTCTCCCCCTGTGACCATCGTGGACCCCAGCCATCCTGAGCCCAAGCCGAATCATTCATCAGCATGTGTGTCTTTATAAGAGAGATAAAACAGAACAGAGCCTTTGTACCCTCCCCACACCGAATGAGCCGTACCACATGGGACCTTAGCACTCACACGCTACCCACTTGCATGTGGTGAGGGGGAGTCCGAATCACAGTCACAATCACAGCTGATAGCACCCACAGGCCTTATTCATAAAGCCCATCTGAGCACCACACAGATGCTGTTTTGCTGTTCTCCCCACAGAGACCCCTTCTGTAAACTCCCATAACTATTAATGTGCTTTTTGTGCCCCATGCCACACCCATGACTTTGCCCCTGGCCCTTTGTACAGTATGTACATCTAATATGGCTCAGGTGACTATGCAATACTTTTGTGATGTCACCCGGGCTCGTTGAAAGCATGTGGCTTGATTATTATTTCTGAATCTTATTCAACTATAACAGATGAAAAAGATCCTGGTAAAACTAATGAGTAGGTCTAGTCTTGCATCCTTTTAATGGCAACAGCAATAATAAAGAATGCCTTGGCATGCATAGCTTTCTATTCGTAGCTTTCTTATATGAGAAGTGAGTTTTGTTTTATAGTCTCCTGACTGCAGCTGCCTAATCTTATCTATATTAAAAGGTGTTTGGCATTGCAAACATGTCTAATCCGTCCTTCACATCCTACCTGACAAACTCATCAGTATTACTGCCCTACACACGGGTCATCGACTTACCGCTTGTGCACAGACACGTTTTGTTGTGCAGTTTGTCATCTGGTTTATTAAGCGAAATAGTTTTAGATGCACAGGTGGCCAAGACATCTGCTCCGCTGAGCTCAACAAGGTCACCAAAGTGAGTTTTGGCAGATCAAATAGAGTTTGTTGGTCAAGTAACTTTGTAAAAAACAATAACGCAATCGGGGCCAATGGTGTAGCCGTCAGTCGTCTGACATATGGTGCAGACGCGCTTTCGGCGACCCAGGATCGATCTCCGTCCCCTTTGCCAATCCTGTCTGTCAGGGGTGTCCACTCCTGCTCCTGGAGGGTCGGTGTCTCTGCAGAGTTTTATTCCAACCCTAATCAAACACACCTGATCCATCTAATCAAGGTCTTACTAGGCAGACTAGATACTTTGAGGCAGGTGTGTTGAGGGAAGTTTTAGCTAAACTCTGCAGGACACCGGCCCTCCAGGACCGACTTTGGACACCCCTGCTGTACGTCATCTGTCAAATAAAGGCAAAAAGGGCCCCAAAAATAACTTTGTCTCTATAAAGTCAATCTTGAAAAGTGTTTCTACACACATTAAAAATGTATTGCTGAATCCAAAAAAAAGAGTTGCAGAATTGCAGAGTACACCGTTAACTCTTCCCCCGCCATTGATGAGTTAACTCATCAATTAAAAGAAAATGCATCCCTGCTAATGACGAGTTTTTCCGGCAATTCGTAATACTGCTATTATCCTTACGCAACTTCTAAAACCCGGAAGTATAGCCATGGGCAAACAGCTGTATGTCCTTGTAAGTTTTGAGGATCACTCTGAATTAGATCTCGATCAAAAAGTCTTTAAAAAAAAATCATTATCAAAGCTTTTTGCGCAAAATTGTTTCTTTTTTAAGAAACTTACCCATATTTGAGAGGTGATAAAAGAGGATAAAATTTTTATTTTTTTTTAAAGCAGAGGGTCTGTTCTTTCATTTCATATATTGTATGTTTATATATTTGAAAATAATGAATAATGTTGGCGCTGGCTGGCAACTTAAAAAAAAGGGTGCGCAAAGAGTTAAACAGTTTTTTCCATGTCTGTGTTGGGGATTATTTGTGCAGGGTTAAAACGGTGGCTCGATGAGGCATTTGAGCCACTGCACATGGCCCCGCCCCTAACACGATTGTGAGCATCCAATTAGGTTGCAGCTGTATTTGAAGTTTGAGAGGTGACTGGAGCTTCCTCCGAGTGGGTGTGGTTTCATTCAAATTTGGTTGGGTGGTTAATAACACATTTTTCTGTGGTTTAACAAACTCAAAGATTTTATATCTGACTTTACAGGGACTTTAAAGGCGGGGTGAATGATCTCTGAAAACCAGTGTTGATATTTGAAAACACCTAAACAAACACGCCCCTACCCCAATAGAATCTGGACCTTCTTTTGATAGACCCACCCCACACATACGCAACCCAGGTAATAGAGACAGAGCGCAGCGCGTCATAACCTGAAAACCACGCCCACCGGGGGGAAAACAATCCAACCGTCTCCATTGACTTTGTATTGCGAGAGGCTGCCTCCTTGTCATTTCTGGCTTATAACAAAAAACAGAATAATGCCTAAAAGCTGCTGTGTGACAATATGTACAGCTAACAAGCCAAAGAACCCAGAAATAAGTTTTCATAAGATGTCGACCTCAAAAAACGAGCGTTTAAAGACACAAAAGTGGAAAACAGGCAACTTTTCATAGTACTCCTATTAGTAGAACTGCGTCCACTAGGGGGAAATGTAGTCGGCGATCCACTTTTTTCTCCTTAAAGGTTGGGTTTTACTGCTCGACAGCTTATAAAAACTTATTTCTGGGTTCTTTGGCTTGTTAGCTGTACATATTGTCACACAGCAGCTTTTAGGCATTATTCTGTTTTTTGTTATAAGCCAGAAATGACAAGGAGGCAGCCTCTCGCAATACAAAGTCAATGGAGACGGTTGGATTGTTTCCCCCCCCGGTGGGCGTGTTTTTCAAATTTGCATAACTGCGCTCTGTCTCTATGATGTTGGTTAGTAGACACTCCCCTTAATGCTGATTGGCTACAAGTGTGTTTTGGTACTCTGCCCAACTCCCTTTTCCAAAGTGTTTTTCAAAAATCATGCACCCCGCCTTTAAAACAAAACAATAATGCAAATCGGACACATTGACATGGATCTAATGTATTCTTTCCAAATGCATTTTTCCTAGTTTGCAGCATTTAATCATCATTTCAGCAATCTGTAACTTGAGCTGTCTTTTGTGAATCCCATCTAGATGTGCTTGAAAACTCTTCAATTTTATTTCCCTGGGGATAAATAAGCATCATATCACCTTCCCGGTGCATCGTTGCCTGAAATAGCATCCGTATTTGTAAAAAGATTGTAAATGAAAAGTTCACCACCACCTAATCTGCCATCTTTACAGTCGAACTGCACCGATTGCACATGAGCAGAAGATAAGAGCAGGCCCTTAAAGTTTCCAAGAGAAATTCAGTATTTTTAGCCCAAATTCAGCTCAGGCCCCTCTGAAGAATCTTGCGATTTCTCACGCTAAATGTGTGCTGATCTCCACCTTCATCTGAGAGTGACACACAGCACAGCTTGTGTGAGACCCTGCAGAAATTGGTTTAAGAATAGAGAGGTTGTGTTAGAATATGCAAATCCATTTCATACCCGTGCAAACCTTCAAGTAACACAAGATATTCTGCTTAGCTCTGAATTTATTTACTGTAGTTTAAGACCGCATTAAATGACTCAACAGGTGCAGTTTGTCTTTATATTTATTACTAAAACAGGGAGCTTAGATGGGACAAATCGAACGACTCATCCTTTTTTGTATATAGCCAGTTGGCTTCTAGTGGCTCATGAAGCATGATTTGTTTCTTTCTAGTGGCAGTCTTTAAGTATATGATCTTAAATCTTGCATATATAGACTACATTTCTTCAAATAAATTGACTCAAAAGAATCAAAAGAATACTAAAACAGGAACTTTTTCATAAACATCATCATACTTTAAATGAATCTAATTATCGGTTTTGTTTACAGTGGCGAAATTACAAGTGGAGGAGGCAGAATCCAATATCACAGTGCCTGAAGACGGGTCAATCCGGCTTGGCTGTAGCATCCCATCTCAGTCATCGAAAGATTCCCGCTTTTCTGTATCCTGGTATGTGAATCGTCAGGGACAGGAGGAGGATGATTATCAATGTGTCTTTTCCATCGGTCACGATGCAGTGTTTGGTAACGGCAACTGCAGCCCAACGGAGGAGCCCGGTCCGAACTCTCGCCTGCAGTTTGAGCGCACCACCTCCGATCTGTACAGTCTGACCATCCAGAAAGCTCGGTCAAGAGATGCAGGCAATTACTATTGCCACGTGGAGGAGTGGCTGCTGAATCCACGCAACGCCTGGTACCGCCTGGCCACCAACAACTCTGGGGTCACCATTGTTAATGTTCTGTGGCAGGGTAAGGGTTTGCATTTTATAAATCACATAAAGTACGTATGGTGTATTATTTTCCAAGCGTTGCATTTCCTGCTGAGGAGTAATTCAGTAAGAAATTGTTATGTCTATACTGACAGCAATGATGCGTGAAGCAACAGAATCACTTCCATTAGAACGTGCCATGTTTAATATATAACTGTGTGGAGCAGGACCAATGAGATTTGACCCGAATAAAATGGCAACTGAGGGAGCAACAGAATGACGCTTGTAGCATCTCAGGCTTATTGTTTATATGCTTAAATTGAAGTACTACCGGTAGTTGTGCAATGTGATACTGTATATATGTATAGACGGTATTTGCAAATCACATTGGGCAGAACATAGGACAGAAATGAAACTATTACTAATACTGATAAACATGTATCATTATAAAATGCTTAGAGTGTAACATACTATTGTGCATAAAATTGCACAGTGTACTCTGTGGAGTATTTTTTAACTCTTAATGGGGTCGCACACCGGACGAGAAGCACAGCGCCGTGCCATGAATCTAAAAACAGAACACATTATTTTCTATGAATGTATGCACACTGTCGGCAGTTGTCCGCTGTGACTCTGGACACTGCTCAAATCCCTGCGTGCCACTCACATAGTTTAACATTTAAATAACATATTTGTTTCAAATCATTAGCGATTAACAATGGCTGCTAACATATAATTTGTGTTTTGAAGTAGATGCTATCTGACTATTTAATGTGCACTTTGGTTTTGGTTTGGTTTCCGCTGAACATTTCTGCCTTCCGATTAGTTGCCACCGAACAGCGTCATAGCTCATTATCATAAAGTTGAGCTGATTTTAACTCTCCTTGACGCTCACAACATCCAAGACGTGCTGGGCCGCTGCTTGCCGCCGGCTCTCATCGAAAATGAATTGCTGAGTCCCAATTCGCATACTATCCGTCCTAAATAGTATTCGAAACTAGAATTAGTACGTCCCAAATCGTAGTATGTTGAAATGAGTATCCCAAAGTAACAGGATGGTCTACTATTTCCGGTTAGAATTCGAAGTGCAGATCAATGCACACTCTAACGGCTAATATTGCCCACAACCCATTGCGTGCGGGAGGGAGGAGCTTAACCACACTGACCCTCTTGCTTATTTGTAGTAATACTGTGGCTGTAGAAATGTTAACTTTTTTAGTCCAACGAAAGAAACATGGTTACTACACTTTTACTATAGTAAAAGCATGGTTCATTTTCATCTGGGTATTTTTGAGTTATATGTAAGTATAAAATACGTTAAACAATAGTTATACTATAAACTTTTTAATATTTGGACTTTAAAATAGTAGCTTGTGTTACACACATTGTACATGAACGTCAGAACCAGCCGCCTCACAAACGACCTGCGTTTGGTTCTAATGACGCTCGGCTTTACTCCTCAACTTGGTAGAACACATTGTAATATGTATTGTGAAAAAATCGATGAGAAATAAAGATGGGAATAGTAAATAAAATTATATTTGACATAAGTTACAAGAATGAATGAAATATTGTTAACAGTCTTGGAGTGCGTAACTAGGCAACCACGTTTTCGTTCACGTTGCATGACGTCATCGAAGTATGTCCCAGAACGTGCATACTCTTTTGCTGCACTCTCAAAAGTATGTACATTTTCCTCACAAAAACAGTACATACTTTTAGGTCGTAGTATAAGTAGGCAAAGCATAGTTCATTTGACTCGTACGTGTACACAAACGTTTGCCACATGTGCTTTGCGACAAAATGCAATAGCTTTCCTGTCCTACATACTTCATGCACCTGTCCTAACATGCGAGACCGGTTACAAAAATCTGATGGTGCGCCTACAATGCACACATACTATTCTGATGATGAAATGTGTGTCGCATACACTGTACACGAACCCACACGTAAAAACTGAACTATATTTCAGGCTAGTTTAAACTAAATAGGCTCAAATTAACATGATTTTATTTTTTGGTTACAACAGCACAAATTTATCAAATGATTGAAATAGCACAAATGTGCATATCACAATGGTTTGCAATAGCTGAATATTTTTATTACTTTAAACTTATGTGTACTAAAGGTTTTAGGTTGATACAGATAGCAGGAAGATGGGCACATAAATATTAGGGCCGGAAATCTGACAATTTTAACTCTTTCCCCGCCATTGACGAGATAACTCGTCAATTAAGAGAAAACGCTTCCCTGCCAATAACGAGAATCTCCGGCTTTCCGTAATATCGCTATTACCACTTCTGCAACTTATATAACCGAGAAGTAATGACTCATGTGAAAGAAAAAGAACTCTGTGTATGTTTTAAAGATCGCTCTGCGTCTGATCGCTATGAAAAGTCCTTCACAAAAATGAAATTATCTCTGCTTTTTGCTCAAAATTGGGTGTTTGAAGAAACCTACTCATATTTGAGAGGTGATAAAAAGAGAACAAATGAAAGTAGGATGAAACTTTTTTTTTAAAGCAGAAGGTATTTTCTTTCATTTGATATATTATTTGGTTATATATTTAAAGAAGAACATTTTCTGGAAGGCATTAAACTTTTCTGATGCTGGCGGGGAAAGAGTTAATAGAGGCCAAAGGGATTTTAAAAACTTCAAGCATTATTGTGCATTGAATATTGAATAAAATTGAAAATACACAGTGTACACTGTGAAGTATTTAGTAACAAAATATTTTGAAGATAGCCTCACATTAACTAGACTTTGTTGCATTGTTTAGGACAAGGCACAAACATGCATTATTAACTGAATAATTATAGTACTTCAAAATGATGTATACTCAAAAGTGTTTTAGGTTAATGCAGATAGAAGATAGACTGGTACATAAATTTTAGGGCCTGAGTCTTGATGTTTTTTAATATATTTCAAATGTATTTCACAAACTTTCAAAATCAAATTATTATTAAAGGAACAGTATGTAGGATTGTGGCCAAAACTGGTACTGCAATCACAAAACTTGTGCCTAAAACTGGTACTGCAATCACACGACTGGTGGCCAATACACAACATGACAACATAAACATCAGTTGAGGGCTGCAACTCAACTTTTTAAATGACAATAACCTGGCCGGACCACTAGTGCGAGTAATTTAAGTATTTGAAATGAAAATGATTTCTTAATGTCTAGTGACATGTCAGGGCCATTTTATGATTAATTTATATAAATGTACATACTTACATACTGTTCCTTTAAAGGAGCATTTCACCCGTAGAAACATTAATTTTTATTGAAAGTGTGTCATATTTGTAGTCGAAATTTAACATACATTTAGAATTTTGTGCCTATTTGACAGAGAAAAGGGGTGTTTGTAGTCTCACCCCCTCAACAAAGATATTGGACTTCCTTCTTTCAATGATGCAAAATGATGATTTTTACATCATTGTAAGAAGGAAGTGCAACACTGAAATCTGTATTTCTCCTGTCTCAGTGGCAACTGAGAAAATTAAGCATGACCATTCAAAAACATGACTGGGGTTCTAACTATACAAAGCTTAATGCAAATCGGTGAAGTGTCCCTTTAAGTTAATGCATATTACTACTTACTGTAGGACAAAATATATAATATAAATATTTATATATATTTGCTTCCCTCCTCTAGAGTCTACCCTACAATCTGTGGTTTGTTCCAACGACTCCCTCTTCTACTTCGTCTTCTTCTACCCTTTCCCGATCTTCGGCATCCTCCTCATCGCTGTCCTGCTGGTGCGTTACAAGAGCCGCAGCTCCAGTAAGAATCAGGAGGGCAAGAACGGAGCTCCCCTCCTGTGGATCAAAGAACCCCACCTGAGTTATTCCCCCACCTGTCTGGACCCTCCAGCTCTCAGCCTTCACCCCGGCTCTGTGGAGTAACGGCGACGTGGACGTGACCCTGTCTCAATAAGAGACTCGCTCATCTACACTTTTTCTCTCTATTTTTCTTCTTCTCCTCGTCCAGGATGAGGCCACCAGGATGTAATCTGGGCTTCTAGCCTGGCCCGTCAATCCGTCCATATGACTGACTAAGATCTTCTTCTGTTGAAGTTGCCATGGCTACGGTGGCTGCTGGTGGTGATGCCTAGACATTTCCATCACTTTCTTTATTTAATGCGGCTTTTACTTAACATTCTCGCTCTTGTGATGACATTTTTCTTTGAGGTTGCAGCGTCTGTGGGCTTTGATGTATTTTAGCACTGCGTGCCAGGATGAAAAGACACAGGTTTATATTTTTTGCTTTTTCTCCCGTTTATGAAGTCTGGTGCAAACCACTGCGTTTTATTTGTTATTTTATTATTATGTCAGTGCTGAGTTTTGCTTCCAACGTTTCGGGAAGGTCAGTGGTGGACCGTGAACATCTCGTAACAATGGTATATGGATGAAGGACGAAAAGGACAATCTTTCCTCGGAAAGCTGACGATGGATGTACATTATAAGATTTTGTGAGCGCGCGTGTGTGTGTGTTTGTGTGAGTGTGCCACTGAACTGATCTGAGAACTGCCTCTGTTTCGACAGATACATACAGAGTATAGAGAGCCCACATCACCCACCGACTCCTGGATATAAATGTATCTCCAGCTCATTCTCACTGCCAAAACCAATTAAATTTTTAAAGCGACACATTGGAAAAAAATCTGATTTAAAGCCACAACGTAGGATTAGAAAAATGTAAATAAATCTTGTAACACAGACCGTCTGATATCATCCAGTCGGAAAAAGACACGTTTCCAAGTCATCCAAGATGTTTTAACACCTTTGCAAATTAGTCTTGTTTTGAGGTCCCATCACAACGTTAAAGAAAAGTAATTTACCATCAAAACACCCTTTCGTATACGAGTATATGTGTGTGTGATAGTTTGTGTATATAAATACACAACATGACCCCAAATGTACTGTAGTGCCTGTTCTCTTCAGTGTTAAATATTTCCATAGTGCTAAATAGATACAAATGGAGGCTGACGTGGAGCGATCTGTCGGGCATGAAGGGCTTTTCTCTCCACCTCTCTGGATTTTTTTGAATATCAACCAGGACAATACTGACTCCAGGGACGTCTTTAGTGCCAAGACCTTTCATCATTATTCATGCCCTGCAAATGATCTGGAGTAAAGCAAATGTTGTCAGTTTAGAGACATTCTGTGTATATGAATTTTCAGCTTATTAAACAAAGACTTACAAAGGTAATCGATGCTGATGATTAGACATTTTGTTATACAGTATATACAGTAAGTCATATGTTGTTGCTGTTTTCTTTATGGGTTTGTGTATGAAACATGGTGCCCAAACCATCTGAAAAAACGTGAAACAAACTAATGCACCATTTCATAACCTGTGACCTGTAAGCGCACAATAGAGTGATAAATATGTGATTTATATCTCTAAACGTTAATCTAAAGATCGAAATTATTATTGTTTGCTTTCATGAAAACATCAAAAGACACTGCCAACCCATTTTCCATTGAAGAGTACTCAACATTCAACTTACTCGACAACATTCTAAAGGGACGTCGCAAACATCTGTACTATTTGTTTTTAGCGCTAGTGTGAATAAATCTTAAATTTCATTTTTTATTTCAAGCAAGTCACGGACTACAAAACAAAATGTGTTGTCTAATAGCAGTGACGGGCATCTCACTTATAGGCCACATGCTTAACAAGACTTTGTTGTTCACTCAATATCAACAACGTGACATCATGCTTAGTGTTTTGTGGCCCAGCGTGCCATCACTCGCGTAATCTTGACAGTCAACTGATATCTGTATTTGAAACATCGCAGCTTTTCTGTAAATGAAATTTAGATCCACTTGAAGCTTGTGATTGTCTTATTTATTGGACCATAAAACACCTAGATAGAATCTGTGAACTTCATAAATCTGCATAGACATTTTGCAGAAACTTTGAAGATTTACTGTGCAGAGGATGGTGGGAAATGATTGGACTGTTAAGCAGAATGATTGGAGAATACGGTGATGATCTAGCTCTCTTTATCGCTACTCAATTTTGTCAATCTGTACAGTGCATGATGAGTAAGGGGGGACATTTTAATGTCTGAAATTGAGAGTTGTGCCATTTGTGACATCACGTCAGATCAATCCCACCCTCTCCATCTTCCACTTGTGGAAGGCCTCGCTGATCCTTATTTGGTAATTTTAATCTTTCTTCAGTTATAATCACCACAAATCTGACCTACACAACAAAAAATGTGCTTGATGATGCTGTAGAAGAACCATATCTGGCTGAATGGTTCCATAAAGAACCTTTGACTGAAATGGTTCTTCTATGGCACTGCTGTGAAGAACCTTTTAAGCACCTTTATTTTTTAGGGTGTAGTTGTTTATCATATGCACTATTTTACAAAATACAACGAACACTCCCCGAAATAAGGTTCAAGAAGGTACAAAAGTTGTCACTGGGGTGGTATATATTTTTTCAAAAAGTATACCTTTGTATACTGGTACCTTATATTTGTACCTACATATTAAAAGGTACCGTCCCAGTGACAACAACAAACAACAAAACAAGCAAGAACAACAAAACAAGCAAGAACACCTATTATTAAATGTACCTGTTAAAGCTGTGTTCCCTTCATTCAGATTTTGTGAATTGGTTTTATGCTTCAGCTTTCCTTAAGCAGGAGATGGACAGTGTCGTATTGATTGTGACAGTGTAATTTGCGATTCAATCTGTACAGAATCATTCAGAACTTTAAATAGTGTTTTGTAGTTCAACATGCCCAGCTGAATCATAATGTTCTCACAATGTTGTAAATGCATTTCGAGGGCTGCATGTTATGGCTGTGTACTGACAGTGTAGCTGCAGGAAAAAAACGACAAAACAAAGAGAAAAAAATACTTTGTGTTGATGTGTTCAGTTCAGCCAGTGCTGCTTTTTCAAGTGGTGATTTTTATGTTTCTTTTTTTTAAATAACCAAAATAGTGCACTGAATCTTGAAAAATATTGCCATAGTTTTTTTATGCTTGTGTTTTTGTTGTACTCTGTTTAAATTTTGTGTTTTTTTATATCTATTCATATATTTTATTCAATCGTAGCAATTGCTGTTATGAAAAGCACTTTGCTATTGTTAGTTGATTGCAATAAAACATTCAGTGCACAGTGATTTGGATTGTGTTTTTATAATGTGTCAGTTTTTACCTTCCTGTTTTACAAATACAAAAAATAGCTGTCACTGGGACGGTACCACTTTACAAAATGCATATTTGCACCCGAAAATATGTACCTTTAAGGTCTTAGCCCACCATGCCAGAATTAGATTTGTTGTTTTTGCAATGTTATAGTGAACATATATAATTGTTTCTCAGTCTCTTTAATAGAATACATCCAGAAAAAAACAGGAAATGTGTATGTAATATTAAAAACTGTATAAAAGTATAAGCTGAAGTGTCAAATTTTTAGGGTAAACTCCCCTTCCACTTGAGCAATAGCACGAAACTGCAGGATCTCTTAAAGGTCACGTTCTTCCTGATCTTGTTTTTTTAAACCCTAGTTAGTGTGTAATGTTGCTATAATAGCATAAATAATACCTGTACACAGTGTTCGAATTGAAAGGGCTCTGGGGGGTCCCGGACCTGCTATAAGCCTCGAGGGACCCCCCATAAACCACAAAAATATAACTTAGGGGGGTCCCCTGGTTTTTATTAAAATTAAAATACAACATGAATTTAAAATTCTCATGTTGCGCTGTCACAAAGCGATAGGCTACTGTCCGTTATTCGTCCCAATTTCGCAATAAACTAATTCAAATGATTTCAGTCTGAAATAAATATAAACTCGCAAGTGCGCCTTCCGCTGTTTTCTGGAGGAAAAGACAGACGAGTTAATGTCTCTGTCTGGTGTCGTGTGGATTATATTCACCTCAGAGACGGTAAGAATGTTTAGTAATCTTTAGGGTTAGGTTTTTTTATTCTTCTCAAACTATTATTCCATAACAGTGGCGAGGCTACTCATTAAAATTGATAGCTGGTCCACCAAGTCAAGTAACACAAAATATTTTATTGGGAAAGCAGAAGAAATCACGCATAAATGATAATAAATTAGCGTATAGTCTTTTTAAAACGACTCGCTCAAATACGCATCATTCAGAAATAAATAACTATTTATAGAAAGCTTATCTTTTGCATGTGTGGTTTTAAACCTTGCAAATGTTAACATGCAAGCGATTTTAAACAATTTAAGCGCAAGATGTTAAAGTAGGCTGTTTTGTTTGTGCGCGCTTGGATGCACACTCATAAGCGGACGCACAGAGACGCGCGATTCAAAAGCATGTAATCACAATTTTTTTTTGAAATTCCACAGTCTTGGCACCTATGCTCATAAAAACATTCAGTTATGTCTTAAAGTGAGTAAACAGTTCAGAAAGAAATCAAATCTTTGTGTTGGTCTGAAAGTAGCAGTTCTTATCTGCTTGTGTTTCTGTCATTTATATTAATTAAATCACAGAAAACAAACGAAATCACTTCTGTATCTTTAAAAATATTAATTATATTTAATTTATATAATAAAGAAGACTGTGTTTATGTGTATTTGATTCTATTTATATAAATACTACTTTAGATCTTACTTTATTTGTAACTTTGTTCTTTTCTATTTTTATATGCTCATCATTTCTTAATTTGTTCTTATTTTATTTTCCTAGCCCCAGTTTTGCTGATCCGAAAATTATTCGATCTATGATTTAAAAAACGCAATGTAATCCATTTAACCACTACTAGTAAAAATATGTAATTTGAGAGTAGGCATTGAGGTCCACCGTATTTCACCCCTATTCTGTTTAAAATTTCTGGCCTTCACACTAATTTGAGGGGTAAAAAACGTTTATGGTTTGAGTTAAGGGTAATTTGGGGTTTATTTGATTAAAACCAGGATCAGATGATTGTTGATCCAGGATCACATCTTACTTTGTCAAATCACACCCTATAATGAGGGGGGTGGGGCTTAGGTAGGGGACCCCCATAAACTTTGACATAATTCGAACACTGCCTGTACAATGATAAAGCTCAAAGTTCACTGCCAGGGCGATATATTTTCTTTAATATAATTCCTCTTTCAAAGCCTACAACGAAACGGTCGGTTTGGACTACAGCCCTCTACTTCCTGCTTTAATGACATCAGTAAAACGGTTTTTGGACTAAACTCTGCCCACAGGAATACGTCAGTCACCAGCTTTGGCTCAAACGGCTCTGCTAAGCTAAGCTGCTATCGAATCACAACACACTAAATAAACTACCCATTTAGAACTCTTTATGTATTTCTGAAGGAGGGACTTCATAGAAAAAGGAAGACATCAGCCTGTTTTGAGGACAGTGAAAACAGCGCTATACAGATAAGTAAATTTTGTGAAAAATACAGCGTTTTTTACACTTGAAACATGAACACATGTTATATTGCCCACTATAAACACAATCAAAGCTTCAAAAACACAGAAAGAACGGGAGCTTTAAACCTAAATGAAATTAAATCCTAATTTAAAAAAAAAGTCTTTTTACTTCATTCTGCTCAGAAACACTCAAGATGTGTTTAGTGCCAAGAGAGGTCACACTAAAAACAGACGATGCCTTAAGAAGACATTTAGTCCTGAATATTTTATATATATATATATTTCCTGTATGTTCTGTTTGTATTTTAATAAAATAAATAGAAAAATAAATATGGATGGACATTAAAACCTTTAAAACAACAAGTCTGGCAATGGTGGCCTAAGACTTTTGCATAGTACTGTACGTATTGGTAATCAATACTGTATCAATTGGTACATTGTAAAAAAAATTCCTTGTTGCACTTGCAACTTAAATTTGCAATTAATTACAACTTTTGACTAGCCGACTAGTAAGGAGTTGTTGTAAATTATAATAATTAAGTTGAATTAGCTTAAGGTATTTTAACTTAAGGTCAACTTTTAAAAAAATGTATAGCAACTCCTCACTGGTCTATAAAGTTTAAATTAATTGAGATTTTAAATTGATTCAATTTCAAAATGATTTCTAGTTGATTAAACTTAAAAATGTAAGTGCAAAAGGGAATTTTTACAGTGTACATTTTGGTATCAAATGTAGCGTGTCTGTTCCTTAATGGTACATTGAGGCCAACCCATTCAGACCTGGTTGATCAGGATTTTTATTGGTTTAAACCACAAAAAATGTGACGTCCATTTCAGTGGCACAGGATCTGAGGGGTTAAAGGATAGTGGCCAGCGACCACTAAGGGCCTTTTGTTTTTAAGGACCATTTTTTCAGACAGTGAAAGGGTTTCAGTAGGATAGTTCACCCTACGGAAAATGAAAATTCTGTCATCATTTACTCACCCTCATGTTGTTACAAACTTGTATAAATGTCTTTATTTTGATGAATTTGGAGAAAGGTATTTTGAGGAATGTTTGTACCCAAACCAATTATAAACCCCATTCACTTTCATCATATTCTTTTTTCCACTTATGGTAGTGAATGGGGCTCATTCCTTAAAACATCTTCTTTTGTTTTTATTTTTTATTTTTTAAATAAAAAATGTATGCAGGTTTGTAACAACATGAGAGTGAGAAAATGATGACATAATTTAAATTTTTGGGTAAACTATCCCTTTTAGATACAATTTTGAATGTGTGCATTTACATAACATAAGTCGTCATAGCATATACAGGAATGTCATGTAAGTTACGAGCAGATGAAGAATACTTGTGAATGAATACATTTACAGTTTTATGACTCTTTCTCAAGTCTGAACTAATACCAAAAGATTTTAGTGAATCTCTTTCATCTGTGACCTCTAGGAATCTGTAAAGAGAGTGCAAAAGATTGCATTTCTAAAGACACTTTCTTAAAGGTAAGAATGGGGTCTGACATATTCATTTTGCAGTGTCTTATCTGGCCTGGTTGAGTCAGATGGTTTGGATTGTGAAGAGATGAGATGGGAGACTGCAGATTGTGTGTTATTATAGTGGGCCAGTTCTTGTTAACCTTCATAGCAGTGGAGAAGCCTCATTTGGTGCTGAAGTCCCCTCCAGCTGCTCAAAGATTAAATAGTGGACAGTGGCCAGTCTCTGCATCTGGCTGTGTGAAGTATGATGGCTGGTTGCCTTTATGTGGTCTGTATGTTATTTTCAATTCAAACATTTCCTTTGTTGTAGTTGTACAGTAGTTGTTTATATTGTATTTTGGCACTTTTCTGTGGACATCTATGTGTGTGCCAAATTCAAAATGAGCTTTATAATATTGTAATGTGAAATTAAGAATTTATCAGCCATAGGCTTTATATTTACATGTATCAATTTTGTACTTGCAACTTTGATTTGCTAAAAATTGCGAAAAAATGAAGCTTCAAATCTGACCTAGTTGTTCACAATAAGCACTATTTTACATATGTCATCAAATTATCATTTTTAAACTTTTTATATTTGCTAGGTTTTTTTTATCCAAAAAGATTTAAAGTGCATAAGTTTAAAGTGCCTTTATGTTGCTAAAGCAAAGCTCTACCAACTAAGCTACATGACACTTTTATTATACTTCAAGTTTTATTTATACGTTTTTTTTTTTGTATTTGTATTTATCACACATTAATTTGCACTTGTGTGTTTCTGGTGACCTGACATGAGTTTCTGTCCTAATGGGTTGTCGAATGGGATAAACGGTGCTGTCTGCTGTGGCTCTCCTTACCTGCTAACCGAGCATGGCGTGACCACCAGGGGCCAAGACCTAATCACATCACCGATATCATAACTCATCCTGACTCTGCCTGCTAAAAATCCTCATTCTCATGAATAGTAATACTCCTCTCACTCTGTGATATATGTGGGATTGTGTTTCTCATTTCTTGGCCTGGCGGGAGAATCTCCTTGCAGAATTTGTAAATACAGTCTCCCTGCTACCCTTCATTACTTTACCTGTCTGCATGGTGTTGAATCAATTTGCTGACACAACTCCTTGAGCTTTGTGTCACAGGGACATGAAAGCACTGAATGGAAAATAAATTACAATGTGATGAAAACAAACCTGTGCCACAGGTGTGTGCCTTTATGTTGTTTGTAAAATGGCATAAAAGGGTTTGAGAGGAGAAACCAATGCTGTGCCTCCGTAGGGTTTTGAATAAAACACGGTTCTGTGGTAAGGATTGGCACTCAATAACATATGCAGCAGTGATCACAATTTCGAGGTACATTGTGGATAACAGAAGACAGAAACAGACAAAAGAACACCTTGTGAGAATAAAGTTGTGAGCTTACATGGACAACAATAATTTGATATTAATTAGATACTCTGATTAAGAAACTACCATAATATTACCAAAATTTGACCATAATCTGACCTACCATAAACTTGACTGTTTGGACGTCAGCCCAATGCTACAGCTTGACGATAGTCCAGCGTTGGTTTTTGACGTCAAGCCGACTTTAAATCTGGACATCAGGCCGATGTTGTTTTTTGACGTCCCCCCAACGTAACATCTGCACGTCAAGCCGAAGTTGGTTTTTGACATCAAACCGACATGAGATCTAGATGTCAGGTTAACTGACGTTAGCCCAATGCTACAGCCTGACGTTAGTCCAGCGTTGGTTTTTGACGTCAACCCGACATTTAATCTGGACATCAGTCCAACGTTGTTTTTTGACATCAGTCCGGTGTTGGTATCTGACGTCCACCCGACGTTACATCTGCACGTCAATCCGAAGTTGATTTTTGACATCAAACCGACGTTACATCTGAATGTAGACTAACATTGGGTTTTGATGTCAGCCCAATGCTACAGCTTGACGTTAGTGCAATGTTGGCTTTTGACGTCAACCCGACATTAAATCTGGACATCAGGCCGACGTTGACGTCCAGCTTCAGTTTGTTTTTGACATCAAACTGACGTTACATCTGGATGTCAGGATGTCACGTTGAGTTTTGACGTTCGCTCAATGCTACAGCTTAATGTTAGTCGATGGTTTTCAACATTAACCCAACATTAAATCTGGACATCAGACTGACGTTGCTTTTTGATGTCAGTCCGACAATGGTATCTGACGTCAACCCAACGTTACATCTGGACATCAAGCCGAAGTTGGTTTTTGATATCAAACCGACGTAACATCTGGATGTCAGGCCGACGTAGCCTAGCTCCGCCCTCCTACGTGCTTCCGCTTAATTTTCATTTCACTTCAGTACAACGTCTGTAACTGCTGTGTAGAGTTTTGTTTTCTCCGGCAAAAACGGCAGGTCCAATCAGCGAACAGAGGGGGGTGGCTAAGAACGATGACGTTGAGGTCGTGCGCCAGACTGAGTGACATATGTCACGACCAAATGTTAGCGATTGGTTATGGCAGATTCAGAGTGACTCTGGGCAGATCCAATAGTTTTAAACTTCAACAGAGGACCTTCCTTAATGGAATTAACACTTTGTAATGGAGCGTGGCCAGACTCTCTGTACAAATGAAATGAATGTACGAGAGTCTGGTTGAACCAGGCTAAGGCCGACGTTGGATTTTGGCATCAACTTAACGTAACTGGGGCGAAAGTAACACGGAGACAAAAGTAACAAAGCAATTTTCTGAGAGCCCTGACTAAATTTGCATTCCAAACTATGACAGCATCTTTATCATGCAACCATCGACAGAGCTGACAAACATCGCGTTATTTCAACATAGTTTTCCGCATAGGTCCAGAAAGCTGTTTTCGACCATAAGTCGTCAATAACTAAAGTGGTCATTTTTTTCTTATAACACGTTGTTTTCTAGATGGATGGATGGATAGATCTGCATGAGGAAATTGGTTTGCATGAGCAGCCAGGCATAACAAACTAAACAACAATACACAAATGGTACGAAAAAGTACAGATAGGCTGCACAAAAAAATTTAACTGTACAGAAATAGACAAAATATACACATAATGTACTCTGAATTTGATTCACAAAAAACTATTCTCAACAACTCAAGTTTGTACTGTCGGGTTGCTTTTGATACATTTGATGAAACTGAAATTTAAAATGAAAATGTAATGTAAACAACAAAATATGACTGCAGTTAACAAGATCATAGTTGTGTATATTTAATAAAAAAACAACACAGAAACCTATCTTCTTCTGTTGTGTTACTTTTGCGCTACTTATGTTCAAAGTGAAATAATACTGAAGTTGTTTTACATTTGTTTAAATTTCCACCTGGTCTTGATAGACCACACTTGTAAGTTATTGACCACTGCAAAAATGTATATCTGTCTAAAACATTATCTTTTAAAATTACGTTTTAAATGGTACTTTAGCCCCTGCTCTCCCTTACAACTAGATGTAACACCCACATTGAATTTTGAGGTAAACCTGACATTACATCTGGACATCAGTCCGACATTGGGTTTTGTACCTTTGAACACAGCTCTAGTAAATTTCATGCAGAATCTGAAATACAGGTTAAGCCAAAGTGTTCACATATTTTATCCAGTAACTCTGTGATTATTTATGTCTCTAGCTTGGTGATGTAGGGAGTTATTTTGTTCGCTTTCAGCAGCATTCCAGACCCTTAGCAAGGCCGAGCTGTCAGACAGTCCTACATCAGAAAAACCCCACAGAAATTCACTCTGTATAGCTCATATAGAGAGCAGGAAAACTGTAATTTGTCTTATAAAGTCTCAATCGATTGTAACCCATGGCTCATTTCAGCAGAGGTTTGTAACAAAAAATCATTAATAAACATTGCTTTTGAAAACTCCCAGACATCTGTAATTATAATGTTGCCTCTGTGTTTTATAAGGCGAGATTCAATTATCTATTGATTATACTGCATACTTTCTTCTGTCTGTGATAATTCACCCACCTTTGTGGTGATAATTCACATTCAGCGATAGATCTCACATGTGTTCAGCTAGCCTCACATGAACCTCTCTGCTGTCTTAGTTTTTTGTTTGGCTGGTTTGTTAAATACCCAGCTCCCACCACAATCTACAGCCATCCATAATAGATGAGCCCTAAATGTGTAGTTTTCTATGGGGGGTTCGAACAGTTTTAATGAGCTCTGTTCTACAGTATACTGTAGGCTATGTGAAATCTAAAGCATTGCAGGTGAGTATTATTGTCTTTGCATTTGCCTCGAGGCAAGCGTTTTATTTTCCTCGATATTGCTTATAGGGGAAATGTACCTACAGTACTGACTCATTTTGCTGCTTGACGTGTTTTAGATCGTGCTGAAGGGTTTCATTATTAACCTTCCCATTAAACCTAGTCTCCAGTTAGCTATTACTGCGTTAAGTGCTATGTAAAATTAAGGGCTTCATTAGTGGGAAAATTAGGTCGTTTTGATTTGTTGCCATTTTATTGATTTCTGTGTATTAAAGTGGAGTCTCCACTAACATAAGCTTCGAATTAAAACACGAGGCAAATTCTTATAATCTCGTCTGAGAGTTTACAAATGATTCAGATGGGCTGGATTTCAATTGATTCGGATGCCAATTGAAGGAGTTGCAAAAACTGACATATTTCTGTTATTAAGCAAAAGGTACTTCAGTATAGTTGGTTTATCCAGATAAACCACTAACCTGTGATTTTCACCACAGGAGCAACAAAAAAAAGGTAGCAGGCAGAGGAAAACATGATCAGGGACCAAAAACAGAAAACACCTTTGTTATTGCCTCTGCCTGCATGCTGAATGAACCAAATAAGCTGAAGCCTGCCTAAGGGCACCAATACTTGTTTAAGCTACTGCTTTCATGGTTTTAACAGGGCTTTGAAGCTTTTCTCAGCTGGTCAGGTTTAAAGTCCTGCATGTGTAACGGGTCTTACTCACACTCACCCCAAGTGGGACTCGAACCAGTGATCGGTCCGCGATGGGAGGTGGGCACTCCTCCCAACAAGTCACCAGAGCACCTCTTGAGGTCGGAGAATGAGGTTTACAGTATTTACTGCACAGGTCTCACTCACTAGATGACCCCCATTGCATATTCCAAGGTTGAAGATGGCTTTTTCTACATTGCCATATGTTTTTGTACATAATTCAATCTATGATTTTCCTTTCAGATGCTTTCTTCTGAGTGCTTTTACTGCAAATACAATATTCATTCACTGACTGGCTCAAACTGCCCACACTGGGTACATCAAAAGAAATTCATTTCATGTAATACCTGTAAAGTGAGGCTTTGAAGCTTGTGGTAAGGTCTGCATTTGGTTTCATCCACAAATGCCCTCTTATTGCACATAGACACCCAAAAGCTTATTAAATTTAAACAAGCGTTACGCTGCTGGTTTTAAAGTTGCTGCTTACCTGTAAAAATTAGTTGAAGAGCTCAGATGCAAAAGCAGCTAAACGTCACCTCTGTCTGAAGTCATTAGAAACGTTTTTTTTAGAAGTGGAGATTTTTGGATTTAACCTAAACATAAAAGCTTGATACAAATACTCATTTACACACCTCGAGGATTTTGCATCTGAACTGTTTGACTGTTCTCATATGTTTACAAGTTGAAAACTGTTCCCCTATGTATATTGATTATCAACTTGGTTGTTTTTTTAATGTGCACTGCTGGTACTGATGTATACATACTGTTAAAGGAATAGTAAACATCTAAACGCTCAGACAAACGGTACAAAAGTTCACAAGTAGCCTACCTTTAAAAAGGTCCTAATATGTACCATTTTAGTACAGATATGTACCTTTGAGGTACTAGTATGCACCCACTCTAAGAAAGGGTGTGTTAATGTTAAACACATTGTTTTTTGTAATCCTATTTAACACATAAGGGCGGTTTCCCGAACAGGGATTAGACTAAGCCTAGACTAAAATAAATGTAAGAGCTGTCCAAACTGAATCTTACACTGACATATCTTAAAATACAACAGTGCCCTTTATTTGCATCAAAATACACACAAGTAATGTTTTTAGGCATGTTTGTTAAAACTAGTTAAATTTCATAAGGTCTAATCCTGGTTTAAGCTAATCCCTGTCCCGGAAACCGGGTCATTTCGTGTTGATTTTATGTTTAAATAAATTAAAGGGACAACACAAAATGTGTTGTAAAAATAACACAGAGATGTGTTAAAGTAAAGGCGGGGTGCATGATTTTTGAAAAACACTTGTGTCCAACTATCAAAACACACTTGTAGCCAATCAGCATTAAGGGGCGTGTCTACTAACCATCAGCGTTGCCTGGGTTGCGTATGTGTAGGGCAGGTCTATCAAAAGAAGGTCCAGATTCTATTGGAGTAGGGGCGTGTTTGTTTAGGTGATTTCAAATATGAACACTGGCTTTCAGAGATCATGCACCCCGCCTTTAAGGACAACACATTAAATGCGTTGTCCTTAACTAGACACAAGATGTGTTAATTTGCAGGTACAAAAGTGTATTTTTGAAAAAGTACTGACCCAGTAACTATGGTGGCCCTGAAGTGCAAACCACAACAACAAATTACTAAACAACAACAACAAATTAAAAAACAGCACAACAAATTAAAAAACACTGCAACAATTTAAAAAACGACAACAAATTAAAAAACACTACAGCAAATTAAAAACCGCTACAGCAAATTAAAAAACACTACAACAAAATAAAAAACAAATAAAAAACACAACAGCAAGTTAAAAAAAACACTACAGCAAATTAAAAAACACAACTAAAATTTAAAAAACACTACAACAAATTAAAAACACAACTACAAATTAAAAAACACTACAACAAAATAAAAAACCATAACAAAAAAAAGCACAACAGCAAGTTAAAAAAACACTACAACAAATTAAAAAACACTACAACAAAATAAAAAACAACTACAAAATTAAAAAACACAACTACAAATTAAAAAACACAACTACAAATTAAAAAGCACAACAAAAAAATTAAAAACACAACAATAAACCATTAAAAAAAACATTAACCTACCGGAAGAGGTAGGTACCAGTGGGCAACATGAGACATCGCTGATTGGACGACACTGCAGTTCGGCTTTTGAACCGGAAGTTATTCTTCCTGTAGCGCGTGGTTTGGAGAGGAGGAAGGACAGCAAAATGTTTTGCCCAAACTGCGGAAAAGAACTGGTTGAGCCGTCCCCGAACTTTTGCAGCGGCTGTGGCAAAAGGCTTAAAACATTATCTACCATCGGAGACACCCAACAACCTTCGAGTAAGTTAATAAGAATAGTGTAATGCTTACGTTGCTTGTGGATGTAACGTTAGCTTACTACTATCGTTTGCGGTTTCCAGACCATACCCTTAGCCGGCCCCAGCAGCTGCTACGTTTGGGTCATCTGTAACATTCATGTTTGAAAAAATGCGCCATAGGAAGAATATCTTCCGGTTCAAAAGCCGAACTGTAGTGTCGTCCAATCAGCGATGTCTCATGTTGCCCACTGGTACCTACCTCTTCCGGTAGGTTAATGTAGTTGTGTTTTTTAATTTCTAGTTGTGTTTTTAATTTGTTGTTGTGTTTTTTAATTTGTAGTTGTGTTTTTTAATTTGTTGTAGTGTTTTTTATTTTGTAGTTGTTTTTTATTTTGTTGTAGTGTTTTTTATTTTGTTGTAATGTTTTTTAACTTGCTGTTGTGTTTTTTATTTTGTATTTGTTTTTTATTTTGTTGTTATTTTTTAATTTGTTGCAGTGTTTTTTATTTGTTGTGGTGTTTTTTAATTTGTTTGATTTTTTTTTTTAAATTTGCTGTAGTGTTTTTTAAATTTGCTGTAGTATTTTTTAATTTGTTGTGGTGTTTTTTAATTTGTTGTTGTTGTTTAGTAATTTGTTGTTGTGGTTTGCACTTCAGGGCCACTGTAAAGTAACACATTTTGTACCTTATTGTATTTTTTCTGAAAGTCTACCCTTTATATTAAAGATTTTCCATTTAAAAATGGGAACCTTTTTTTAAAAGACCAAAAAAAAAAAACTGAGGTCCAGATCCACTCTGATTCCAGTTTAATACATTTTCAAACCCAATGTGTGATTAAGAAACTGAGTATACAATCTAATAAAATAAAACCAAATAAGTTAGTAGTGATTATATTGTTCTATATTGTAGTGGCAGTTAATACCCTTGCAATGAACACATCAATAAAACTCTGTAGGCTAACGTTGATCAAGGGTATTTGGAAAAAAAATATTTTACACAAAGTTCTTGGTACAAAGCTTAGTTAAAATATCAAAATTTGACCTTTAGTTTTGTTTAATAACAATTTTCATTAACTTATTTTTTTCCTAAGGCATGCATAAAGATGACAATAACAATGAATGATCACTGTTATCAAATGTATATAATAATGATGACAAAAAACTGAAGGCATGCAATTCTTAGACACAAAGCATTTCTATGTCCTTTCTATAACACGTTTCCCAGAGTCAAAGACAACATCTCAGTTTTCTTTTCCTCCAGGAGATGTATTAGTACCTCAGGGTATCAATAAGAAAAAAGCTGAGTGTGCGCACTTGCCACTTTCCCTAACAAGATTATTGCTTACTGAAATTTCAGTCTCAGCTCACAAGCGTTTCACATTCTTAATAAAAGTGTTACCTCACACACTGATAGCCCTCAGGTTATGTATATGGTGATTTGACAACGGGGGGCTTCACTTTCACAGTAAGAAATGAAAGCTTGAATTGGTTTTACTTGTTTTTGGCTCCTGTTGCATTATGGCTAGTATGGTGGATGTCATCCAACTTAATATATAATGCATTAAACATCAGTTCAAGTCATTTGTTTTGTTTCCAAACTCAAAACTTTAGGGGGCTTTGGATTTGGATTTAAGCAGCAACACAACTTGTGGATACTCAATAAAGTAGCTGTGACCTAAACTCTTTATTCATACTCTCTGACTCTCTAGGCACAAATAGCTTCTCTGGTTAAATGCAACAATTTCATCACTGTGTCATCACCACCACTTTTGGTACACAGTAGAGTTGTTTTGGGTAAATATGTGTTTTTGTTCCCTGTGAGTATTATAGCAGGCTCTCAATAGTACTGAGCATAAGATATGCTGACAGTAAGCTATTCTTCCTATTATACCAAGGTAAAAAAAATGCACGTGTGTCATGTTTACAAATGTCACAATGTTTTTTTTTCTTTTTTGTATTTCAGATCCTTGTGTGTCCCTTTAATTGCTACATGAAATATTGCAGCTCCATATGGCATTTCACATAACTGTCACACAATTTTTTCATCACAGAGCATGCAAATGTAATACAAGTCTTAGATGTACACTTAGCAGATGCTTTAATTTGTATCATCAGCATGTTTGTCTTAAAATTTGCTGTGTTTAGAAACAGCTGGTACGTCATTCTTTATCCATAATACAATTTTTCTAGGAAATTACACAATTTTTGTTAAAATACGACACACAAATAATAACGACTGTCTTAAAAAAATTACATAAATGAATCTGTGATTGGATAGTTATGTTACTGGGAAACATATGCTATAGAATAACCTATAATCCCTTAAGTTGCTCACAGTAATGATGAGTAAATCAAGCTTCATTATGAATGTATTGTATTATGTTTTTAAAGAGAATAGAGGCAGAGAACTCTACAATGCAGATGGTTCATTTATTTACCCATGGCGCCATCTGCTGGATTAAATAAAGAATTTAAGTTTTAGACTTAACTGGCTACGTGTAGGTAAACACGATTTTTGGCAAAGATCAATGGTTAACCATTGCCAACAACGTCGTCTTGTAATTTTAATTAAAAGCTTAATACATGAATAACAAAGACATCCATTTAGAAAAGCTCGCCACAAAACAGGTTTACGAAAATAAAATGTAAGAATAACTGAGTAAAAAAATTAAGGAAGTTTCTAAAATTGACTTTAATTAGCTTTACTATTTGACAAACTTAATAGTATAATATGATTTTTGTTATTAATACATATAAGAGAACCAATAAACATCTTAAAATAGTTTCGAGTTTTACTTTAAGGTATATTTAAATTTAAAGAACAAAGGAAACTTTACAACAAGATGCCATTCAATTTACATTCAAATGCAACAAAACAGTTTGGCATTGACCCAAAAAGACAAGTTAACAAAACAAACTACACAAATTATTTTTGTATTTTTTTATTTTTAATGGACAAATAAACAAAAAACACAGCTTAAACTTGAAAAAAATATATCAATAAAGCTATTTGTTTATTCCAGAGAACTGTAAGAATTACAACAAACTATATTTATCAAATATAATTTGATAAATATTTTCCATTTATTCTTACTGACATGGTTTTAAGATATCGTCACAAATAATTCTTATACTGTTTTGTAGTTTTTTCATCTTTGTTTATTTGGCCACCATTTTGTTTATAAATTTAAATGGAATGGAACGCTTTGAGTCTCAAACACCTTTATTCTTTCGGTCATCCTTGTTATTTTAAAACCCTAACAAAGTCCAAATTCACAAAACTTCTCCATCTTTTAACATTATCCCTGAAATTCACCCCTCCCTGAAAAAAAAAAATCATTAAAGGGGGGAAAAAACAAGGCTCATTCCAAACACATATACACCATATTTTACAGAACTCCAATACATCAAACGGTGACACCACCAATTGGAAAAGATCTTTCAAATAGTCATATACAGAAGAAGGATATGAGATATCATTAACTGATATGGAATCTGCAAAAAAGTTTTAATGCCATCATTCTACCAGGTAATGAGAAAACTAAGAGGGCCAATATGGAGGGCCAAAATGCAACACATATGTTTATGCTTACCTAGGGCAGACTGCAAAAACATACAAAAATAAAAACAACAAAAACTAAAAATATAAAATTATGTAAAACAAGCTTTTCATTTTCACATTTTTTAATAATTTAGTAGCAGGCGATTTTGAGCAAAAAAAAAAAAAGAATGTGGTTTAGCAAAACTGTAAAGAAAAGGTGGCTTCTAACCTTGTAATTTTTTTGTTATGATAATATCAGTTTCTCTGCTTTGAAAGGATTCTCCAGTGTTTTAACAGTAATACATGGCATAAACACTGACCCCCTGAATCAAGGTAGTCCATAGCATGTAAAAGTTTAAGCTTTATAGAATGTCAAAGATTCCTTTTAGAAAATGATGTCAACATCAGGGAGAGATTAAACCGCATAGATAATGGGGTGGAGACCCTTTAAAGTTCTTTTAGTGGGCAGAGAGACGTCTCTGGACTGCATATGACTGATGGAGTTGGTAAGGACAATGGTTTCAAATGGTTTGTCTCGCCTCTTCACTGTGACTCTTATAACTCATCATGTTCCTCCACATCTGAATCAACGTCTTCTGCATCCTCAAGATCATCTGATTCATCATCATCATCTTCTCCTGCTGGTGCCCCACCTTCCTTTCCTCCGCTCTCCAAAAATTTAGTAAATCCATCTAGTGTTCTCTCACCATTGTAGTCGATTACTTTATGATCATCACCAGCGGGGAAGAACTTCAGAGTAGGGAAACTATGCACTTTGACCGCTTCAATCTCATTGGCTGTGGAGTCCATCTTAGCTACAATGACATCAGGGTTGTCTTTGAATTTTTCACCCAACTGATCCCAAATGGGGGTCAGCTGCTTACAGTGACCACACCATGGGGCATAAAACTCCACAAAAACATTCTTGGCAGGGTTGAAAGCAATCTCTTCAAAATTCTTGCCTACCAAGACTTTGACGGGGTTTTTATCCCAGTCTTCAGGAATGTCCTGACTCATCAGATGTGCCTTTAGTTTGCCCTCGGTAAAGTCTTTGCAAAAGGCAATAATGTTCTCTGCGGTGATGTCAGAGGTTTTTGGTTTGTATTTGGTCATTTCTTCTTCCAGGGTAATAAGTCGGATTGCTGGGCACTCTTCCTTCTTCAGACCGAAAAACTCTAAGATTCTCTGGTTATCATCCACGTCACTATCAATAAAGATGAAGAGAATTTTGCCTTTGAAACCTTCTGAGGCCTTCTTAAATTGGTCCATCTTGTCCTGGAAGTCTTTGGCTGTTTTGGGCACAAACATCAGGATATGGGACTTTATTTCCCCTCCAAAGATTTTAGGAGCGGTCTGCTCTGTAAACTCAATGACCAAAGGAAGCTGATTTTCCTTGATGAAGGTCAAGAGGTTTTCTGTGCTGAGCTCTCCATCAAATGTGTTGCGACCCTCATCAAACTTCTTAAAAAGTACAACACCATCCTTGGCCATTTCAAACTTTGTAAAAACAGAATCATCTGAGGTGATGCCGAAGGGGATGTCGTCCACAGCCTCTGCGGCTTTAATGAAGGCCTTGGCACTTTCTGACTCAACATCTTTAAAAAAGCCAACGACTACAACCTCGTTATCAGCAATAAGAGACTCTGCTTGTGTGATATCACTTAATGTAGCAGCTGCAGGACCGGTTCGCTTTTTCAGCCAGTTCACGATGTCATCAGCTTGTCGGCCAGCAGAATACTCTTTGGGGTTACTTTTCTCTCCTCCCTTGAAGAACTTGATGGTAGGATATCCTCGCACACCAAACTCTTGAGCAAGTTCAGATTCCTCTGTGGCATCTACTTTACCTAGTCTGACGTCGGAACTTTCAGATTTCAGTATGCCTGCCGCTTTTGCATATTCTGGGGCCAGAGCTTTGCAGTGGCCACACCAAGGTGCATAAAACTCAACGAGGATATTTGGATAAGTTTTGAGCGCCTCCTCGAAGTTACTTTTCTTTAGTACGAGTACATCCTCCTCCACCGATATTTCAGCCGTGCAAACAGCGGCCAGTGCGCACAAAATCCACAACTTGGACATCTTAGCTAACCTCCGAGCCAAAAAATGCAGTCGAACCGTAATAATACAAACAAAAACTGCTAACGTAGTTGATTTGCTTACGATTCTAGTAGTTCTTACTAACGCTAAGATTCTGCTGTTTGCCACTAATGACGTGGCAGCATATGTATGAAAGGAAAAGTGTTTCCGCGCATGCGCATTTAAGAGGACCAAAGCTGTTCGTGTTGACTTGTGAGTGGACGGCGGCTTCTTCCTCTTTTGTGGGTTTACTGCCGGGTTGCAAACCAACTGTAAAGGTGCATACCGCCACCTGCTGTGCTTAAGTGTGACAATGACAACCTGGTTAAATTCTATTAAATACACGGTGTTTTTAAGAACCTCATTATTGTTATTATTAACGAGTGGACGGCTCATCTCCTCATACTTTTTTTTGTAGGTAACCATATTTACGCTGTATGCCACGTCATCAAAACGCGACACAGGCGGGGTGTTTCTGTTCAAATGAAATAGAAGCCGGTGAAGTGCAGGGGGGCGGCAAAGCGGCTCTGAAAATATGGAGAAAGTTTTGTGTGATGTTCACGGTAAGTACTGCGTGCTGCGTGTCACGTACGCAAAAATTGAAATGTGTTATTTTAAACTCAAGACGTGGTCTCTGTGTTATCCAGGCACTACGTGTTTGCTCAAGACTGGTGTAAAGGAAGGGCCGAGTAAAGGCAAAAGCTTTTATGTTTGTACTGCGCGTGACCCAGCACCCTGCGATTTTGCTCTGGCTGCAGAGTGAGTGTGCACGTGCTTAAACATTTACACCTTCACGAATCACACGCACACACAGTCATGTTGATGTCTGTCTGGTGGTTATATCTGATGATGACACATTTAAAGTAGTTGCTGGTTTCTTTTTATTGCCCAGCATTCCCCCATCTCACTGCCTTCAGCATGAGGACTCTATGGTTGAACTCCAAACACTAATATACAGTGAAAATCAAGACAAATGCAGGTATGAAACATAGTGTTTACCAGGTGATATATATTTTAATATTGGTAATGATCACTTAAGACAGTGATGATTTTAAAATGTAACATTCATCAGGTTGTTTTATCGCTGCACACTCGGAAAAACAAGGGGACAGAAGTGGTGTGGTGGTGTTCCCTGGAAAGAGGTACACACACGTAACATAAAATAAGAGTACTTACACCTATAATGTACTATATTATAGTTTAAAATGTTTTATATATCAATAACGTGTGTTCTTGCAGAAAGACCCCGAGAAAAGGACTGACTTATCAGAAGAAAATCAAACCTCCATCCTCCCTCCAGTTAGAAATCCTTTCAAAACAACACAATGCAGGAAAGATCAAGAAAGTAAATTGCATAAAGATGTTAAAACGGACAATAAACACCTTAACACTGAAGATCATGCAAATACTGAAAATGAGGGAGGAAATGCCAACAAAACAGAGGTTAAAAAGGATAGCAAGAATGGACCTGAAGGTCAATGTGATTTGAATGGAGAGAGGGAACACTCTCCCATAGTTTCAGATTCCTGGAGGGACAAAAAGCTCCCTGCAGGGATGAAGATAAAGAAGAGAGTGTCTGATGATGAGAGACGAGGGCAGAGAGCGGAAGACAAAAAGTGCCCTGAAAGTCCAGACAGTGTGGACGATAGTGCGAGGGTTCAAAACCTAGCAGAGAAATTGAGTGAATCCTGTAGCGTCAAAGACAAGCAGAAGCATAAGTCTACAGAAACGGTCGTCTCTCCTCAAAGCCCTTCAAAGAGCTCCTCTGGCCGTGATAAGAAAACTGCAGTAGAGAATAAACCAAAAGACAGCGTCGTTCCAAACAAGCAAAGCTCTTCTAAATCCAAATCAGATATGAGTCACACTACCTTGAGCTCCACATCCCAAGAAATCCCAGTTACTGAAAAGCCAACCGCAGTTAGTGTTCAAAAAACAGAAACAAACCAGAAGGACCAGAAAAAGATTGTGAGCTCTCCATTTGGTCAGTGGAGTGATGGTGATGACGATGATGTTCAGCTGGTGTCGGTACAGCCTGGTCCTCAAAAGAGTGCGCAGACTCCACTTGCACCTGTTCAAAAATCACTTACCTCTTACCCCGGGTTCCAGCCTGCTACTAAAGTCCAGGCTCAATCTGAGGACCCCATGACCCTCCACAGCCATCTCACATCCCAGCTCAAGCAGAAGAAGGTCTCTACCTTTATTGCTTTTTTATTAAATAAAACCTATAATAGAGCTGCAGAATATTGCAGTAACTTACTGGATGCCACAATATGCAATACAATAATGTTTGTAAAACCATCCAGTTATTGTAGACCATTGCAGTATGTGAATTGCAATATACGATAGCTAGATGAAAATCTAATATGTCAAGATTATCATGAAATAACTAACAGTTTTTTTACCCCTCTATATTTTTTGTATCCATTACATATTTGTGTCCTAGGCTACTCTATCAGTGGTGAATGTATCTGCTCTGCCAGATAAAGGGGAGCGTTTAAAGAGTCAGGTGAAGGAGCTGGAAGAGGCTCTGGAGTCTCTGAGTCTGACCCCAGCTTCTCTGTCTGGTAAATTTGATTATTTCTACAAGGCAGGTGTCACGTGGCATGTTTAGGCAAAACTTGCAATAACAAGTGAGTGAGATTTCATCCAGGGATTTTGCTGTGTGGCATGATTTTTATTTTTTAGTCTAATAATAGCCATAAATTATTAAATTATTGGGAGTAAGAACTAATATAAACTTTGTCATCATAAATTGTTTTATACATGAGGAGGAGGGAACCACATTAACTTCCAGATTTATCTATTCGCAACCCAAACCCTAAAGTTTATTTTACAACCAATATCCAGTATCTTTATTGACAGCATTTAGTCAAGTTTACTGAACCGAAAGTGCTGTTGGAGTGCTAATCACTTTGTGTGTAACCATGACAGATGAAATTCATGTCAAACAGTGCTTCATAAAAAACATTATTACAAAAGATTGTGCCTTTATACTAACAGAGATTGACAGTGCATTCACTTTATATATTAAAGGAATAGTCTACCCTTTTGCCATATTAAACTATGTTATTACCTCAACCTAGACGAATTAATACATACCTATCTTTTTTCAATGCGTGCATTGTACAGCGCGTTGTGAATGTGTTAGCATTTAGCCTAGACCCATTCATTCCTATGGAACCAAAAAAGTTTTATTTTGTGGCACCATACTTACTAGTATAACTCCTCATGTAACAGTCTTTAAATAGGGAAAACACGGAAGTGTTTGGTGGCTTCCCTGTTTGGTACCATAGGAATGAATGGGTCTAGGCTAAATGCTAACACATTCACGACGCGCGTTTAATATGGCAAAAGGGTAGGCTATTCCTTTAACTACAGTTTTGCAGCACAGTGCCACTGTGTAGCTGTAACAGGTTAATACAGGCATCAATAATGCTTGCACAAGCCGTGTGTGCTTTATAATCTCAACATAAAGAAATCCTTATCATTTTATTATAGAGTCTCAGGATAAAGACAGAAAAGAGGCAGAACAGAAACCCACACCCAGCCAGTACAATCCCTTCAGCCGACCTGGAGGCACCATCTTCTTGCCCACAGCTTCAGCCCCTGTGTTACAGGGATCCTCTGGTGGCTCACTGGGGATGAACCTGAGCCAGGGCTACTCGCAAATGTTTAGCGGTATGGATCTTAATTTCATTCTGCAAATTGATTTGTGTCCATTTTATTTGCAAATGTAAGAAAGGATGGTTTGACTGGCTGTGTATGCAGCAAATGCTCAGGGCCAGGGCTTTTATGGAGGCAGGATGACTGAGAACAGAATGCTGGCTGTACGCAATGCCACCACTGAGGCTATTGATCATCTGCACAACTCGCTGGAGTCGTGCCCATCAGAGGACACAGAGGCACAGGATCCCAAGGGAATCAAGGCAAGTCGGTCTACTTATCTCACAATGAAAATAGGAATTGAAGAGCTCAGATGCAAAATCCTTGTACTTTTGACATGTTTTTTTGTAAATAATTTTTTTTATCAGGCTCTTAATGGATTGGGCCAACAGACTATTTTCTGTATGGCTTGAGGACAGGATTAAGTGGATTTGAAGTGAAAGTATTTAATGAGCTTTCGGTTAACATCTCAATTTTGAATGAGGCGCTGTTTAGCATTTGCATCTGAGCTCCTCAATTGTTAAAATGATGCCATTACAGGGTATACCTGATGTGCAGGTGTAGTGACTGTACATGGTGGTCTCATCTCTTAAGGTGAACCTGTTGCCACATCAGAGGAAAGCTCTGGCCTGGCTGCTGTGGAGAGAGACACAGAAGCCTTGTGGAGGAATTCTGGGTAATACTCATATGACACTATTTATTACCAGAGATTGTAAACTTTAAAATCTGAGATTCGGCCAGTTTAGTACACTTAAGTTTCTATTAAACTTTTATTTTTCTTAAGCTGATGACATGGGTCTGGGAAAGACCCTCACTATGATCGCTCTCATTTTGGCTCAGAAGAAGAAAGATGAAAAAATGGAGGAATGGATCTCTAAAAATGGTACTTATTTATTGCCCACATTCTCTTATGTTATGCTTTTTAGCGTTATGCTTTTTTGCCTGCGTGTTTTTATGATTCTCTCTTAGATGCACCCTGGGTTAGTTCACCCAGACCAGTAATGAAAATTCTGTCATTATTTACCCTCATATCGTTCCAAAGCCGTAATACTTTAGTTTAGTTCATCTTCGGAACATAATTAAGTCCCTTTTCGAGCCCCGGCTAGGGCAGGTGGCCTTCCTGTGTGGAGTTTCTGCATGTTCTCCCTGTGTCAGCGTGGGTTTACTCCGAGTACTCCGGTTTCCTCCCACAGGCCAAAAACACACATTGGAGATACCAAATTGTCCCTATCCCAACTTGTGTATGAATCAACATGTCTGAATAAAACTTGTGTATGGATTACCTGGTTCTCGCTATGAATATAGCCATAGATGCTGGAATGGGGTTAAGAAAAAAAGGAAGAAGAACAAGAACATAATTAAGATACTTGTGAAGAAATTTGTGAGGTTTCTGACCCCAATTAGACGACAGCAAATCTGAAACCGTCAAAGCCCAGATATGTAGTAAAGACCATAGATATAGTATATATACATAGATAGATCATTCGACCGCTCTATGTATAAGATTCCTTTGCCATTTTTCAAGGAGTTGACATCACTCACAGTTTTCCATGATACCACAACACTAGGCAACCTCTGGTTCGTAAACCTTGCAGATTCCCGAATATATTATATTCCCGAGAGAAATAGGCATACCTTTCATAGCATAATAGTACAGGTTTTTAAACTAAAGAAATTTTTAATGTTGTGTTAGCAAACACTTTCATCTTGTGTGTATCGTGTTGGTTTAACAATTGAGATGTTCGGATCAACAACATTTAATCAAACATGGGTATAACTATGGTTGCGAGGACACAGTCAGCTTGCTCTCGTGTGTTCATGGACCGTCACACGACAGGGTTGCCAGATTTAATTTAAATAGCAACACTTTATTTTCATATATTCAATAATCTTGCCTTAATATTGACAGCTGATAAACAAAACCCTGGCTTCAACTTTTAATCCAAATTAAATGACACATAAATATATATGTATATATCTATGTTAAAGACATCGCTTCATGAAATGAAGGTGGGCATGGACTATTTTAATGATGTCTTTACTACCTTATGGACTTTAACAATTTTAAGTTGCATTGCTGTCTATGGGTGGCTTCAGAAAGATTATTATCAGGTTAACTAACCATTAGAGCCAACGTGTGTATAATGATTTACCATCCTCAGATTCGTCCCTAGTGGCTTCACAGGGGACTTTGATCATCTGTCCTGCTTCTCTGGTGCATCACTGGAAGAAAGAGATTGACAGGCGTGTGAAGAGCAGTCGCCTCAGTGTGTGCTTGTACCATGGCCCCAACCGACAGAGGAGTGCGAGCGTGTAGGGTGCACTTGTATACACCCACACACCAAATATATAAGTGTTATATCAGTAACACTTTGCAGTTGGGTTGTATTTATTATCATTAGTTAATGAGTTGGCTAACATTAATAATGAACAACACTTCAACATCATTTATTAATTTCAGTTCATGTTAAGTTCAGCTTTGACTAATACATTTTAATTCAGATTGCTCCAAGCCAGTATCTCTTACTCTTTATTTATTGATGATAAATATGATTTACATTAAGGCATTTATCTAAAGCATCTCATAAAAGTGAGGAAAAACCATAGTGATTTGTCTTAGGACATCAGTTACTGTTTGGATAGCTAACATGAATCTTTAAACATTGTCAAGTAGTTCAAATGCTTGCATGTGCATGCTTTCATGTCATAGTTTATTACATACTTTTATAACCGATACCTTGTATTCTTCATTAATCTCTTCTTTTTTTCTCACCGACCTCTTCACCAGCCTTGCCGAGCATGATGTGGTGATCACCACATACAGTCTGGTTTCTAAGGAGATCCCTGTTCAGAAGGAGGATGCAGAGAAACCCTCTCAGGATTCTGATCGTGTGGTATGAACTGACCTTGACTTTTGATCATTTAATTGACAGATTTGACTAGATTTAGATTTATTTTTGTTTGTTTTTGTAGACCTCAGACCTGCCTCCCCTCATGCGTGTCGCCTGGGCACGCGTGATTCTCGATGAGGCCCACAACATTAAAAACCCAAAAGTCCAGACTTCCATGGCGGTGTGTAAGCTGCGGGCCCTGGCCCGATGGGCTGTCACTGGAACTCCCATTCAAAACAACCTGCTGGATATGTATTCACTGTTAAAGTATGATCACACTGCTAACTCAAGACACATCATACGTATAATATAAAATGCCACTGTCCTTTTCACTTCCTGTCAGAGGTGGAGCTTCCTTTTGTAATGTAGCGTATGAGTAAATTGGTAAATTACTAAAAGGTAAATTAATAATAGCAAATGTTTTTATCCCATGCAGGTTCCTGAGATGTTCTCCATTTGATGAGTATAAGCTTTGGAAAGCTCAGGTAGATAATGGCTCAAAGAGAGGAGGAGAGAGATTGAACATTCTCACCAGAACACTGCTGCTTCGTAGGACCAAAGACCAGCAGGACTCTTCTGGCAAACCACTGGTATACACACCGTCCCCCTCGTGTCTGCATACTTTAAAATAGACCTCATTAACACATGCCTAGGCTAAAAGTAAATTAAAACCTTTGTGCTGATGTTGTAGGTGTCTCTGCCTGATCGCACATGTGAGGTCCACAGATTGAAGTTGTCTGAAGATGAGCAGGCTGTATATGATGTTGTGTTTGCACAATCCAGGTATACTGTGATCCAATTTCTTATATTTATTAGATTTTTTAAATCTTGTACGCATGATGTCACATGGAAATCCTTCTTGTCTTGCACCTGTAAAGGTCAACACTTCAGAACTATCTTAAGAGACATGAAGGAGGGGACACTAAAAAAGGGGACAATTGTAACCCTTTTGACAAAGGTAAGTGTGTTCGGTAATACCACCAAGTTAGTTTGGACACAAAAATCAGATTACAGATTATGATTTTCTTAAAATAAGACTTTAAAGACCCCTGATGTTGACAATTTCTATTGAAACAGGAAGTTATGGTGGGACATATTAAGTGGCTCCTCACCCTTTTTAAATAGCTACTAGCATTTAGTTTTGATTTGACTTTAAAGGTAGGATCTTCCTGTAAGGATTTTGTAGGAATGTTAATTTATGATTTAGGGATGTATCTAATGAACAGCTGTTTTGTGTCTGTGTCTCAGTTGCTCGGGAGTTTGGGATGTCTCAGCAGAGCTCGCTGTCTTCATCCCAGCAGCCTCAGGCCTCCAGCACCATCCACATCCTCTCACTTCTGCTGAGACTTCGACAGTGTTGCTGTCATCCGTCTCTGCTCAAAAAGGTGATGCTCCCCCTGTCACATGTACATTCACTAACAGACACCAAGGGGTATGGGTTCGGCTGCTTGACATTAGGCACTGCTATTAGTTGCAGTGATGTCATCTGGAGGCAATATATCTGCAGTGATGTTTATATGGACTAAATGGCTCTAATGCAAGTTTTTGGTAGTTTTTTTAGTTGAAGATCTGAAGCCATGTTGATTCTTATAGAGCAAATAGGTGATCTAACAGATACAATATGTGTGTTTGACAGACCCTGGATCAGTCGGAGCTGCAGGGGGATGGTGTCACTCTGTCTCTTGAAGAGCAGCTGTGTGCTTTATCTCTGTCTGAGACCTCAGATTCAGACCAGAAAGACATGGTCTCACTGAATGGTACCCGCTTTAGATCAGAGCTCTTCCAGGAGAGTCTTGAAAGCACAAAGGTGACGGATCACACACGCACTGTTGTGTTTAAAGCCTCTGTAGTATAAATGCATGGCATGTACAATCTGAGTATACCTGAGCTATTTGAGATTTCGGTGATGATGTTTTTTTAATTATTGTAGATATCGGCCATTTTGACTGAGTTGAGAGTTATTAGAAAGAAAGATCAGAAAAGGTATGTTAACCTAATGTGTAGTTTATATAAATTATTAATACACTTTAGGAAAAACTTTTAAAGCATCAAATTACATCATATACTCACTCACCCTCATGTTTTTCTTATGACAATCTTCTGTGGAATATAAATGTACTTTTTCCAATATTTTAAGTTTTCTGACGCTAAATGATAGCTTTATTAATTTGCTATTGGTAATCTTTCCTTCTGCTAAAGTTCTGTAATGCACTGCAATAATTGTTTGGGCAATGGCAACCCAACCCAAAACTCATTGTTTTCTCATTTGACCTTGGTTTGCAGTGTGATAGTGTCTCAGTGGACCAGTATGCTGCACATTGTTGCTGTTCACTTGAAGAAGATGGGCATAAGCTTTGCAGTAATCGATGGCACAGTTAATCCTAAACGTAGAATAGACCTGGTCGAGGAGTTCAACACTAACCCCAAAGGGCCGCAGGTATGTGCTCACGTTGAGGTCACAGTGTGTTATGTAAGGGATACAGTCTTGTTCAAAATAATAGCAGTACAATGTGACTAACCAGAAAAATCAAGGTTTTTAGTATATTTTTATTGCTACGTGGCAAACAAGCTACCAGTAGGTTCAGTAGATTCTCAGAAAACAAACAAGACCCAGCATTCATGATATGCACGCTCTTAAGGCTGTGCAATTGGGCAATTAGTTGAATTAGTTGAAAGGGGTGTGTTCAAAAAAATAGCAGTGTGGCATTCAATAACTAAGGTCATCAATTTTGTGAAGAAACAGGTGTGAATCAGGTGGCCCCTATTTAAGGATGAAGCCAACACTTGTTGAACATGCATTTGAAAGCTGAGGAAAATGGGTCGTTCAAGACATTGTTCAGAAGAACAGCGTACTTTGATTAAAAAGTTGAATATAGGGGAAAACCTATAAAGAGGTGCAAAAAATGATAGGCTGTTCAGCTAAAATGATCTCCAATGCCTTAAAATGGAGAGCAAAACCAGAGAGACGTGGAAGAAAACGGAAGACAACCATCAAAATGGATAGAAGAATAACCAGAATGGCAAAGGCTCAGCCAATGATCACCTCCAGGATGATCAAAGACAGTCTGGAGTTACCTGTAAGTACTGTGACAGTTAGAAGACGTCTGTGTGAAGCTAATCTATTTTCAAGAATCCCCCGCAAAGTCCCTCTGTTAAAAAAAAGAACACATCAACTGGCTTAAAGAGAAATGGAGGAACATTTTGTGGACTGATGAGAGTAAAATTGTTCTTTTTGGGTCCAAGGGCCACAGGCAGTTTGTGAGACGACCCCCAAACTCTGAATTCAAGCCACAGTACACAGTGAAGACAGTGAAGCATGGAGCATGATATGGGCATGTTTCTCCTACTATGGTGTTGGGCCTATTTATCGCATACCAGGGATCATGGATCAGTTTGCATATGTTAAAATACTTGAAGAGGTCATGTTGCCCTATGCTGAAGAGGACATGCCCTTGAAATGGTTGTTTCAACAAGACAATGACCCAAAACACACTAGTAAACGGGCAAAGTCTTGGTTCCAAACCAACAAAATTAATGTTATGGAGTGGCTAGCCCAATCTCCAGACCTTAATCCAATTGAGAACTTGTGGGGTGATATCAAAAATGCTGTTTCTGAAGCAAAACCAAGAAATGTGAATGAATTGTTAAAGAATCATGGAGTGGAATAACAGCTGAGAGGTGCCACAAGTTGGTTGACTCCATGCCACACAGATGTCAAGCAGTTTTAAAAAACTGTGGTCATACAACTAAATATTAGTTTAGTGATTCACAGGATTGCTAAATCCCAGAAAAAAAATGTTTGTACAAAATAGTTTTGAGTTTGTACAGTCAAAGGTAGACACTGCTATTTTTTTGAACACACCCCTTTCAACTAATTGCCCAAATGCACAGCCTTAAGAGCGTGCATATCATGAATGCTGGGTCTTGTTTGTTTTCTGAGAATCTACTGAACCTACTGGTAACTTGTTTGCCATGTAGCAATAAAAAATATACTAAAAACCTTGATTATTCTGGTTAGTCACATTGTACTGCTATTATTTTGAACAAGACTGTATGTATAGGCAGGCGGTTGTTATCGCAGAAATAAGCCCTGACAGTGTGATCAGGACTGAAAGGGCTTATTTAAAGGAATAGTCCATTTTCTTAAAAGAAAAATCCAGATAGTTTACTCACCGTTCAGTCGAGAAGAAATTTTTTGTTTTTGTTTGTTTTTTGAGGAAAACATTGCAGGATTTTTCTCATTTTAATGGACTTTAATGGACACCAACACTTAACACTTAACTCAACACGTAACAGTTTTTTTTCAATGGAGTTTCAAAGGACTATAAATGAACCCAAACGAGGCATAAGGGTCTTATCTAGCGAAGCGATTTTCATTTTTGACAAGAAAAATAACAAATATACACTTTTAAACCACACCTTCTCGTCTAGATCCGGTCCAGCGCGACCTAACATAAATGCGTAGTGACGTAGGGAGGTCACGTGTTACATATATAAAACGCACATTTGCAGACCATTTGTAAACAATAAATTGACACAAAGACATTAATTAGTATCATTCCACATACAACAACGTAGGAACGGTCCTCTTTCTCAACACTTGTAAACACTGGGGCGGAGTTTCGCGTTCGTCCTCTGTGACCTCTTGACGTATTGTGTGAGGTCACGCTGACACTTTCAGGACTGGATCTAGACGATAAATTGTGGTTTAAAAGTGTATATTTGTTATTTTTATGGTCAAAAATGAAAATCGTTTCACCAGATAAGACCCTTATGACTCGTTTGGGAATGTTTATAGTCCTTTGAAACTCCGTTGATAAAAAACTGTTACGTGTTGAGTTAAGTGTTGGTGTCTATTAAAGTCCATTAAAATGAGAAAAATCCTGCAATGTTTTCCTCAAAAAACATAATTTCTTCTCGACTGAACAAAGAAAGACATCAACATTTTGGATGACATGGTGGTGAGTAAATTATCTGGATTTTTCTTTTAAGAAAATTGACTATTCCTTTAAGCAATATCGCTTGAGTAGGAGTATGTATGATATAGCTCTTTATTACACGGCTCTCTGGAATGCTTGATTCTGATTGGTCAGTTGAGACATTTGCAGGTTCGTTCTTTTCAAATAATAACCGCTCCAAAGTAATAACGCATAGCCGGTACTACTTGTACGAGTGAAATCGCTCCGCGCCAATAAAGATCAATAAAGATTACTGTTTGGCGCCATCTTGTGACAAACACTGGACAACCACGACAAGACACAGACAGCTTACTGAGACTGAACTTGACAAAATAGAGCATGACAGCTACGAAGCCAACACACAAAAAATACAGAATGGGCATTAAAACTTCTCAAAGACTGGTTAAAAGAGAAAAAATGGAGACAGACAAGTATGAAGCAGAGGATCTTAATAAGGTATTACGATCATTTTATGCATCTGTGCAAAGTTTCGCGGAAGGATAAAAATGTAAATTTAAAACAAATATGCATATTCATGTCCGGTTTTTTTCTTATGTGACAATTTTTGCTTCGCGTCGGGTCCTGATCACACTGTCGGGACTTATTTCCCGATAACTACCGGCTGCCTCTACATTATCCCTTACATATCATCACAGCTGTGACGGCCAAGTGCCTGAGGCAGGTACGCGTGTGCATGTGTACCTGGTAATTATCACGGTAATTATCAATTGTCCCCACAAAGACAGGAATACCAGTAAATTTGTGACCTCATGGGGACATTTTGAGGTTCCCATGAGGAAACAAGCTTATAAATCAAACAGAATGATGTTTATTGAAAATAAACTGGCTGCCTGTATCCTACTTATTACTTGACTATTATTTACCTCATAAGTAAGGTAAGGAACATGCATGAAAACCGGTTTATTTTTGGTTTTAAGACGTTTAAATGTCACAAACACATTGTGTGTCTGAACAGAAATCGTCGGGTTAGGAAAACTTTACAGAAATGAACACGGCACAGAAACTTTTAAAACAGCAGAAAGGTACCTTTTATTCTTTATTTTAACTGCAGCTCAAAAACGTGCTCCTGCACCGCAGCCCAACTTCCACACACCCATCAGCAGGGGGCGGCAATCACACAACATTGGTCCAATCACAAAAATTTTCTCTCACATGAACCAATTAACATTCTTATGTCTCTATGGCAACAAAGTAAGATATTGCTTAAAGTTATTTTAATAGTAAGAACATTACCATATACTTAATAATAATAATAATAATAATAACATTGTTTTGGTGTATAACACCACACACACTATTATGTTGAATCATTTGTAAATATAATATATGTCTTTTAATAACATACATGACATTCAATTTTTGTGTAATATTAAGCTGTACCTGTGAAAATAATATACAGCATTCTAATATTTATAACTTGATTCATGTTGAATATTTGCAATCTTAAAAAAATAATTACATGCTTTTCCTATTAAAATGTATAAACACTGGACTCTGAATAGACTGATAAATTTGTGTTGCAGGTGATGCTGGTGTCTTTGTGTGCTGGAGGTGTAGGCCTCAATCTCATTGGAGGAAATCATCTTTTTCTTATCGACATGCATTGGTGAGCTACTTTGCAGGTCTTTAGAAGATCTTAATAAACTCTGTGAATCAATAAAAGTGTTACCATACCAGTGTTTTGAGTCAAAGGTTTAATAACCAGGAAACACTGTGGATAAATATGTCTGCTTGCGTGAATGTTAACTAAAGACAGCTTAAATTTGAGAGCTCACTTTTGGGTGATTATATACACAACTTGTGCTTCATTCACAGGAACCCAGCACTTGAGGATCAGGCATGTGATCGTATTTACAGGGTGGGACAACACAGGGATGTTACAATACATAGGTACGGAGTTGCTCTTGCTTGTAGTCAGTGATAGACATTTGATTACACACACACACACATAAGCAAATTAATTCATACTGTTAAGAAAGATTAGTGGTTCGACTAATGTACAAGATACAGGCAAAATATTGTCCATGAAGATTAAGAGTCAAAAAAGCAGCTAATGCAAATCACAATCTAAATGATTAGTTGGCCAAATATTAGCTTCACATATGCAGAAGTCTAGTTTAAATCAGGTTATTTCAGCACATTTAAGTTACATTATTTGTCGTTTAGTTTTTTTAATAGACTAACATGCATAAGAGCTCAGGTGCAAAACCAGTAAGTGCCACTTTAATCAGAAATGAGATGATGAGATTGACCAAATGCTCTCTGCACTTATACGACAATTTGAGCTAGCTTACTCAGTCTGTTACTCAAAATGTTAACTTTGTATCTGCAAATAACTGAGATGAATGAGAAAACCACAGGCAGGAGAGATGAAGTGATGTTATAATTAAAGATGTTTATTAAATAATATGTTAAGTCAATGCTAACTTCAGCTTTGTCGATGGTCTGACTAACTTTGTCGACTAGAAGCAGATTTAGCAGGTGGTATTATACCAAACACAGACAGTGGAAATGTACTGTTCACAACATTCTCCTGATGTTAACTCCTTCCCTGCCATTGACAAGTTTGTTAAGCAAACAAATTTGTCAATTTAACTTTATTGAAATTTTTAAGTGACATTTGTGAAAATAAGGAGTTTCATTTACTGATTAATAATCTTTTCAAGTCAAATTACCGTACCTAAAAACAAGAGCCTGAAAAAAGCTAATTCACAAAAAATCATTTCAGATACACTCAGAGGGTTTTGCATCTGAACTTTTCATATATAGACCAGTGTAAAAACACATGTCAGTGCTTTATGGACTATATAGGGGAATACTGTAAATTAACATAAATGGTTTTAATTTATATTTGACTCTTAACAAATAATGCATCCTGATTTTATCTTTTCACATTTAAATTTAATACACGGTATATGTTTTACATCTGTCTTGTGATAATGATAATGTGGTTGAATCTCCCACAGGTTTGTGTGTGAAGGATCAGTGGAGGATAAGATCTCCTCTCTACAGGAGAAGAAGAAAGAGCTGGCAAGGACGGTCCTGTCTGGAACTGGATCATCATTCACTAAGCTGTCTCTAGCAGATCTCAGGGTCATCTTTGGTGTGTGATGTGTATATTTTAGAAAACGAAATATTAGTCCGCACTCTCAGCATGATTGTATTTGTTGTCATTTGTTTTTTTATCAGTGTACTGTATGAAAAATGAAATGTTTTCAAATGTTGCATATTTATTCTAAATAAATATAATGTTACGAGATCTGTCTGTTATTTACAAATTGCATCAATAACTCAGCAACACGTTTAAGTAAGCAATGAATGTATTTATTATACCCATTCAGCAATTAAAGCAACTGTCGTGTGTTGATAAGCACTATATATATTTTTTTGTATATCTTGTAAACACATTGTATAGCTTTGTTAAAGTGTTTATAGATGTTCAAGGTAATATTTCATGTCTGAGCAACAGACTTTTATTTTGATAGCCGGGCAGAATCAAAGCCAACGCGTATGCAAGAAAATAATTCCACTATTACATTTTGAGTTGTTACGATCAAGCTTCGTATTATTTTTACATGAATGCAAAAATACTCGGAGTTGTCTTGCAATGCGCGATTGTACATTGTGTATAATATATTCAGATGATGATTTATTGTCTCATATACCCGTAACGACACTTCAAAAGGACCCTTGGTAAACATACTGTACTCTTACTGATATTAACGTCTGGCAGATTTACTGGACGTATATGATCATGATATGGGTAAGTCCTGTTTTCGCTCTGCTTTTAAATGACGCTTTAATTATTGACAGTAAAAGTCAACATCAAGAGAGCGCGGTCAGATTCAGTAAATCAAATGTATTGTTATCATTGTATGACCACGCCCAGTGTTTAAATAAATTACTGCTTATGTATGAAATTAGAGTCGCATTTGTTATATCTTTGGATAGCATACATGATGTGATGGAGGCTGATGTGTAATGTATAACCTGCTCTCATTGCAGATAAAACGTGGACCGTTACGTAGTTACTGCGCCAATAAATATTTTCATTAATATTGACGCGTTAATCTTCGATAACTAACCCAGCATTCGTCAAATATAAGAAATGGTCACAAATATTAATCCAAAAAAACTTTTTTTTATGATTTACAGCTCTTTACGCAATTATTGATATGTTTAATATATTTACCGTGCATGTGAAACATATCAGGGGTTGAAATCAAACTTAACGTTATGTGTTAAAAATCTTTTAATATGAAGGTGGGTCATAAAAAATATAGTGGCAATATAAAGTTTAATTATTCAAATTGTATTATAATTTTATAAATGCAGTTATTTAAAGTTAAGGCTTTTGATTTGATCAAACTTTTTTAACATCAGTTAATTGAAAAACAACAAGGTCGCATTGTATACATTGCATAAAATTTAATAACAGCATATCAAACTGTGACATAGATACATAAAATAGATTTTTTTTATAAATGAAATGTTATTTTACTAAATCCGGTATCCGAGTAGCATGGTCATGTAATCCAACCAATCAGCGCTAAGAGCTATAGCGTCCTTCACCTCTGTCCTATGACCGTTTTTGGAGCATCCCTCCTCCACCCATCACCTCACTCTCCCCTGTCATCTCTCCCAGGGGGAGTACTTGGGTTCGGGTTAAATTTCCGAGCTTCGCAGCTGCCCTCTTGGAAAGCATGCCAAATATGCTTCATTACCATATTTAATTAAATGTTAAAGCGAAATCGCGAATTATAATAACACATAAAAAATCTAATATTGTAATTAAATTATGCAAATCAGTTAATTTTGTCTTTATAATAAATTTAAAGGACCCTTTTTCATTGGGTGATGATGACCATAAATGGCTTTTGTATCATTTTTTGTATAACCAACCTAAACACAAGTAATGCTATCTAAAGCAATATCTTTCACTTTAGGGTTGTTAAAAAGATGATCTTATGGTTCATTCCGTGATGTCCCACTCTTCCAAGCCTCGATCCCACCCTTGTGGTCTTTGTGACAAGTCTACTGCCCAGGAATCAACAGTCAACAGGCACCAGCGAGGGCATGGTGAAGAGAAACCCTACAAATGCCCATACTGCAACAAAAGTTTTAGCCATTCTTCTGGTTTGGTTCTGCATAAACGGACCCATGCTGCGGAGAAGCCTCATACCTGCCGTATTTGCAGCAAGACATTCATTTCCTCTTCTCATCTGACGCTCCACATGCGCTCACACACCGGAGAGAGGAAGTACAAATGTGGCGTATGCTCAAAAATGTTCATGCAGTCGTCCCAACTTATGTGTCACAAGGCCATCCACTCAGGCGAGAAACCATTCAAATGTCCAGACTGCAACAAGTGCTTTGGCCGAGCCTCACACTTGAAAACCCATCAGAGGCTGCACACGGGTGAAAAGCCTTTTAAGTGTACACAGTGTGATAAAGCTTTTATACAAAAAGCCGGACTTGTAGTTCACATGCGTCTGCACACAGGCGAGAGGCCTTTTAAATGCGAAAAGTGTGGGAAGGGCTTCCGCACATCAACTCACCTGCTGAACCATCAGGCTCTGGAGTTAAGTGAGAGCAGGTACGTCTGTGCCACGTGCGAAAAAGGCTTCAGGTCAATGTCAATGTTAAAACAACATGAAAAAAGCCACCAGACGCTCTGCTGTAGCGTGTGCTCGGGAGCCTTCGCACAATCCTCATATCTGCAGCTGAAACTGCACATACGCAACGGAGAGCATCTCTACCATTGCAAGGTGTGCAACAAGACATTTATAAAGATGTCCACCTTCGAGAAACACTGCGTAAAGCACCAGATGCAGACAGATGAAGGAGAGGCCGAGTGCGAAGAAGAGAAAGCTGGGGATGATCCCCTATTTCAGCCTTTTGTCACAGATTCCTCAACATCCTCAAAATCAGAAGTCAACACACGTTCCAAAACAAGAGCAAAAATTAGGAGTAAAATGGAAAACTGACTGTAATACATTTTATCATTTAAACAAAAAAATGCTGTTTATATGCTTAAACACATAAGTGTCGATCTGTTTATAATTGCATTAAATAATGAAAAGCTGTTTGCACACAAAAGACTTATAAGTCATACAGCATAGGGTTGGGTAAAAAAATAATGCTTCTGTTGATTTGGATCAACCTTCAATTTAACAATATTGATTTGGGAAATCTTGAATAATTTTTTAAAGGGGGTCGCACACTGGGTGTGCACATTAAACGGCGAGAGATTAAAGGAATATTCCATTTTCATAAAAGAAAAATCCTGATAATTTACTCACCACCATGTCATCCAAAATGTTGATGTCTTTCTTTGTTCAGTCGAGAAGAAATTATTTTTTTTGAGGAAAACATTGCAAGATTTTTCTCATTTTAATGGACTTTAATAGAGCCCAACATTTAATACTTAACTCAACATAAGGGTCTTATCTAGCAAAACGATTGTAATTTTTGACAATAAAAATAACAAATATACACTTTTAAAGCACAACTTCTCGTCTAAATCCGGTCCAGCGCGACCTAACGTAAATGCGTAGTGACGTAGGGAGGTCACGTGTTACATATATAAAACGCACATTTGCGGACCATTGTAAACAATAAACTGACACAAAGACATTAATTAGTATCAGTTGACATACAACAACGTAGGAACAGTCCTTGTTCTCAACACTTGTAAACACTGGGGCGGAGTTTCGCGTTCGTCCTCTGTGACCTCTTGACGTCATGACGTATTGTGTGGGCTCACGTTGGCGCATCACGACCGGTTTTAAACGAGAAGTTGTGCTTTAAAAGTGTATATTTGTTATTTTTATTGTCAAAAATGACAATCGTTTTGCTAGATAAGACCCTTATGCCTCATTTGGGATCATTTAGAGTCCTTTGAAACTCCGTTGAAAAAAACTGTTAAGTGTTGAGTTAAGTATTAAATGTTGGTGTCCATTAAAATGAGAAAAATCCTGCAATGTTTTCCTCAAAAAACATAATTTCTTCTCGACTGAACAAAGAAAGACATCAACATTTTGGATGACATGGTGGTGAGTAAATTATCTGGATTTTTCTTTTAAGAAAATGGAATATTCCTTTAAGCAGACAGAGTCTACTTCAAGATGAAAAATATGCATGTTTATCTTTAGCCATTTGGGACCAATATGATGTTATTTAATGTAAAACGATGTAAGTGGCACTCTGTGGTGCGGCAGGGAGTTAATTTGCCCCATCAGTGTGAGTACATTCATAGAAAATAATATGTTTGATTTTTAGATACGCTGCGCTTCTCGCCCAGTGTGCGACCCCCTTTACTACAGAGGATGTGAATATTATCTGTACTTTGCATCTTATCCTGAAGATGTCGCCATATTTCAAATTGCTACACTTTAAACAAAACAAGATTCAAGTTTGATGTGGGCAAGCCTTTTATGTTCAGTTGCAATGATGTAAAGATGAGGCAAAATAAACAGATATTGAATCAAATCAAAAACATTGATATTGAATCGAATCACCAAATTGGTCGCAATATTTCAGCTTCATCATATTCAGATATAATAGTTGGAAAATTCAAATACCATGGATGTCAGTGTTTACCATAATTTATTAAAATATCATCTTTTGTGTTAAACAGGATATAAATCTTCATGTGGGTTTAAAACAACATGAGGATGAGTAAATAATGACAGATTTTTATTTTTGGGTGAAGTATCCCTTTAAGTGTGCACATCTCGGTTTAAAAGAGTAAAACCTTGCAATGTTTGTACACACTAGCTAAAAATGTTATGTTTGTGTTCCCTTGTGATTAATTTATATGCATCTTTTAGTGGTAAAAACTTTTATTGTTGTGCTTGTAGGATTGTTTGGGTGTCTGCGACATAAATAAACACAACATGCTTAAAAAGAGAAGCTGTATTTGTACTGAAACTGTGGTAGTAGCAGCCTACTGTAGCAGCAGCATGTAGGCTGTCAATCATAGAAGTGGGCATGACACCAAGCCAGGCCGACTGCTCTTAAAGGGGAAGCACAGACCAATTAAATCAGAGGATGAAAAACAGGTTGGAAAATGGTCATAAATGACTTACATTTCTATATTTTTTGACAAACAAAACATCAGGGAACATAAAATAATAATAACAACAACAAAAATAAAACGCATGTCATGACCCCTTTGAAAATGTGAGATTTGTGGTAAATTAAGTTTTGTGTATTCATGTTTATATAAATGCAACGAGAGTTCAAGGCTGTGTTTATTATAAACAAAGTTCCTGCCAAGGTCACCTCCACATTGGAAATGTCTTTGTCTGAACCTGTAAAAATATTTAAATGACAATTAAAATGTAAAGAAAAAGCCCTTTAATAAATGAAAGGATGAAGCCCTCCTTCCAAAGAAAGGTTACTCACCCTAGAATCTTCTGTGCCATTTATGGTCCATGAAAATGTAATCGACAAGTGACGTCTCCAGATGGGATTTCTCTGCAGACGTATGGAGCCCACGATCACATCTTCTTCCCCAACTGTCACTGGTGTATCCAACATAAAGAGAGTCTGTTTCCAGTGTGTGATCCTGTAAAAACATTAATAAAGGCTCTGTTTAATGTAACATGTTAACATTAAAGCATTATATGTTATATATAGAACTTGCAATTACATCTGTCATTGATTTTTTAACGGTGCCAAAGAATGCATTGAAACAATATGTTAAATTCTTCTCTGATATCTACATGTAAAGAATGTGACTTTGTTACATAACAAAGTTGAGCTCAAAGCAGTTCAGTTCAGTAGCTCACATTAAGTAAACAGACCTTATATGTTTGAGCCTGTATCGAATAAAAGATACAGATTTGGAGGAACAACCAATTGTTCGGAGATTGGAAATTGATGTTTCTGAGTGGTAAGTTTATTTGTGTTTTTTTTTTTCGGTATGCACCTTTAAAGCATAACTGTAACATCAATTGTAGAACTTCAGCCTAAATGCTAGCATATAGCATTAACTAGCATCTAGCACTAACTCAACAGTCAAACTTTTTTTAGCATTGTAAAAACATTGTAATTAATTGAATGTGTCATTTTATTTTGGGGCGTACCCCAACGTCTGTCAGGCTGTAATGTAACAGTCAGTGTTATGTTTATAAGGAGGAACAATAGTGTTTGAGGCTCACGATATGTCTTTTAAATTCTATGGCACCTTTAAATATGCTACGCTGTCTGTTTCCAAAATGCCATACTCTGAATATGGGCCTGTGTTTAACTCCAGTGACGGTCCATCCTCTTCTAAACTCTGGAAATGTGCACTGAACCAGACTGTGAAGCCATGCAACGTGCCTGACTTCTCGATAATAAAACTAAACTCTCCTTTGAGCCTCTAAACAGAAGTGGGAAAAAAAAATCAATGTAATCTTTTAAGAGTTTTTTGTGCATTCATATTACTGATTTCATTTAATCTAGATTCTAGCTTTACCTCCAAGTCTGAGACCTGCATCGTGCCCATATCAAGAGTGATAACATCAGATGGAGTGGACAAGCAGTCTTCGGGTAAAAGATGATGTCCAAACTTAGGCTTGGAGAGAAACTCTTTTTGTGCAAGTGGGCTGCAATACATTAATGCAGAGTTAGTTTAACATAAAGTACAGTTTAAGAGCAAGTACAAGTTTTGGTGATTAATGTTATGGTTAAAATATGCAAATGAAATGACATTTAAAACAATAAAAAAACACATGGCATATTTTCAAAGTTTTGACAGGAGAGTCAGATTTTTTTAACAAACATTATACACTGCATCATTAATTGGAACGTATAATTGCAAATAGGTCCACACAGGTTTCTGGAAACATGTTCTTACACAAAAACAGTAAAAAAGGCCGAAAGACTTAAATACTAAAATATTTAAGAAAATATGTTAAATATTCAATATGAAAGTCCTCACTGTAGACAACTGAAGTCTAATCCATATGGCTGCTCCCAGAACTCCATTTTTTGCCTGTAGTCAGAGAAGGCCTGGCATGGGATGACCGTCAGGCAGGCGGAGGACGGCCACATCATTCCACCTTCCTTCAGCCACCGATCACGTGCCAGCAACACCGACTCCACCATGAACTCAAACTGACATCCAAAAAAATATATGATTTTTTTGTGCTCCTAATATGTGCTCCTGTTTAAGTTCAGTGGTAGAGCAAAAGGTCATGGGTTAAAATCCACGGAACACACACTAATAAAATGTATAGCTTGTGATGCACTGTAAATCTCTGTGGATAAAAGCGTCTGCCAAATATATAAAAGTAATGTAAATGTAATAGGATAAAGTATGGGCAGTTAAGTTATAAGTCGCCTCTGGGCAGTTATTTTAGTCATGCAACAGTAAAGTCCTATGTACTTTGATATGGGGGGCAGTTATCTCTAAAATCATGTGCTAAAATCAGAATTAAACAACATATTTCTGACCAACAATTAAACCTGAGATCAACTTTTGTATCTTATGCTCAAATTGTGCTAAAAACACCTGTATTCGAGGTCATTTCATCTACTGCGCACAGGTTGGCAAGCGCCTCGTGCGACTTTGTATAGAGCCCCTCCCTCAGAGAATCGTCAGTCTTTATCGATTGCAGGACTTCTGTCACCAGAGAGGCCATATTGAGCGTTGCATTGTCCCCTATTCATAGTAATAGGAGTGCTCAATCTTGTTATATCCAATATTTTTGGTAAGGATAACCACTCTGTGATACAAAGGTGACATTAATTATCATTCATTTAATGTATGTTCTGTTATGTCTTGATACCAGAAGACAGTTGCCCATCCACTCTGACACAAGAACATCAACTTTCCCAGGGAGGGTGAGATTTTCAGCTCGGTCCTGAAATACTTTTATAACCCCCTCACACCCGTTCTTTTTCACAAGTTCTTCTGTGTGTTCTGCTATCGAGCTGGCCTCCACAGCGTATACCTGCAGAAGAACACCAGTCACCATCTCATTCTAATAATACTAAAAATATATGTTATTCACAGACCGTCTGTTCCTCTTACCGCTGCAGGATGCGCTAAACGGGCACAAAAAAGGCTGATAACCCCTGTCCCACAGCCCAAATCCATGACCACCTTTCCTTTCAGGGCAGCACTATTGTTCAGGATCACCTGCCTGTACGTTTCTGTGCGGGGTTTATCTGACAGCATCTCCAAGTGTAGCCTCTGTGGACAGCAGATATATGGCACATTAATGTAAACAAATGAAGAATCCTAATCCTTTGAATTTCTCATAATGCACTCAACCACTTAATGATTTTAGATCCTTTCTTAACAATTTAGTACTTACTAATGTCCCATAATTGCTGAAGTATTCGTCATCTTGCCAAGCATCTTCCACTTCTTCATCCTCAGTTTTTTGGCGTAAATAGCTAGATGGCACATAACCAAAGTGACCATGCAGTTCAGCCCACCACCAGTCTTCTGAATTCTTGTCATGGACCATTAATATGTTGCCCGCTAAGAAACTGAGCTGTATGTTAAAAAACAAAATCGAACATAAAAACATAACTCTTTAACCAACCAACAACTGTCTTGCATTAGCAAAAGCATTAAAGAGTATACAAGTTACTTTTTGCATTCTACAGAAAATATACTTTTATTGATTTTTAGATTTTTATCTGTGTCTGCCCATATGAACAGCATTATAAGTAGGTTAAAAAAATATTTACATTTTTACATGTTAATTTTTTTTATTAATATCAAAATGTTTTTTAAAAAAGTGCTATAAAAGTTTAACAATATATTTACTTGATTATAAACTATATCCAAAGTTTTGTAAACGTATTAAGTAGGCAGTCGCAGTTAAATCGCTGTTTATTTTGAAAGTCGATCATCATGCGCACGCATAAACAAAGACTTTTGACAGCACGTACCTGCTCATCACCATCAGCCTCAAAATCCGCGAGTGCGATAAACTCTTCTGCTTCGTTCCCCTCACTGCTTTCATCCTCAAGCATTTCAACTGCTCGAATGAATCTTGATATTCGTGTTTTTAAACAAATAACTTAAGATTCTGTAATATAACTGTGTAAAACAAATCTCTTCGGACTGACAGGAACCAAACTTTTTTCCCTTTTCCACGGCTCCCGTCTAGAAAGTAGTTTTCAAAATAAAAGTCTTTGGCAAAGGCTGTTTTAAATATGACATAATTCTGTAAACATACTAACCCTTATTTGTGTTGTTTTATTATTTTTAAACCTTAGTGACATCTGAATATCTTGAGAGAGTTCCAAGTCTATTAATATTATATCAATAAAATTATAGTAATATTATAATGTAGCCTAAGTAAAATGTATGTATGTGACTTTGTTAAATCAATGATAACGTTTTATAATCTAATTATGAGATTTTTCAAGTTTACTCATTGATTTCACTTTAATTTCAATATTTGGCATTACCTTATTCAATGAATATCAAGGTTATATTTTCATAGAATGTTCTTTACATCATGAAGAATGATTTTATAAAACTTTTTTATGATTTTATAAAACTAATAAATCACTAAAAAAGTAAATTTTCTTTAGCTGGGTTTTTTCACACGAAACACGCACGCACGCACGCACGCACACACACACACACACGCACACATTCTGGTTTCCATGTAATGCATTTTATACAGTACAATATACATACTGTATATTTTATTCCCTTTCCCTTACCCAAACCCTAACCCATCACAGAAAACTTTATTGTACCTTAGATTTAAAAAAAAAAAACACATCATTCTGTTTGATTTATAAGCTTGTTTCCTCATGGGGACCTCAAGATATCCCCACAAGTTCGCAAAAATACTGGTATTCCTATCTTTGTATCTACATTTATCAAAATGGTTAAAACGTGATACCTCGTAATGTTGTAATAGCTAATTACCTATACAATATTTAAATATGGTATAATATAATGTGGGCTTCTCTTCAAAATGTAATACATTTATAGCAATAACCTTGATTATTTTTTATTATACCACAGGCCTGTTGAATGCTTTATTTTGATTGACTGAGAAATGTTCCATGTGTGCCGATTTTTTTCCTGTAAACCATACCTAACTTTTTAAATGTCTTGAAAATAAGCACCGGGGCAATGTTTGTGGTAACAGTGGTATAAAAGGAATAATTCGTTGTCAAATATTGCTTACGTAAAGTCTATTATCTACATATAAGCTCAAAGTGTGTCTGATCCTGGAAGTATTATTTTTTATTTTTTTATTTGATATAAGTTAATATGTTTGAATGTGACCTGGGCTATTAGAGGAATGATTAAAGGGAACATATCATGAAAATCTGACTTTTTCCATGTTTAAGTGCTATTATTGAGTCCCCAGTGGTTCTATCTACCTAGAGAATGTGAAAAAGATCAACCCAGTAACTTAGTTTTGGTAACCATTCTCTGCAAGCATGTGAAAACAAACAGGTCATTGAAATGTATCTCCCCTTGTGATGTCAGAAAGGGATAACACCACCAGATAATCTGCACTATCAAACACATCACTTCAATTTAGTGCAGAGATAAAGTCATTTGCATTTTAAAGGACCCACCCAAAAACTGCACATTTTTGCTCACTCCTACAACGTGGCATTTTTTACATGCAAAAATAAATTATCTGTGGGGTATTTTAAGCTAAAACTTTACATACGTACTCTGGGGACACCAAATATTTATTTAACATCTTAAAAAAGTATTGTGAAACATCCCCTTTAAAGGGCACATATTATGCCTATTTTTAAAAGATGTCATATAAGTCTCAGGTGTGCCTAGAACAGTGGTGTCCAACATGGTACCCCCGTGCACCAGGTTGCACACACTGATTTTGTGAGTTGCCTGCCAAAGCACATTCTATTAATAGCCTTAATTTTAATATTTATATATATTTTATATTGGCTTCTTTTATGTATGTTCATATTTTAAACAATGATAAAACATATCAACAGATTCAATAAGTAAAACAAAAAAGTTTTGAGTAGACTATATCAAAAAGTAGCCCTCCAGATTGTTTTATCCATTGTGGTAGCCCTTGCTCACAAGAAGGTTGGAGACCCCTGGCCTAGAATGTGTCTGTCAAGTTTCATCTTAAAATACCTCACAGATCATTTGGTATAGCAAGTCAAAAATCCCCCTATTTGGGTGGAAGCAAAAATGTGCTTTCATGTGTGTACTTTAAAATGCAAATGAGCTACAGTTCCTCAATCTCTCACAAACATACAATTAGTGTTTTGGGTAAATAATTGATCTAATTCAATGCTAACAAACATATTTAGAAAAGCTTTTAGGTAAAATTATCCAGTCAGTCAGTGGCTGTGGGCAGGACTTTGTTTGTGTGTGATGTCACATTAACAAGAGAATCAAAACAGCATGTCTGACACTGCTTTTGTTTAATGGGGATTAGGGTTGATGTGTTCATACACATTTCTATAACAGTGGATTTTGCATAATATTTGCCCTTTAAGATTTTTAATGCACATGAACTGGAGTCCTAGAGGTTTTGTGAGGTTTTATCCAAGACACAGAGGTATTAATAATACAAAACACTGAAAAATAAATCCACACACTTTTAACCCCATCATGTATCTACTCCTTCTTCTTTTTATGAGTCTTCCCAAAACACTTCCTACAACAGAACTTGCAACTTTTGACAGTTACAAAGATAATAGTCACTACAATGAGAACGAGGAAGCCGATAACATCCAGACTATGGTACTGTATCCAGTTCAACTCATGGGCAGCAGGTCTGAGATGGTCCGCCCCTTTGTGCCTCATAACAAACTCAGTCCAAAACACAGCAAGGTCCAGTGGCTCAATAGGACGGTCTCTATGGACAGCTGAAAGCTTTGTCATCTTCTCCTTGTAGCTGTGGAGTGAGATATAAAGAATGTTATTAGTACTGTATGCCTTACAATTCTTACAGCCAAGACCAGTACAAATTTCCTTGCTTGGTTATTAATTTGTTACTGCAGATCAACATGATTTTGTAGTTTCATAATTTACAATATTACAGTTTTCCTGTAGCTACACAACACAAAGTTCAGATGTTCCATTGCCAGGTTACACAAAAACTGATACAAAAATACTAAAGTTGCATGAATCAAAACCAATGCAAAACTGTAAGTTGTGTTATTCAGTAGCTAACCTTTTGTCATTGATGACCTTCCTCAGTGCCACCAGCAGTTTTTCTGAGGTCAAATCAAAGATGCTCAGGCCTTCTGCAACTCCTCGAGACACTAAGCGTTGGACATTATCACCCTGGTCTCCAAACAGTGGAAGCATCACCATTGGCACCCCGTTACAGATGCCCTCATAGATTCCATGTGATCCACCATGTGTAATAAAAGCTTTAACCTTAGGATGGCCTATATTCAAAACAACATGATTAGGTTATTATGAGCAGCTAGTGTATTATCAACTGATTCTGTAGTGAATTAGATCGTGCATGATAATTCAAGCACATTCCCAACCATGAAAAAAAATTCTCTTATACATTTTTTTTTAAACCACGTATCTTCCAGGAGGTTTAAAGAACATAAATATACCTAAAAGATCATTTTGTGGTAGCCACTTCATCAGTTTGACGTTCTTTGGGGCATTTTCAGGCACTGGTCCAGTGTACCTCCATAGCACCTACCAATGAGAACTATAGAGGTTAATGATATCCAGATCATCACAAAATGTTATGTCATACTGTAATCTTTAGCATGTGATTACGTTTTCATAAAGGTCTCTTACTGGATCAGTTACATTCTATGAAGTCAACAGAAGAGTCTCTTAAAATAAGCATAAAGCATTATGACTTAATATTTTCGTAGTACTGGGAAAAGATTAATCGTGATTAATCACATTCAAAATAAAAGTGATTTTTTGCATAATATGTGTGTTTACTGAGTGTAATTTTTATGTAAATTTAACCACACATATATACATATAGTCTTTTCAGATTTTTACATTTATATATACTTTTTAAAAAATGTATATATAATATAGGATATATAAAAATATAAATAAATATATACACATGTTAATGTTTCTTAAATACATACATGAATTTGTGTGTATTTATATATACATAATAATTACACACAACACACACATATATTATGCAAAAAAATATTTTATTTTGAATGTGATCAATCGCGATTAATCTTTTCCCAGCACTAATTTTCAGATTTTACATATTTATTTCATGTTTAGCCTCCCATGACATACACACATATCCTGTCAGCCATCTATATGTTTAGTCTTGTTTCTAGTGACAGGGTCATGAAAGCCCGCGTATTGTTGTCTTGTGTTCGTGTGGATAGTCACCTGGCCTGTGTTTTGTGTTATGCGTGCTTCGTGCTCTCCTGTCTAAAGACCCCACCGCTTGTTTCTTTGTTAATTATTCATCATTAGTTTACTCCCTACACCTGTCTTCCCTCATTCCCTAGTTTAGTTCTCTCTTATTTAATGCCAGTTGTATCTGCTGTCTTGTGCTGGATCATTGTGCGTCTTTTGATGTTGTTGTGTGTTCTTGTCTCAGCTGCCCAGCTTATGCTGCGTTTACACCAACCGCGGTAGAGGCGTGAAGCGCGAGTGATTTCAATGTTAAGTCAATATGAAGATGCGATGACGCGCGTCTGGAGGTCCCGCGGCACGGACGAGGCGTTTGGCGCAGAAGACGCGCTTCCGCCTCATTCGCGCGTCTAGCTAGCGCGAATTGAGCCTTGTCCGCGGTACTTGTAAATGGCGAATTTTGTGCCGCGTTAACCAATCAGGAGCCTGCTTGCTGCTGTGGTGGCAGCCCCGCCATGAGTCACTCATTCAACCAACGCTTGATATTGTCCGTAAGCAGTCACCCGAAGCTATACGACACAAGTTCTTATTTCTATAGAGGAGACAGGAATAAAAAGGACCTCGCTTGGAAGAGTGTCAGTGAGGACATTGGGCAACCTGGTAAGTTGTAATACACATTTCACTTTTGAGTCACGTGACGTTTATTAACCCGCGCTGTTTATTTTCACCCTATAGTAAGGTTACCAAATACAAACTGGTAACTCTCTTGATAAATGCACAATCAACATCAGCCATCCTGCAAACAGACAACCGCATAGCACTTGCCCCTCCCACAAGAAGCGGATGTTGCATCTGACGCGCGTCAAATGCTTGCTTTTTCCGCGCGTCTACTCCGCTCTACATGCGCGAACGCATTCAAACTGTTCAAGCAAACAGCTTGCACACTAGGCGCGTTAGACGCGATTTCAACGCCTGAAACGCGGTTTGGTGTAAATGCACCATAAGTGTCATATGTCATGTTTTATTTATTTGTATTATTGCCTTTGTTTGCCCCCCCTCAAGGGTATTTTCTGTTTTAAGTCTTTTGTTAAGACCTGTCTGCAGTTGGGTTCTGTCCTCCAGTGGCGGCCGTTGACAACTTTTTCGAGGGCGCTCAATGGAAGTTCGTCACAACATGTATGTAGCCCCTCAGGTGTGTGTGGTTCATAATTTCAAAATATGTGTGTAAACCTATGTGAATCACGTGTCTTGTCAAAATAATGGCATGCTGCAGATATGTCTAAAGGGTTTTTGATAAGAGAGGTTCGCGTTTGCCAGATACTCGCATAATCTCATGCGTAATCAGCGTGTAATGTTATGGGAATGTCTTGGGTGTATTTTGTGAACGTGAGAGTCTCTTTTATGGTAAACAGTTTTGACGCGTGTGCAGCAGGCTCTTATTTTGACAAAACACATGATGCACATGGTTCACATGACACAACAAACACATATTTTGAAAACACGAGCAACACACATGACACTCCGAACACATCACGAGCCGCCACTGCTGTCCTCCTTTATACGACATATATAGTATACTTGAATAAAAATGCAATTAATATAAATATTTTAGCATGTATACTGTTAACATTGTTATATTTCTTTATCTAACCCTTGCTCTACCCTTATCTTTTAATATCTTAGTATTAATATTTAATATTTTAGTATCTTTACTTACCCTCTGAGGTATCTGCCCAAATGCCTCAAAGAACACACTGGCTTTAGCTTCAGGTAACTGTGAAACCATGGAGCCCAGAGTGAAGACAACAAAACCATGTTCTCCAGATCCATTCACAAACTCTTCCAGCTCCTGCACAAAAGATAGACAGCAGGGTTAGGCACAGAGTACAACATATCTTCTCACTTTTAACTCCACGTGTTCAGTTCAATCAGTTCATGCTCTTTTTTTATGCACACACAGAAACAGCTATCCGGTCCACCAAATCTCCTAAAGCAACATGCTGCAATGATTTGTCCTGTTGGACATTACTGGTCTGATGTGTGTAGTTGACATTTTAACACATAAATATACACAGCTGCACTGTTTGAAACGACTGGTTCAGTATCACCTTTACTCTATAAGTAAGAGTCATTTACCCCATATGTGTACTTAACAGACCGGTATGACAATGTCAAAAATGTTCATTTTGTGAACCTGACCACAAAAAACTAAAGTTCATGTCATTCAACATTAATAGCTTACCTTAGATAAAGGACCTCTTTTAGCACAGTTAATGCCCCCTATTTGGACCATGTTAGGCATTAAGGGTCTGGGGTACTCGAAGGTAAAGTCGTACCTTAGAAGCCAGACTGCACCGTGACTTAAAAGCTCTTTGTAGGTAGTGTCTTTCTGTAGATATCTACTGGCCAGTTCATCAGAGCTTGCAAAAAGCTTCGTGCAGAGAAAAGATTCAACGATTGTCATAATCATGTTGTGTATTCTCTGATGGAAAGTCATCTTATCTGAATTACCGGTGAAGAACCGTGGGACAAAAGATGGAGGAGTGGGGCATTTACCAGCCGCGTCATCCAGTCGACAGGGAATCCCGCGTAAGAAGTAAACGGCGGGAATTGAAAAGTTTTGAGAGATGATGCTGCCACATGGCAGGAAAGGATCTGTGAGCAAAGCATCAAAGCCAATCTCTCTCAAACTTTTCATCAGGGTCTCATTGTACAGCAGCATCTCACATCCTTTCACCTGCAAGTTGGTGAATTCAATCAATTTCGCCACATTGGTAAAAACACTCATGAAATCCGGGGGCTTCTCGAATGCCATCTTCCTTATGTTGTCCAAGTTAAAGTTTAACTGGGCACTGGTGTACGGCACAGGATGACTCTTAGTGATGTAATTACCAGTACCCCTAATCAGTATACTGGTCTCAGGTATCAGGACCACCATTTCATGACCCCGCTGAGATAACTCCTCCACCAGGATCTTCATGCTAAGCCAATGGCTGCCATCCATCGGTATGACAAGAACTTTTCCAGCCTGCACGGTCTCCGAGGAGAAGCAGCATAGCCAGGCTATACTCAGCCAGGCAGAAATACTCAGTGCTCTTCCCATGTCTCAAGAGGTGAACACAATGGAAAGCACTGGCAATGGACTAGTAATGATTTTAAAAGAGGAGTGGCCTTAAAACTAGACTAAGGGGCAAGTGAACATGGGTGGATTGCATAACCTTCAATGTCACATAATAGGCACAGACCTAAAAAATGAATTGTCACCCTACAAGTTAATATTTTCAAATTAACTGCACGAACTGTCATAAGAGTTATCTGTAGATTACTTTCTCAACACAAAGGTAAAGAGGAGCAAGTGTCTGCTTCAGGTTAATATTTTTTAAACACGCAATTGTTTGGAAAAGCCATAAATAGTAGGTTAAAGTTGTTTCAAAATAGGCATATAGAGGTGAAAACAATTCTGCAAGTCACTGTGGCATTGCAGTAGTATAGGAATAGCTCAAAGTGCTCGCAAACACATGGCTGTCACGCAACTCATAAACTCTTACAGAGGGTTCTGAATGAATGAAATGCTTAGATAATGACTTATAAGCACGTGATTTACACATGCCTTTTGCTTGCTGAGTCTTTTTTGCAGTTGCTTTGATTCCTTTGCAGGAAATGTTGTGAAGGTTGCTTTATGTTGGACAAAAGAGCTGACAATCAGATAAAGGCATACATAAATAAAACGATTGCGCATGTGTTTGATAAAAATGTAGTCTGAAAGCCTTTTGCTTTCTGTTTAAAAATATGAATTCATGAAAAACATAATTTTTACATATATTTTGTAGTGCTGGGAAATAAAAAATAAAAAGTTTTCAAAATAAAAGTTTTTTGGCATAAAATGTGTGTGTGTACTCACTGTGTGTAATTATTATGTATATTCAACCACACACACATACATATAGTCATTTTAGATTTTTACATTTATATATTTTTATTTTATTTTATATATAATACAGATTATATAAAAATATACATAAATATATATAAAAATATACATAAATATATAAACACATGTTAATGTTTCTTAAATACACACATGAATACACGCATAATAATTACACAGAGCACACAAAAAAATCACTTTTATTTTGCATGTGATTAATCGCGATTAATCTTTTCCCAGCACTAATATTTAGTTCATTTAATCATTGAGGACGAGATACACATGTATCTATTAAGATTACCAAAAATCTCTCAATCTGATTTGAACACAACAGAAAAGCTACAACAACAATACCAAAGCAATTTAGCTTTTTTCAGTCTTTATAAGTTTTCCTCTCAGGTATAACTTGGGATATCCAGTATTGGGACTTGACTTACTAGAAATATAACTCTGCTATCTCCTGCACACTTATTGGTTATTTTTATTCCAAATTAATCACAGAGATTAAAAATAAGGTGTATCGTCCGAAGCACTTGTATCATGTAATTGTGTAAAGGCCCAAGTATACTTCATTTTCTTACGTGTTAGTGAGCCTACCTGCACAGTCATATGCACAGCCTTGCAAAGTATATTTCAGTCGTACAGGTACAGAACCTTGCAAAACCTCTCCTGGCCTACACACTACATACTCCTGTATTGTTGACAGGACTAATACGTTAATTATTCACATATTAACAGCTTTATAGATGTACAAATTTGTACATATTCCTATTCATAAATATTATGAATTTTGCCATAGCACACCAAAGGCGTTTTCTCCTATGCAATAATAATTACACCACAACATACATAAATTCACAAAAGATATTAATTTTATTCATTCACTTTAATCCACATTTAAAATGCATACGATTGTGAGGAACAGATCAAAATTTGTTCCCTTTATCCAGCAAACTTGATTCTAGTTCTCAGCAGCGACCATAAACGTCAAATCTCGCGTTCGTTATGCATTTAAATATTGCACCTCAAGCTTTATGACACAATGCTTTACGGCAGTGATATCAAACGCTCATTGGTTCTTGAAATTTCGCAAAACATAAGTTATTGTGATTACAATTGTATGTCTACTACGGTTTTTACTTCTAACAGTACATGATTTTAATAAACTGTTTTGGGTAGGTTTAGGAGTAGTACTGTACTAGCGGCTTAAGCTATCTTTTTAATGCTATATGTTACTATTAGTACTAAAATTTTCCTACACATTTCTCTCAATTAAGGTGCATAATATAAAAAATACATTATGTATTTAAAAATGTTTTGTATAAAAAGGGTTTGGGGTAGCGTAAGGGTAACATTATCAATAAAATTGTTAAACTGAAATTATACAGCAATCTTTATGGTATGAAAGTTTTGCAAATGTTTTACGTTTTGTAGCTGTAAAAATGTAATAATGCTACGATTAAATGTTGCAAATACGTCTACATTGAACACTGCAATTTAATATAAAAAGTATGTTTTGTGTTTTCGAAAGTTATGTATTAATACTACGTATTAACAGTGAGACCAGGCTGGTGCATACTATCCTGATGACGAAAATTGTCACTCACAAAAAGTGAAATATACGCAGGCATTAAGAATTTATTTATAAAGACTCACTTCTGACAGAGGATTTGGTTTCTGGCTAAGTGTGGCTCCAATCATGATCATGTTGGGCATCACTGGACGTGGGAATTCCAATGCAAAGTCGAATCGCATAAACCAGAGAGCAGCACGGCTCATGATCTCTACCATGGATGATTTTCTTTGAAGTAAACGTGAAGCAATCTCATCTGCTTGAGTAAATATAGATCCACAAGCCATGGGTTGCAGCAAAGTGTATACCAGGTTCACACTTCTTTGCCAAAAAGACATGTGGTCGGTAAATTGAGTAAAAGGTTGAGGAACATAGGAGGCTGGAGTTGGGCATTGACCGGCAAGAGTGTCGACCCCACATGGATGATTTATTTGCATGTAAATAGCTGGAATGGAGAGATATTCACCAACAATAACTCCAACAGGCTCAAACGGGTCTGTGAGAATAGCGTCAAAGTTGTAGTCTTTCAGATTCTTCATCAGGTCCTTGTTGAAAAGCAGACTCTCTGCGCTCCTCACTGTAAACGTTCGTAGAAAATCCAGTGTGAAGACAAATGTCTGAAATCTGGCCAGGTCTGTAGACACATCAGTGCTCAGAATATTGTTTAAATCTGCCGCTAAGTTCCCTTCTAGCTCAGCTTTAGTGTAAGGCACTGGATAAGAAAGAGTGGTGGTGTGATCTGATGGACCCATACTCAGACTTGCATCTGGGATGACCACCACCACCTGATTTCCTCTCCTCCCCAGCTCTTCCACAAAAGGCTTCATCCCAAGCCAGTGACTGCCATCTGACGGAATAACCAACAGCTTCCCAGCTTCAGATGAACAAAAGAGTAAAAGACTCACAAGCAACCGTACGATAGTCATTCTATCAGTAGTGTGAAAGAAGTCAACAGCTGAATGAGGTTAAGGGTGTGATGTGCACACAACGTTACCATACAGGTTAAAGTACCACAATTCAAAGTGGACTATGTCCAAAGAGTTTCTGCAGTTTGCATGTTAGTACAAAGTATTTATAGGGGTGGGCGATATGACCAAAATCTTATAATATGCTAGGATTCTTTTTATATCATGATATCAAAATGTATCACAGTAAAGTTTTCTTTTTCTTTTAATAAGGTTTTTATGTTACTAATTTAATACCATATAATTTTCCTAATTCTTAATGTATATGATTTAAGGTAGAAAAGTTATTTAGTCAAGAGAGATTTTCTCTCAATGCTATTTGATTAACATGAATGACAGACAGGAGCAAAATTAGGTAACTTCCCCTTTAAGACCAAAGTGCGGATACTGTTACACATGCGGTTTCTTTTTCAACTGTTTACTTTCTCTTACGACTAAATGGTCAAGTTTATATACTTGCAAAGGTGGGAATTTTGATGCATATAAGTATTTAAGGCCAACAAAGTGGTAAAAATGCCACAACCACGAGCACAATAAGCAGCTGATGAGCTGCTTGCACGCTCCTCTCACACAGAAACAGCATGCCCATTTAGCACTGTAGTTTCCAACATCAGTCCAACATCTCTACCAGTTCACAAAATTCGAATGGTTTATCATATTACCTACCAGTTTGTCGCACAAGTATTGATATTTGAATAAAACGCATAATTAAACACCAAAATAACATTATTTTGATGTTCTATAATAGCAAGAGAAAACAAAGTAAAACAAATCAACAGTAAAATTACATGCACTGCTCATGCAACACACGTAAACTTTCTGCATTATGTAAATAATTAACAGAGCGGGTCGACTTATACAAAGACCAGAAACATAATTTGCTTATGTTTATTTATGGAAACACTATCATTTTAGAGATCAAAAGTTCAGAAAAACACTCTCTATGGTATGTTTGCTGGTTTGAGGATTACGTATCAGATTAAGGGAGAGAGGTTATCTCAAATATTCTTCAGCTAGCAAAAATATCAAACATGCAAATTCCACAAAAAAGACCACCTGACCTAGCCAGGGCTTAAACTGGGGACCTGCTTGTGTGAGGCAACAGTGCTAACCCTGAGCGACTGTGCCATACCACCCTAGCATTGTAAGACGAAAGGTGCATGATGAAATGTGATGCTATATAGTGCAAACTTTTTTGACCTGAGAAAGGGGTTCTGGCAGACCAGTCACAGCGCTAGACCAATCACAGTGCTTGCACTTTGTGTAAAATTGACATTGTTGTTTCATTTTTGGGGAGGGGAATCGTTAAACTGACTCTTTCATCCAAACAAAATGAGTAGTAAGAACAAGCAACAGGACAAAACAGAATTCTTAACTTGTTGGCTATTGTGGTCTCTCTGCCATTTGCTTACTATTTTCACTGTTAATAAACGTGGAAAAATTGTGTTATGGCAAAGGCAGAGTTACATCACTTATAATTCTGAAGTTGAACTATAGTATGTAAAATTTACCACAATGGCTTACTTGTGACAAAGGTTTTAATTTCTTGGCTGCCATCCCTCCAATCATGATCATGTTGGGCATCATTGGCCGTGAAAATTCAAAGGCAAAGTCAAAACGCATAAACCAGAGAGCAGCACGGCTCATGATCTCCACCACAGAGGTTTTTCTCTTAAGTACACGTGAGGCAATCTCATCTGCATGAGTAAATAAATATCCACAAGCCATGGGTTGCAGCAGAGTCCTTACCAGGTTCACACTTCTTTGCCAAAAACTCATGTTATTTATAAAATGAGTTAAAGGTTGAGGAACATAAGAAAGTGGACTTGGGCATTGACTGGCAAGAGTGTCAACGCCACAAGGAAGGTTTATTTGCATATAAATAGCTGGAATGGAGAGATATTCACCAACAATAACTCCAACAGGTTCAAACGGGTCTGTGAGAATAGCGTCAAAGTTGTAGTCTTTCAGTTTCTTCATCAGGTCCTTGTTGAAAAGTAGGCTCTCTGCGCTCCTCACTATGAACCTTTGTAGAAGATCCAGTGAGATGAAAAATGTTCGAAACCTGGCCAGATCTGTAGACATATCAATACTTAGAATAGTGTTTAATTGATTTGTTAAGTCCTCTTCAACTTCAGCTTTAGTGTAAGGCACTGGATAAGAAAGAGTGGTGGTGTGATCTGATGGACCCATACTCAGACTTGCATCTGGGATGACCACCACCACCTCATTCCCTCTCCTCCCCAGCTCTTCCACAATAGGCTTCATCCCGAGCCAATGGCTGCCATCAGAAGGAATAACCAACAGCTTCCCAGCTTCAAATTCACCAAAGAGTAAAAGACTCACAAGCAACCGTACGATAATCATACTGTACTAGCAGTGGTGTGAAAGAACTGAATGAGGTTAAGGGTGTGACGTGCAAACAAAGTTACCAAAAAGGTTAAAGTATCACATTTCAAAGTGGACTTTGTCAAAAGAATTTCTGCAGTTTGCAGCTTGCATGTTAGACACCATTAAACACCAAAATTGCATTGTTTATCTCTTGCCATTATAGAATATAGAAATAAAGTAAAACAAACAAAACAAATAATAGTAAAACAACATCCAGAGCTCATGCAGCACACTTAAACTACTTTCTTCATTCTGTAAATAATTAACAGAGCGTATCTGTCCACTTATACAATGACCAGATATTTCATTTGCTGGGGATTATTTATATAAACACTAACATTTAAGAGATCAAAATTTCAGACAAACACCCTCTATGGTATGATTGCTGGTTTGAGGATTACTTTTTAGGGTTTAGGATCATCCCAGGTGAAAAAGTAGTATACTTCCATAATGTACTTAGTGCTCTATTGTCACACACTAATTTTGTAGTTTATATACAAAAAAGTTTAGTACTTTTAAAGATGTTCTTAAGTTTATCTAAGTTTACTTATTTGTGCTATTTTGAGACACCCTGAATATGAACTAAAATGCACTTTTAATATACTGGGCTCTATCTTACACCCGACGCAATGCAGCGGAATGCGCGGCGCAAGTGTCTTTTGCTAGTTTCCACCCTGCGCAATTATCATTTTCACGTTTAGCGCCACATTGTTTAAATAGCAAATGCATTTGCGCCCCCTTTTGCGCCCATGGGCGTTCTGGTCTGAAAACGAGGTGTGTTCTGGCACATTGTTGGCGCGTTGCTATTTTGGGGCAACTAAAATAGACTACGCCATTGACCAACAAAAACCTGATCTAAAGTCTAAAGTCAATGCCGCAATATGTTTTCTGTTATTTAAAGAGCGCATTAGTAATATACACCTATAAACGGGACGACAACGCGGGTTTGCTTATCACATACATGAATGCACAGTAGCACAAAAACGCTTTTAAATATGAAAGATTAAAGGATTGAATGTAAAAGATTATTAGTCTCTTGGACATAAATGAGGACTAATTATGAGATGTTAGAAGGCGCAAAGAGCTGCTTCACCTGCAGCCTGGTAAGTAAATAAATGCTTTGCTTTAAACAAATGCATCTGTTTTTAAATGTTTTTTTTTAAATGCTACCTCACGGATTTATTGTATATGATTACTCTGTACCTATGGATATGGTGAGATGAGAAACAATTTTAAGCAATGCTTAAAAGAAAATAATGACGCTGTCCTAGTGCTGAAATGTGCGGAGAGCTGTTTGTAAATTCTTTATCTCCTGTTTGTTACAAAACAAGTATTTTTAGAGTACAAACCTTTTCTTGTAGTCTTGGGTATTTGCTTTAAATGGCAATGACCGTGGAACAATTGTGTAATGGGAAAGGCAGAGTTGCAGCACTTATAATTCTGCAGTGGAACTATAGCATGTAAAATTTACAATGATGGCTTACTTGTGACAAAGGTTTTAATTTCTTGGTTGCCATCCCTCCAATCATGATCATGTTGGGCATCACTGGCCGTGAAAATTCAAAGGCAAAGTCGAATCGCATTAACCAGAGAGCAGCACGGCTCATGATTTCTACAATGGATGATTTTCTTTGAAGTAAACGTGAGGCAATCTCATCTGCTTGAGTAAATAAATAATCACAAGCCATGGGTTGCAGCAGAGTCCTTACCAGGTTCACACTTCTTTGCCAAAAACTCATGTGGTCAGTAAATTGAGTAAAAAATTGAGGAACATAGGAGGGTGGACTTGGGCATTGACCGGCAAGAGTGTCGACCACACATGGATGATTTATTTGCATGTAAATAGCTGGAATGGAGAGATATTCACCAACAATAACTCCAACAGGCTCAAATGGATCGGTGAGAATGGCATCAAAGTTGTAGTCTTTCAGTTTCTTCATCAGGTCCTTGTTGAAAAGCAGACTCTCTGCATTCTTCACTGTAAATGTTTGTAGAATATCCAGTGTGAAGAAGTATGTCTGAAACCTGGCCAGGTCTGTAGATATATCAATACTTAGAAGAGTGTCTACTTTGCCTGCTACATTCTCTTCTAGCTCAGCTTTAGTGTAAGGCACTGGATAAGAAAGAGTGGTGGTGTGATCTGATGGACCCATACTCAGACTTGCATCTGGGATGACCACCACCACCTCATTCCCTCTCCTCCCCAGCTCTTCCACAATAGGCTTCATTCCAAGCCAGTGACTGCCATCGTACGGAAAAACCAACAGCTTCCCAGCTTCAACTGAATCAAAAAGTAAGAGACTCACGAGCAACAGTATGATAGTCATTCTATCAGTGGTGTGAAAGAAGTCAACAGTTGAATATGAATAAGTATGATGTCCACACACTATTACCGCACAGGTTCAACTTGCGCTTCTTATGCGGACCCTCAAACTTATCAGCATTCTGTTAATAGATAACAGAGTGTGTCCACAAAATAAACGAAAGTTACATTTTGTAAGGTTGAAACTTTTAAAAGTTCAAAAATTGAGGTAAACTCTCTATATTGTACATGCGCTGGATTAAAGATTGCTTACACTTTTAAAGATAAAGGTTTATGCAAATATGTCCTCCTGACATCATTTCCAGGCCATTACTGATGAAAGTGTATTGCATATGGATGATTTTTGATGCAGGTCAAATGTCAGTTATTAAAATACAAATATAACATAATTTTTATTTTCATATAATTTACCCATTTTTTTTCTCTAAACTTTGCAATCAAAAAGCTCTGTAATCAAAAGCATACAAAAAAGTGGCAAAAAGCATTTTTTCACTTGCCTTAATAAAAATAAATGTTACAAATAAAAATGCAGTAAAACAACATGTAATTCTCATACAGCATATTTGAACTTTTAAGCATTCTGTAAATAATTTACAGTAGGGGTGGGCAAAAAAATCGATTCTTAGATGAATCGCGATTCGGACGTGGGCCGATTCTGAATCGATTCACAAATGTCAAGAATCGATTTTTAAATGTTAGTTTGCAAAATAACGTCACGTAATCAGAACCAAAAGGCGGAACTCAACTGGGGGAGCGGTGATGCACACGGACAACTTAAGAGAGCGCGCCCTGCAAGAGCGCATAGCGGAGCTTACAAGAGCAGAAGAGAAAGAACACTTTAAATGCTTGTAGGACTATACTGCATATATCTCTACATTGAATTTAGGGCTGTCACCATTACTCGATTCTTTTTGAGGAGTTTTAAAAAAAATCCTTGAGAACATGTCGCTAAAATAGCGGAGATGCGGTTTAGTGAAACTAACAGTATCAGAAGCATACAAATCAGCGCTACGCTGCCTCTCTCTCCCTCTCGTTTGCTCGCTCACACACACCGTGCGTGTGAATCAGCAACTGCGTGAGGCAAGAATGCGCATCCATGTGAATTTTGGAAGTTAAAGACGACTGAGCTGCAGTGGCCTGGCAAAACACATTTGAGAAGAAAGGCGCAGCAACTCAAAAAGACCTGCATGTTTCACAATTACTCCAAAAGACCATAATGACAATTGTGCGAGTGGAGCAGCAGTTGTGCGATCTACCGGCATTGCCTTTGCAATCGACGTATTGGACACCCCTGCCTAAACCATCCGCTGAATGTTTAGATATAACATGAATATACTTCTGTAAAAATATGCACATAGTTTGTTATTCAGTCGCTGGGTGCGCTGCATTATATAAATACAGTAATACTGCCAATCACTGTGTATAATGATGATGATTAGACGCTTAACGTTCGTGGAAGTTAATGCCGGTTAACATATAGTATTAATATGTCACGTTAAATTAATATTTTTACTGGTTTTAATGTCTTACAACAGAAACAGGACATGTATGTATATAAGAATGACATTATTTATCCCTGGTTGCATTAAAGTACAGTATATGACAGTTCAGAGACTAGCAAAAGCGCAAACATTAACCTGGCTTTGAAAGCAAATGCGACGTAATGACGTCACAGATATGCAAATTAGTACGTCAAGAATCGATTCTGAATCGAATCGGGACCCTAAGAATCGATTCTGAATCGATTCATGAGGGTCCAAGCGATTCCCACCCCTAATTTACAGAGCATATCCACTTATAAAATTAACTGACACATTGCTACACTAGTTGTTTTGAAACTAGTAAAAAAGAAAAATAATGTTGGCATTAAAATCAGATCTCACCTATCATTTACTGCCGAGTAATTGACATAGTCATAGTTTAACTAGGCACTAATTATGGTGAAACTTTTCCACCTACCGACCTACCTATATTAACAATGTCTCCTTCCATAATGTTACTGTAAATTTGCTTAAATGTCAGGCTGTCTTTTATGGAGTTTAAAACAACACAATGTTATTAATGACAGAACTTGAACGAAAGTATTACTTTAAATAAATGAATAAGCTAAAACATTTGAAAATGTGAATATATGTACACTGTAAAAAATCTTAGCTAGGTTTCCTAAATTGTTACGTTTAATCAAATTGACTGTGCAAGTTTAAGTTTTGACTATACTTTAACTTGTCAGGTTAAGCAATTTTAACTTAAATTTATTAGTTACACAAAGCATGAAAACAAGTTTAAATTGCTTAATCTAATAAGATAAAGTGTAGAACAAATTTAAAATAGTAAGTTAAATGACTTGCACAGTCAATTTGATTACACTTTAAAACCTTAAGGCAATAAAGATTTATCACAGTGTATAAAAAGATGTGAACCCTCCACTGATCAAACTTAAGACTTTAACCAATATGTAAAACATACAGTTTTAAGGTCATTTTGAAAAGAGAAACATGAAATTTAAAAGGAAAATGAAAAAAATAAGATTTAAATGCCGATGTCAGTGCAGTTTTTTCTTTATAATCATTATTGATTTTAAGATTGGCAAATATATGCATTCATTAATTTGCTCCATCTAAAAGACTCAAATCAGCTGATATATTACAAAGGGTGCTGAGATAGGAAATCATTAATGCATCTTACTTATCTCACTGTGGCAGATGTCAACTGTACCATAGATGAAGTTGCACTTTGCCTTACTGCCCGGAGATAAACTCTTTTTATTATTAAACCTATACAGCTCCATCGAATCAACGTCCTGCCAACTATCAAACAATGTTTAGCATGTTTTATATCAAAGTGCAACTATTATCTGATTCATGATTTTACATTTTCTTTGGTGTATTTGTTAGTACATGTTAACGATATGCAAAATCTACAAATCTCAAAATAAACAATGATGCGAGTTATCGTCTCCAATGTAAATCTCTTTTCTTGGAAACACGGATTGTAGTCATCTGCATTTTCTGGATCAGTTTTGACTCGTTTCATAAGGTACTAAAGACAATATTAACTCCTGTCAATATTGCATTGGGAGCGTATCTTCAAAACAAGGTAAGGAGCGTCACATTTCCAGCTGACATCAGAGGTATTCAGGCCAATCACAACATACAGATTAGCTGGGACCCCCATCCCATAGAAAGATACTGTAGCACTACAACATTCTCATGTTATTGTGAATTGTGGCCTCTTTGCAATATTTTCACAGACCATGATATTGACAGACAGTAATCAATAAAAAACAGATGTTTGTGTCAAACAGCTACAGCACCAATAAGTTGAACTATAGCATGGATTGTTTTTGAAGACCTTACTTGTGATAAAGGTTTCGGTTTCTTGGCTGCCATCCCTCCAATCATGATCATGTTGGGCATCACTGGTCGTGGAAATTCAAACGCAAAGTCGAATCGCATTAACCAGAGAGCAGCACGGCTCATGATCTCCATCACTGATGCTTTTCGGCAAAGTAAACGTGTGGCAATCTCATCCGCATTAGCATGCAAAACTTTACAGGCTGTGTGCTGCAGGAGACTTCTTATCAAGTTCACACACCTCTGCCCAAAATTCATATGGTCTGTAAAGTGGGTGTTACGCTGGGGAACATAGGAGGGTGGACTTGGGCATTGGCTGGCAAGAGTGTCAGCACCACAAGGAAGGTTTATTTGCATATAAATAGCTGGAATTGAGAGATATTCACCAACAATAACTCCGACAGGTTTAAACGGGTCTGTGAGAATAGCGTCAAAGTTGTAGTCTTGCAGTTTCTTCATCAAGTTATCATCAAACAGCAGGTCCTCTGCGTTTCTTCCTAAGAACTTCTGAAAAAACATAATTTGGTGGAAGAACCACAGGAACTTGGACAGGTTTGAAGAAAGATCAATGTTCAGAATTGTGGTTATATTGCCTTCTAACTGCTCACTTAATTCAGCTTTGGTGTAAGGCACTGGATAAGAAAGAGTGGTGGTGTGATCTGATGGACCCATACTCAGACTTGCATCTGGGATGACCACCACCACCTCATTCCCTCTCCTCCCCAGTTCTTCCACAATAGGCTTCATCCCAAGCCAGTGACTGCCATCTGAAGGAATAACCAACAGCTTCCCAGCTTCAACTGAACAAAAGAGTAAGAGACTCACGAGCAACCGTATGATAGTCATTCTATCAGTGGTGTGAAGAAAGATTTCACAGGTCTGGCTGGAGGAGATCAAGGCGATACTAAACAACCAGGTAAAGTAGCTTAAAGTTCTCCATATCTCTACATGAGTCTGGCTTATATTCAGTAGAGGTGGAGACAATTACAGCTGGGTGGAACTTTATAACTTGTATTAAAATGACTCTATATAAGGTGGTTAAGCAACCAATGGGGGCGAACGTTTTAAACTGCATAATTGTGTACCGCAAAACATTAACATTTTCAAATGGAAAAAATGGAAATGCTTTATAATGCCATTCGTGAGAAATAGATAAAGTTGCATATGTAGTTATAGTTCATACTGTATAAGCAGCCTTGTACTTTAATCTCTGAGAGTAGATTTGACATTTGCACAGATAAAGATATCCTCTGTACACTGTTAGAGAAAATGTCTGTACCCAGGATCACATATTAACCCTTAAAGTTGCCATAGCATGTAAACATGTATTTGCATAGATGAAAAATAAAAGATCTGTGCATGGTAATGACATATCGTGAGCCTCAAAAACAATTGTTTCCTCCTTCTTATGTAAACCTTGTGCATGCAAAAGACAGCTGGAAAACAGGCCAATCTCAACACAACACAGACTGTTACGCCCCAACATTAAATTCTATATTAAATTAAGTACAATGTTGTTACAATGCCAAATAAAAAATTGTGACTGTTGAGTTAGCGCTATATGCTAGTAAATGCTTTACGCTACCTTTAAGCTACAGTTCTACTATTGACATTACAGTTACGTTTTGCAGGTCCAGGTCCATACTGAAAAAACACAAACAGTACCACTCAGAAACGTACATTTCTAATCTCCAAACAATGGATTATTCCTGAAAATCTGTATCTTCGTCAAGAAACATGCTTAAACATGAGGGCTGTTTACCTACACATAGAGCTACTGAACTGAACTGCACTGAGAAACAGCCAATCTGAGCAGAACTCAACATTATTATTCATGACCTTTCCAAATAAGGTAATAATAAACCATTTCATAATAAAGGCGTATCCTAGGGTTGTAAAACCATCTCTGGATATTTTTTTGCACTTTATAAACCACATGCCTTCTATGTAGATATCAATTAAACATATTATTTCAATGCATTATGTTGCACCTTTAACAAAGGTGAGCATGCACTTTGCTGTTACAGTACCCTACACAGCAAAAATTACTTTCTTTCTGAGTATTTTGTCTTGTTTTCAGTAGAAATATCTAACAATTCTTAAATCAAGATGAATTTTCTTGATCTGCAAAATTACCTAAGAAAAAAAATCTAGATTTTAAACCAAAAATATACAATTTAATGGGGTGGGACAAAAATCTTCACTGTAAAAAAAATCCGTAGAAATTACAATGTTATTGCAGCTGGGTTGCCGGTAATTTACCGTAGATTTACATTTATGTTATTTACTGGCAAGAATTTGTTCAAAGTTCAATCAATTTTAAATATTAACAAGTACTTGTCTTTACAGAATAAAACTATACAATAACAGCCTCATGCAAAGCATTCTGGGAACCAGAAGTCATCATCAACCTTTTTCTGTTTTTTGCTTCAGATTTTGTTTCCCAGAATGTTTTGCTTGATGCTGTTTTTTTAGTTTTACTCTATAAAGACAAAGACTTATAAATGTTTAATGTTCATTTAACTTTGAACAAAATGTTGCCAGTTAAAAACATAAATTTAAATCTACGGTAAATTACCGGCAACCCAGCTGCAATTTCTACGGAATTTTTTTACAGTGTTTAGTTTACTTTTTCTTAAACATTAAATTCAAGAAATTCATTCTCAGCCTATTGGCAGATATTTTTGCTTGTTTTAAACACAAATTGACTTAAATTGTATATTTTTTTTCTAAAAAATAGATTTTTGTTTTAGGTCATTTTGCTCATAAATAAAATACATCTTGATTTAAGATTTTTGAGATATTTCTACTGAAAACAAGAACACTTGTTGGCTATTGTGGTCTCTCTGCCATTTGCTTACAATTTTCACTGTCAATGACCGTGGAAAAATTGTGTTTTGGCGAAGGCAGAGTTACATCACTAATAATTCTGCAGTGGAACTATAGTATGTAAAATTTACCATGATGGACTGCTTGTGACAAAGGTTATAATTTCTTGACTAATATTCCTCCAATCATGATCATGTTGGGCAACACTGGCCTTGGAAATTCAAAGGCAAAGGCAAATCGCATAAACCAGAGGGCAGCACGGCTCATGAAGCAGGCTCTCTGCGCTCCTCACAATGAACCTTTGAAGAAGATCCAGTGAGATGAACAATGTTTGAAAACTGACCAGATCTGAAGACATATCAATACTCAGAATAGTGTTTAATTGATTTGTTAAGTCCTCTTCAACTTCAGCTTTAGTGTAAGGCACTGGATAAGAAAGAGTGGTGGTGTGATCTGATGGACCCATACTCAGACTTGCATCTGGGATGACCACCACCACCTCATTCCCTCTCCTCCCCAGCTCTTCCACAATAGGCTTCATCCCAAGCCAATGGTTGCCATCAGAAGGAATAACCAACAGCTTCCCAGCTTCAGATGAACCAAAGAGTAAAAGACTCACGAGCAACCGTACAATAGTCATTCTATCAGTGGTGTGAAAGAAGTCAACAGCTGAATGAGATTAAGGGTGTGGCCAAAAAAGATACCAAAGTACCACAATTCAAAGTAGACTAACTTTAAAAGAATTTCTGCAGTTTGCAGTTTAGTACTGTTAAGTTTTGATATATGAGTTAAACACATAATTAAACACCAAAATTGCATTGTTTATCTCTTGCCATATAGAAATAAAGTAAAACAAACAAAACAAATAATAGTAAAACAATATCCAGAGCTCATGCAGCACACTTAAACTATTTTCTTCATTCTGTAAATAATTAACAGAGCGTATCTGTCCACTTATACAATGAACAGATATTGTAAGTGAAAATATTGTAAGATAATCTTTCATCCAAAGCAACTTACAAAATAAGGAGTAAAACTAAACGAGTCTGCTCTTGAATGTCTTCTGTAACAAGACAGAATTCTTGACTTATTGCCAATTGTAGTCTTGGGTATTTGCTTTAAATGGCAATGACCGTGGAACAATTGTGTAATGGCAAAGTCAAAGTTGCAGCACTTATAATTCTGCAGTGGAACTACAGCATGTAAAATTTACAATGATGGCTTACTTGTGACAAAGGTTTTAATTTCTTGGTTGCCATCCCTCCAATCATGATCATGTTGGGCATCACTGGCCGTGAAAATTCAAAGGCAAAGTCGAATCGCATAAACCAAAGAGCAGCACGGCTCATGATTTCTACAATGGATGATTTTCTTTGAAGTAAACGTGAGGCAATCTCATCTGCTTGAGTAAATAAATAATCACAAGCCATGGGTTGCAGCAGAGTCCTTACCAGGTTCACACTTCTTTGCCAAAAACTCATGTGGTCAGTAAATTGAGTAAAAAGTTTAGGAACAAAGGAGGGTGGACTTGGGCATTGACCGGCAAGAGTGTCGACCCCACATGGATGATTTATTTGCATGTAAATAGCTGGAATGGAGAGATATTCACCAACAATAACTCCGACAGGCTCAAATGGATCGGTGAGAATGGCATCAAAGTTGTAGTCTTTCAGTTTCTTCATCAGGTCCTTGTTGAAAAGCAGACTCTCTGCGCTCCTCACTGTAAATGTTTGTAGAAAATCCAGTGTGAAGACAAATGTCTGAAATCTGGCCAGGTCTGTAGACACATCCCTACTCAGAATATTGTTTAAATCAGCCGCTAAGTTCCCTTCTAGTTCAGCTTTAGTGTAAGGCACTTGATAAGAAAGAGTGGTGGTGTGATCTGATGGACCCATACTCAGACTTGCTTCTGGGATGACCACCACCACCTCATTCCCTCTCCTCCCCAGTTCTTCCACAATAGGCTTCATTCCAAGCCAATGGCTGCCATCTGAAGGAATAACCAACAGCTTCCCAGCTTCAACTGAACAAAAGAGTAAGAGACTCACAAGCAACCGTACGATAGTCATTCTATCAGTGGTGTAAAAAAATATCTCAAAGGTCCGGATGGAGGAGATCAAGGCCGATACTAAACACGCAGGTAATGTAGCTTAAAGTTCTCCATATCTTTACATGAGTCTGGCTTATATTCAGTTGAGGTGGAGACAATTACAGCTGGGTGGGACTTTATCTATATAAGGTGGTTGAAGCAACCATTAGGGGCGAACGTTTTAAACTGCATAATTGGGTACTGCAAAACATTAAAATTTTCACATGGAAAAAAATGTAAATGCTTTGTAATGGCATTCGTAAAAAAAAGATAAAGTTGCATATATAGAAATAGTTCATACTGTATATATAAGCAGCCTTGAACTTTAATCTCTGAGAGTAGATATACATTTGCACAGATCAAGATATCCTCTGTACACTGTTAGAAAAAATGTCAAAATATGTACCCAGGATCACATAATAAACCTTAAAGCTGCCATAGCATGTAAAAATGTATTAGCATAGATGAAAAATAAGAGTTCTGTACATGGTAATGACATATCGTGAGCCTCAAACACAGGCCAATCTCAACATAACACCAACTGTGACGTTACAGTCGTGATGTACGCCCCAACATTAAATTCTATATTAAATTAAGTACAATGTTGTTACAATGCCTAATAAAAAAATTGTGACTGTTGAGTTAGCGCTATATGCTAGTAAATGGTTTATGCTAAAAACACAAACGTACCACTCAAAAACGTACTTTTCTAATCTCCAAACAATGGATTATTCCTCAAATTCTGCATCTTTGTCAGATACATGCTCAAACATGAGGGCTGTTTACTTACACATAGAGCTACTGAACTGAACTGCACTGAGAAACAGCCAATCAGAGCAGAGCTCAACATTATTATTTATGACCCCTCCAAATAAGGTAATAATAAACCATTTCATAATAAAGGCGTATCCTAGGGTTGTAAAACCATCTCTGGATATTTTTTGCACTTCATAAACCACATGCCTTCTATGTAGATATAAATTAAACAGATTATTTCAATGCATTTTGTTGCACCTTTAACAAAGGTGAGCATGCACTTTGCTGATATAGCCTACACAGCAAAAATTACTTTCTTTCTGAGAATTTTGTCTTGTTTTTAGCAGAAATATCAAAAAATTCTTAAATCAAGATGTATTTTCTTGATCAGCAAAATTACCTAAGAAAAAAAATATTTTTTGATTTTGCTTGTTTAAGCACAAATTGACTTAAATTGTATATTTTTGTTCTAAAAAATAGATTTTTGTATTAGGTCATTTTGCTCATAAAGAAAATATATCTTGATTTAAGATTTTTGAGATATTTATACTGAAAACAAGACAGGACAGGACAGAATTCTTAACCTGTTGGCTGTTGTGGTCTCTCTGCTATTTGCTTACAATTTTCACTGTCAATGACCGTGGAAAAATTATGTTATGGCAAAGGCAGAGTTACATCACTAATAATTCTGCAGTTGAACTATAGTATGTAAAATTTACCATGATGGATTGCTTGTGACAAAGGTTTTAATTTCTTGGCTGCCATCCCTCCAATTATGATCATGTTGGGCAACACTGGGCGTGGAAATTCAAAGGCAAAGTCGAATCGCATAAACCAGAGAGTAGCATGGCTCATGATCTCCACCACAGAGGTTTTTCTCTTAAGTACACGTGAGGCAATCTTATCTTCATGAGTAAATAAATATCGACAAGCCATGGGTTGCAGAGTCCTTACCAGATTCACACTTCTTTGCCAAAAACTCATGTTATTTGTAAAATGAGTTTAAGGTTGAGGAACATAAGAAAGTGGACTTGGGCATTGACTGGCAAGAGTGTCGACCCCACAAAGAAGGTTTATTTGCATATAAAAAGCTGGAATGGAGAGATATTCACCAACAATAACTCCAACAGGCTCAAATGGATCGGTGAGAATAGCGTCAAAGTTGTAGTCTTTCAGTTTCTTCATCAGGTCCTTGTTGAAAAGTAGGCTCTCTGCGCTCCCCACTATGAACCTTTTTGTAGAAGATCCAGAGATGAAAAATGTTCGAAACCTGGCCAGATCTGTAGACATATCAATACTTAGAATAGTGTTTAATTGATTTGTTAAGTCCTCTTCAACTTCAGCTTTAGTGTAAGGGCGCACTCACACTCTCCAAACCAAACCGCACTCGGGCGCATTTGACCCCCAAAGCCTAGTTTGACTGACTAGTGTGATCGCTCTGATCCACGCCCGGGCGCGGATTGGTTAATCGCGCCGCGGCCGGGTTGCAGAGGTGGGCCGGAGCGCGTTGGGCTCAGGCGCGGAAGGCTGTGGTGTGAGCGCAGTTGCGCCTGAGCGCGATTCAAAAGGTGAAGACGTCAGTTGCGCGACCACTCACCTTCATCTGCCTCCGTAAAAACCTTTTGATGCGAGCAGTGGGGTTACGTGAATGTCCAAGCTGCACACGTGACAGATCAACTAAGCAATATGATGACATGTGAGAGGGCTGTCTGTTATCGCGCACCAAACGACTACGAATAAAAAACACAGACTTATCATTACGGTGGGTTCAAGTGTTAAGAGAGAGCTTTACTTCCTGCTTTTTTCAAAACAATCGCATCTTAATGACAAAAGCGCGCCCGGATGTTTTGTCGTTTTTTAGTTTTCTGTGTTTTCTTTGTTTTCTTTAATTCTATTTCATGTGAAGCTGCTTTGGAACGCTGAACAATTGCGGAAATATTGTAAGATAATCTTTCATCCAAAGCAACTTACAAAATGAGGAGTAAAACTAAACGAGTCTGCTCTTGAATGTCTTCTGTAACAAGACAGAATTCTTAACTTATTGCCAATTGTAGTATTGGGTATTTGCTTTAAATTGCAATGACAGTGAACAGTTGTGTAATGGCAAAGGCAAAGTTGCAACACTTATAATTCTGCAGTGGAACTATAGCATGTAAAATTTACAATGATAGCTTACTTGTGACAAAGGTTTTAATTTCTTGGTTGCCATCCCTCCAATCATGATCATGTTGGGCATCACTGGCCGTGAAAATTCAAAGGCAAAGTCGAATCGCATAAACCAAAGAGCAGCACGGCTCATGATTTCTACAATGGATGATTTTCTTTGAAGTAAACGTGAGGCAATCTCATCTGCTTGAGTAAATAAATAATCACAAGCCATGGGTTGCAGCAGAGTCCTCACCAGGTTCACACTTCTTTGCCAAAAACTCATGTGGTCAGTAAATTGAGTAAAAAGTTTAGGAACATAGGACGGTGGACTTGGGGATTGACCGGCAAGAGTGTCGACCCCACATGGATGATTTATTTGCATGTAAATAGCTGGAATGGAGAGATATTCACCAACAATAACTCCAAGAGGCTCAAATGGATCGGTGAGAATGGCATCAAAGTTGTAGTCTTTCAGTTTCTTCATCAGGTCCTTGTTGAAAAGCAGACTCTCTGCATTCTTCACTGTAAATGTTTGTAGAATATCCAGTGTGAAGAAGTATGTCTGAAACCTGGCCAGGTCTGTAGATATATCAATACTCATAATACTGTCTACGTTGCCTGCTAAATTCTCTTCTAGTTCAGTATTGCTGTAAGGCACTGGATAAGAAAGAGTGGTGGTGTGATCTGATGGACCCATACTCAGACTTGCATCTGGGATGACCACCACCACCTCATTCCCTCTCCTCCCCAGCTCTTCCACAATAGGCTTCATCCCAAGCCAATGGCTGCCATCTGACGGAATAACCAACAGCTTCCCAGCTTCAGATGAACCAAAGAGTAAAAGACTCACGAGCAACCGTATGATAGTCATTCTATCAGTGGTGTGAAAGAAGTCAACAGTTGAATATGAATAAGTATGATGTCCACACACTATTACCGCACAGGTTCAACTTGCGCTTCTTATGCGGACCCTCAAACTTATCAGCATTCTGTTAATAGATAACAGTGTGTGTCCACAAAATAAACGAATGTTACATTTTGTAAGGTTGAAACTTTTAAAAGTTCAAAAATTGAGGTAAACTCTATTGTACATGCGCTGGATTAAAGATTGCTTACACTTTTAAAGATAAAGGTTGTTTTGCTCGAATCTCTGCTTGCTTTAGACATATCTTCCTGGATGAAGAAACATCAACTCTCTGTCAGGCACGTATAGAAAGTTTTTTTTGGGGGGGGGGAATTAGGAGTACAATAATTTGTGTGGTGGCCAAAGGTCTTCACCATTTATTCAAACATATTTTCCAAATGTAGCAATTGTAGTATATTATTTAAATGTATAGAAAATATTGTATGCATGTTATGTAGTTATGCTTGGAGTTTAAACTGAAACACAGCTTTGAGAAGAATTTAAAGAGACTTGGCAAAATATTACAAATATTACAATCTACAAAATTCTGGGTTGTTTGTAGCCCAGCATTGGGTCAAAAAGCGATGAGCCCAGGCCGCTGGGTTGTTTCAACCCAAAATTACTGGGTTGTAACCTTTGTTGGGTTATATAAACATTTTCTGAGTTAATTTAACAAAACGGCTATCAATCAAAAAGCTCTGTAATCAAAAGCATACAAAAAAGTGTCAAAATAAAATACACTTTGTTGGTGAAATAAAAGTAAAAAATGAAAACGCAATAAAACAACATGTAATTCTCATACAGCATATTTGAACTTTTAAGCATTCTGTAAATAATTTACAGAGCATATCCACTTATAAAATTAACTGACACATTGCTACACTAGTTGTTTTGAAACTAGTAAAAAAGAAAAATTATGTTGGCATTAAAATCAGATCTCACCTATCATTTACTGCAGAGTAATTGACATAGTCATAGTTTAACCAGGCACTAATTATGGTGAAACTTTTCCACCTACCGGACTAAAATGTGAAGCACACATAAAGAATTATCATAGTGTATAAAAAATGTGGACCCTCCACTGATCAAACTTAAGACTTTAACCAATGTGTAAAACATACATAGTTTTAAGTCTTAATATTTCTTCATAGCAGCTGTTTTAAAAAGAGAAACATGAAATTTAAAACAGATATGAAAAAATAAGATTTAAATGCTGATGTCAGTGCAGTTTTTATGATTTTCTTTATAATCATTATTGTTCTTAAGATTGGCAAATATATGCATTCATTAATTTGCTCCATCTAAAAGACTAAAATCAGCTGATATATTACAAAGGGTGCTGGGATAGAAAATAATTAATGGCAACTTATCTCACTGTGGCAGATGTCAACTTTACCATAGGTGAAACTGCACTATGCCTTACTGCCTTTCTAAAACTCTTTATATATTATTAAACCTATACAGCTCCATCGAATCAACGTCCAGCCAACTATCAAACTATGTTTAGCAAATCCCAAAGTAAACGGTGATGCGATTTATCGTTTCCAATAGGGATGCACCGATACCACTTTTTTGGAATACGAGTACGAGTACGAGTACTTGCATTTCAGTACTTGCCGATACCGATACCGAGTACTTAATAAAAAAACATGATTTAAATTTACAGGTAACAGCTTTAGTCATATAATTTAACAAAAAAACAAGGGACTAGTTTTCCAGTTTGTTGTAAACTCTGCCTCTTTGGACAACACAAGAGGCATTAACCCCTTACACGCCGCTCAAACATATAGACATTTCTCAGACCGTGGTATCGATCCCTGGTATCGGGGGACTTTTAACGAGTACGAGTACTTTAGAAAATACCAGTATCGGTATCGGTGCATCCCTAGTTTCCAACTTAAATCTTATTTCTTGGAAACACACGGATTGTAGTCATCTGCACAGGGTCCGAAATTAACTTTTTGGCTCACCTGCCACGGGGACTGGTAGATGAAAAAATCCACCAGCCAAGCATATTTTTTTACCGGCCAGAATAATAAACAGACTTTTTTTGTCACATGTACATTAATTTCATTTGCTGTATTCATGGCAGGGCTCGCAAAATTTCAAAATCCCTGGTAGCCCTTCGGGCAGGCACTCTTCAGTTTTTGGTAGCCCGAAATGAATGCAAGTAGCCCGAATAAAAAATACATTACTTTTAATGTAGAATATTAAGACAAAACATCTATCAAAACACAAATAACACATATCAATTTTCAGTACATATCAATCATCAGTACATATTTTTCTTCTAACCGAAGTGAAATATCTATAAACTTCAGATTCTGAAATATTAACTGAAGTCACAGATAAGAAAATGCCACTTGACTTTGTGGGCATAGCACAGGCTTATTCAATTAGTTTTACCACAGGCCAAATTTTGCCAATACAAAGCCAATAGGTCCTCTAACCACAATGTTTAATCTGCTATTCATAAGGTACTAAAGACAATATTAACTCCTCTCAGTTTTGCATTGGGAGCTACATGGTAAGGAGCGTCACATTTCCGGCTGACATCAGAGGTTTTTAAGCCAATCACAACGTACTGGTAAGCTGGCCAATCGGGTGCATTTCAGATCGATGAGCTTTGTAACAAATCAGAGCGTTTGAGGAAGGCAGGGATGTCTGGAGCAACAAAAAAGTACGATATGTGGAAAATAATGTTTTTTTCTATCATAAACAACGCAAACACGTATTTTTACAGTCCATGATATTGACAGACAGCAATCAATAAAAACCAGATGTTCATGTCAAACAGCTACAGCACCAATAAGATGAACTATAGCATGGATTGTTTTTAAAGACCTTACTTGTGATAAAGGTTTCGGTTTCTTGGCTGCCATCCCTCCAATCATGATCATGTTGGGCATCACTGGCCGTGGAAATTCAAAAGCAAAGTCAAAACGCATAAACCAGAGAGCAGCACGGCTCATGATCTCCATCAATGATGCTTTTCGGCGAAGTAAACGTGTAGCAATCTCATCCGCATTAGCATGCAAAACTTTACAGGCCGTGTGCTGCAGGAGACTTCTTATCAAGTTCACACACCTCTGCCCAAAATTCATATGGTCTGTAAAGTGGGTGTTACGCTGAGGAACATAGGAGGGTGGACTTGGGCATTGGCTGGCAAGAGTGTCAATGCCACAAGGAAGGTTTATTTGCATATAAATAGCTGGAATTGAGAGATATTCACCAACAATAACTCCAACAGGTTCAAACGGGTCTGTGAGAATAGCATCAAAGTTGTAGTCTTGCAGTTTCTTCATCAAGTTATCATCAAACAGCAGGTCCTCTGCGTTTCTTACTATGAACTTCTGAAGAAATGTAATTTGGTTGAAGAACCACAGGAACTTGGAGAGGTTTGCAGAAAGATCAATGCTCATAATTTGGGTTAAATTGCCTTCTAACTGCTCGCTTAATTCAGCTTTAGTGTAAGGCACTGGATAAGAAATAGTGGTGGTGTGATCTGATGGACCCATACTCAGACTTGCATCTGGGATGACCACCACCACCTGATTTCCTCTCCTCCCCAGCTCTTCCACAATAGGCTTCATCCCAAGCCAGTGACTGCCATCAGAAGGAATAACCAACAGCTTCCCAGCTTCAGCTGAACCAAAGAGTAAGAGACTCACGAGCAACCGTACGATAGTCATTATATCAATGGTGTAAAAAATATCTCACAGGTCCGGATGGAGGAGATCAAGGCCGATACTAAACAAGCAGGTAATGTAGCTTAAAGTTCTCCATATCTCCAAATGACTCTGGCTTATATTCAGTCGAGGTGGAGACAATTACAGCTGGGTGGGACTTTATCTATATAAGGTGGTGAAGCAACCAATGGGGGCGAACGTCTTAAACTGCATAATTGTGTACTGCAAAACATTAACATTTTCACATTGAAAAAAATGTAAATGCTTTGTAATGGCATTCGTAAAAAAATAGATAAAGTTGCGTAGATAGTTCATACTGTATATATAAGCAACCTTGAACTTTAATCTCTGAGAGTAGATATGACATTTGCACAGATACAGTAAAGATATCCTCTGTACACTGTTAGAAAAAATGTCAAAATATGTACCCAGGATCACATACTAAACCTTAAAGCTGCCATAGCATGTAAAAATTTATTTGCATAGATGAAAAATAAGAGATCTGTGCATGGTAATGACATACCGTGAGCCTCAAACACTATTGTTTCCTCTTAAACCTTGTGCATGCAAAAGACAGCAGGAAAACAGGCCAATCTCAACATAACACAGACTGTTACGCCCCAACATTAAATTCTATATTAAATTAAGTACAATGTTGCCAAATAAAAATTGTGACTGTTGAGTTAGCGCTATATGCTAGTTAATGCAATATGCTAAGAACACAAACGTACCACTCAAAAACATACTTTTTTGTAATCTCCAAACAATGGATTATTCCTCAAATTCTGCATCTTTGTCAGATACATGCTCAAACATGAGATCTGTTTACTTGCACAGAGAGCTACTGAACTGAACTGAGATCAGAGCAGAGCTCAACATTATTATTCATGACCCTTCCAAATAAGGTAATAATAAACCATTTCATAATAAAGGCAAATCCTAGGGTTGTAAAACTGTCTCTGGATATTTTTTGCACTTCATAAACCACATGCCTTCTATGTAGATATCAATTAAACAGATTATTTCAATGCATTATGTTGCATCTTTAACAAAGGTGAGCATGCACTTTGCTGCTACAGTACCATACACTGCAAAACTTACTTTCTTTCTTAGTATTTTGTCTTGTTTTCAGTAGAAATATCACAAAATTCTTAAATCAATATGTATTTTCTTGATCAGCAAAATTACCTAAGAAAAAAATCTAGTTTTTACATCAAAATTTTACAATTTAATGAAGTGAGAAAAAAATATTTATAAACATTAAATTCAAGAAATGTTTTCTCACCCCATTGGCAGATATTTTTTGCTTGTTTTAAGCACAAATTGACTTAAATTGTATATTTTTGTTCTAAAAAATAGATTTTTTATTAGGTCATTTTGCTGATGTTCAAAAGAATTTCTGCAGTTTGCAGTTTAGTACTGTTAAGTATTGATATTTGAGTTAAACACATAATTAAACACCAAAATTGCATTGTTTATCTCTAGCCATATAGAAATAAAGTAAAATAAACTAAACAAATAATAGTAAAACAACATCCAGAGCTCGTGCAGCACACTTAAACTACTTTCTTCATTCTGTAAATAATTAACAGAGCGTATCTGTCCACTTATACAATGACCAGATATTTCATTTGCTGGGGATTATTAATATAAACACTAACATTTAAGAGATCAAAAGTTCAGACAAACATACGATTGCTGGTTTGAGGTTTACTTTTTAGGGTTTAGGAGATTTCCCAGGTGAAAAAGTAGTACACTTCCATAATGTACTTAGTGCTCTATTTTCACACACTAATTTTGTAGTTTATATACTAAAAATTCTTGTTTAGTACTTTTAAAGATGTTCTTAATATTATCTAAGTTTACTTATTTGTGCTATTTTGAGACACCATGAATATGAACTAAAATGCACTTTTAACATTATCTCTGTATTTAAAAATTGATTTAGTTAAGACTTAAATTTTAACCCATCTTTCATACAAATATGGGTTTAGGTTAGGGCTGGGCGATATGACTCAAAAAATTATCGAGAAAATGTTTTCCATATCAGTCGATATCGATAATTATCATGATAAATAACAAATCATTACTCCTGTCAAATTTAAAGGCAGATTTTTGCTCCTGAATGAAAATTGTAAAAACCAGACAGTTAATAATAGTTTTAAACTACTTTTTATTCAGAACATGACAAATACAAAAACTAAAATCTTGTTTTAATGCATCTGTATTAAATGTAAATCTATTTGTTATGAAATCAACACATTTCTGACACAAAAGCAGCAGACTACTGTCCCTTTAAGACCCAAGACAGACTGCTTTAAGTTTCAATATACTGAGTAACAGCTGTTTATGTTCACTTAAACAAGAAAGAAAACTTAGTTCAGTGATCACGCGTGTGTTATACATATACGAGCTATACACGCTGATAAATGGATGTCAAGGGTGTCACTTTGCTGTGGGAGCGCACATACCCAAACACTATATTCACTGCAGTGGTGGATCTGCTGCTTTTCCTCAGTTTCCTGAATTTGTGAATGTCCTGTAAATATACTTTTAAAGCTGGGCGGACGTGTGCGTGCGCAAGGCGGACGCTGAATGAAAGTAAAGTATACTGCACGCACCTGTGTCTGCTGTGTTTGACGAACCCTGTTTGCGCGTCCAACATTACACACAAGAAAATGTTTCCGCGCATTTGGATTCCGTGATTCCGTCCGCGTTATCCGCATCGCGAAAATCATAGGTCTCTACTAATAAATAAATAACTTGCCTCATCTTCCACTCCTTCAAGTCTGACTGTCACTGTGATTGTAAACCAAGAGCGCGTGCCGCATCCGGAAGTGCTCGCGCAACATTACGCACAGTGCTTAAACATTATCGATCACTTATCGAACTGTCCTTATCGTTTTATCGAAAAAGTTTATATCGGTAAAATTATCGTTATCGAATTATCGCCCAGCCCTAGTTTAGGTTTACTACAAGTGGTACCTAAATACACTCCCTGACAAAAGTCTTGTCGCTTGTGTACAAATTGACATGAAGTTCCGCTAAAATATATTTCTAATCAAATTTTTTTTTCAAGAAATGGCTCATTTAAATCCCAACAGCTTTTGTAATAATGTTTCAGTGCAAAACGAAACTGTCAAAAAGTATTCTGATATTCACAGCTCGGTAAAGCCCGTTGAGTCAATTATTGCAAAGACATAAGTGTTGTTGCCTTGTCATATGAGCATCATCTGTGACTAATAATGGATTAATTAGGTCTCAGGTGTGTATAAAAAGAACCTCAGTACACTAGACCTTCACATCAACTGCAACTACACCTCTGCAAACATGCCTAAGATTCACCTTGAGACTTAAGTTTTGATTATAAAGAGGCTGAAGACCAGATCCACTGCTGATGTGGCAGACACCTTCAATGTGTCTCAGCGTCAAGTACAGAGGATAAAAAAAGATTTGAAGAGACCGGAGACATTTTTGACAAGTCCAGGTTAGGCAGACCCCGCAAGACAACTGCTCGAGAGGACCATTTGTTGGCTCGAAATTCCAAAGTCAGCCCATTTTCCACTGCAGCAGAGCTCCACGAGACCTGGTCACCTGAAGTCCCTGTGTCAACCAGAACAGTTTGTCGGATTTTGTCTCAAAATGGCCTCCATGGTCGAATCAGTGCCCAGAAGCCAGCACTAAACAAAAAACAATTGAAAAACCATGTGGCATTTGCCAAGGCCCACAGCCTGCTAAAATGATGGAAGCTGGAAAAGCAGAAGGCGGATTGTTCAGATGAATCTTCTGTTGAATTACATCACAGTCACCTCAAATATTGCAGGAGACCTACTGGAGCCCACATGGATTCGAGATTCACCCAGAAAACAGTGAAGTTTGGTGGCGGAAAAATCATGGTCTGGCTACATCCAGTATTAGGGTGTGCAAGAAATCTGCAGTGTGGAAGGCAACATCAATAGTCTAAAATACTAAGAAATCTTAGCTACCTCTTATATTCCCAACCATAAAAGAGGCCAAATTCCACATCAAAGTTCCTCAAGGTGAAGAAGATCAAGATGCTCCAGGATTGGCCAGCCCAGTCACCAGACATGAACATTATTGGGAAAATGTGGGGTAGGATGAAAGAGGAAGCATGGAAGACGAAACCAAAGAATATTGCTGAACTCTGGGAGGCATGCAAGACTGCTTTCTTAGCTATTCCTGATGACTTCATCAATACATTTTATGAATCCTTGCCAAACCGCATGGATGCAGTCCTTCAAGCTCATGGAAGTCATACAAGATATTACATTTGGATCTCACAGCACCACTACTTAATTTGCTGAGATATTTTTGTATTTTCAGTAAATTTGTTCAATTTCTGTATAGGCGACAAAACTTTTGTCTTTCCAAAATTTTACCTTTTTGTCTTGATTAAAGGATACATCTTTTTTCAGTAAAACTAATTTATTTCAGTGCATTAAAAATCATTTGGAAGGGTTTTAGTTTTTCATATGAGCTATTTCTAACACTAATTGATTAATTAAAAGTCAGGTTAATAGCAGGTGTTTCTACAAAATAGATAAGCGACAAGACTTTTGTCAGGGAGTGTACAATTTTAAAAACATTTTAGTTTATAATTATGTTCATATTCAACTCCATGTAACTTTAAATACTCCATCCAATTTAAAAACTGCCATGTTTTGTTGTTCTTTGGTTTTCTGTGTTTTCTTTGTTTCAATTTCATGTGAAGCTGCTTTGGAACGATGAACATTGCGGAAATATTGTAAGATAATCTTTCATTCAAAGCAACTTTCAAAATTAGGAGTAAAACAAAACGAGTCTGCTCTTTAATGTCTGCTGCACTGCAAAAAATAATTTTCAAGAAAAAATATTTTTTGTCTTGTTTTCAGTAAAAATATGTAAAAATTCTTAAATTAAGATGCTTTTTCTTGATGAGCAAAACGACCCAAGAAAATAAGTCTAGTTTTTAGACAAAAAAAAATCTAATTTAAGTGATTTTGTGCATAAAACAAAAGCAAAAAAATATGCCAATGGGATAAGCAAATTTCTTAACTTATTGCCAATTGTAGTCTTGGGTATTTGCTTTTAATGGCCATGACAGTAAACAATTGTGTAATGGCAAAGTCAAAGTTGCAGCACTTATAATTCTGCAGTGGAACTATAGTATGTAAAATTTACCATGATGGCTTACTTGTGACAAAGGTTTTAATTTCTTGGTTGCCATCCCTCCAATCATGATCATGTTGGGCATCACTGGCCGTGAAAATTCAAAGGCAAAGTCGAATCGCATTAACCAGAGAGCAGCACGGCTCATGATTTCTACCATGGATGATTTTCTTTGAAGTAAACGGGAGGCAATCTCATCTGCTTGAGTAAATAAATAATCACAAGCCATGGGTTGCAGCAGAGTCCTTACCAGGTTCACACTTCTTTGCCAAAAACTCATGTGTTCAGTAAATTGAGTAAAAAATTGAGGAACATAGGACGGTGGACTTGGGCATTGACCGGCAAGAGTGTCGACCCCACATGGATGATTTATTTGCATGTAAATAGCCGGAATGGAGAGATATTCACCAACAATAACTCCAAGAGGCTCAAATGGATCAGTTAGAATAGCATCAAAGTTGTAGTCTTTCAGTTTCTTCATCAGGTCCTTGTTGAAAAGCAGACTCTCTGCGCTCCTCACTGTAAACGTTTGTAGAACATCCAGCGAGAAGAAGAATGTCTGAAACCTGGCCAGGTCTGTAGACATATCAATACTCAAAATAGTGTCTACTTTGCCTGCTAAATTCCCTTCTAGCTCAGCTTTGGTGTAAGGCACTGGAAAAGAAAGAGTGGTGGTGTGATCTGATGGACCCATACTCAGACTTGCATCTGGGATGACCACCACCACCTCATTCCCTCTCCTCCCCAGCTCTTCCACAATAGGCTTCATCCCAAGCCAATGACTGCCATCGGACGGAATAACCAACAGCTTCCCAGCTTCAGATGAACCAAAGAGTAAAAGACTCACAAGCAACCGTACGATAGTCATTCTATCAGTGGTGTGAAAGAAGTCAACAGTTGACTATGAATAAGTATGATGTCCACACACTATTACCGCACAGGTTCAACTTGCACTTCTTATGCGGCACGCTCAAACTTATCAGCATTCTGTTAATAGATAACAGAGTGTGTCCACAAAATAAACGAATGTTACATTTTGTAAAGTTGAAACTTTTTAAAGTTCAAAAATTGAGGTAAACTCTCTTTATTGTACATGCGCTGGATTAAAGATTGTTTACACTTTTTAAGATAAAGGTTGTTTTGCTAGTATGTTTGCTTGCTTTAGACTTCTCTTCATAGATGCAGAAAAATCAGCTTCAACTCAAATCCCTGCCAACCCATTAAAAGAACACTACTTCTCCATTTAACTTGGTTCTTCAACTCTAACTCCTAAGTCACCTTAGGAATCTGAGGGTGGTGTTCGATGACCAGCTAAAATGTATTATATCACAACAACCACTGTCAGGCAGGTACAAAATAGCTAAATCAGACCTTTCCTGTCTGAGTATGCTATGCAACTTTCAGTCCAATCTCTTTTCATATTAACGGCGCATTCACACAGGGCAAAAGCGTTAAAGCTTGACGGAAGGCTTGTCTGAAGCGTGGCCAACAGCCAATCACAGTGGCCGCAGCACATGCTACGGTCTTCCATAAACGTAATTGGATGGCTCTGCCTAGGTTATTTGCATAAGGCAGTCTGATTGGCTGATGCTCGCGTTGCCGCTTGAAAAGTTGAGAAATGTTCAACTTTTGCTGCGAGCAACAGCAGTGACGCGGCGCCGACAGATCTACAATTCACTTCGCCAACGCTTGACGTCACCATGGCCGGACTTACCATTGGGCTTGAGTGGGCTTGAGCCCAGGGGCCTCGGCCAATAGGGGCCTCCGTGCTTGCTTGCGTTCGTTTGATTTGTTCAGTCGTTTTCATTTTTTATTTTACAGCCTATTGGTTGGTGCAGAATTGTTTGGTGCTGCATTTAATTCGTTAATATATATATGTCAGTCATCTTGGTGCTGAATATGACGCGCTGAGTTTACTGCTTTTGAAACCCATAGATGCTAGTACAATAGCGAATACGCGAAATGCGAGTCATGAATGAGCTTTACAGATAATGAGAAAGAGCAACGCGAAAATGAAGCGCTCAGTATGAAAAAGATTACTAGAGTAGGCTATGGTCTTGTAACTCTGTTTTTTTTCTTGTTTGTTTGTAATCTTACGTGATACGCCGGTATACGCAGTATATCCACTAGTAATGGTCAAGGATTTCCGTATACCCATTTAAAAAAGCGTGAGGATACTTAACAGTGTGTGACAAACCTTTGACACTTTCATTCATAAATTGACATCTGAATCACTCACCATTCGCATGCTCCACTTGCTACTTTTTTAACCTCATATACAGTCGGCTATTTGGTATTTGGTGCATTTGACTTCATGCGGCACTGCGCGATCCAATCATCATATGAAATCAAATTATCACGGCGCAAAAGTGACTGTAAAGCAGACGGGTGTTTTCTAGTGGTTCCACAACAGCCAAAAGAATGACATCAGAGTACCGCGAGAGCGATTCGAGAAATCAGACGGGGAAGTCTGCTTTCTAATCGCTCTCGCAGAACTTTGACATCACCAAACGATCTGCGTAGCGCCAAATGAAATCCAATCTGTTCGCAGTCTGCAGTTCACGCGACAAACAGTTTCTGTGGAGAAATAAACGAGTGAAGCAGAGCTACGAAACATAACAAAATCCTGAGAGTTAACAACGCACATGATTATATCAACATTTTAAATCATCAGTCCAGTTTATTACTTCATCTGGAGGTGAGGATTCACTAAATTATGGCCATGTTGTTGTCCTGATGGTTTTTGATATAATCCACTAGCTAGCCTAACTTTCCTGTAGTTTCTCTTTCAGCATGTTTGCTAACAGAATCACAGTTTAAACTTCTGAAAAGTGTTCATTTTTATATCTACGTTCAAGGTTTTAATGTAGGGTTAGGTTCATATCAGACGCAAAAATTAATTAATGATCATCTTCTCTACTTTGGTTTTTGGTGTCTAATATTACATGATGGTCTTGTCATAATTATTAAAATAACATCCTAAAATCTTTACTTTTTCATTCTTAAACACTGCACCCCTTGTACGCTATTTGCAAAAAAAATACACTTGTTGATTATGTTTATAACATTATATGGTGTGTAATAAGGTGAATGTTTATCAAGACTATTATTATTTTCTTAAGCTAAGTCTTACACAATGATTTTAAATGTTGTTATGGGGTATTTTTTAATGTGCATGATTAATTTGAATGTGTGACAGCCCTAAAAATACATGATTTAATTTTAGACTGGGCTTATGTTCTGCTTTAGAGATATAGGGGCAGTTTCCTAGTCAGGTCTTATCCTAGTCCCAGACTAAAATGCATGTTTGATCTGTCTTAATTTAAACACATCTTGCACTGATATATCTTAACATTGTCTCAAGACGCACACCAGTAATGTTTTTTGTAAGGTTTGTTTGTAAAAACTACTTGAATGCCCTAATAATAACCTATAGCAATAGGCCTAGTGCTGGATTAATCTAAACCCTGTGGGGAAACTTCCCTAAAATATAGTTCTATGATATATTATTTATTTTAGGTTGTTTACTGTATGTGTGCACTCTCAGAAGATAATTTACACAAGCTGTCACTGGGGTGGTACCCTTTCAAATAGTACACCTTTGTACCTAAAAGTGCATGTAATGGGAACAAATGTATATATCTGTACCTAAATAGTAAATATTAGGACCCATTTAAAGGGTACCATCCTAGTGACAGCTTTTGTACCTTTTGTTCTGAGAGTGTAGGGCCCAAAATTTATTCAAGCCCAGGGGCCTCCACCCTGGTAAGTCCTGCCCTGGACGTCACCCATTAAAAGTGAATGGGAAGCGTTAACGCTTACGCCCCGTGTGAATTCGCCGTAAGACTGGACTACTGCAATGGCCTACTATTTAGCCTTTCAGCCAATGCAACCAAATCCTGCAAATGACCCAGAATCAGAAGGGGTCTTTTGATGTCAGAAGGGGATCAACCACGGCACTGCCATTTAGTCTCTTTGCAATATTTTCACAGTCCATGATATTGACAGACAGTAATCAATAAAAACCAGATGTTAACAGCTACAGCACCAATAAGTTGAACTATAGCATGGATTGTTTTTAAAGACCTTACTTGTGATAAAGGTTTTGGTTTCTTGGCTGCCATCCCTCCAATCATGATCATGTTGGGCATCACTGGCCGTGGAACTTCAAACGCAAAGTCGAATCGCATTAACCAGAGAGCCGCACGGCTCATGATCTCCATCACTGATGCTTTTCGTCGAAGTAAACGTGTGGCAATCTCATCTGCATTAGCGTGCAAAACTTTACAGGACGTGTGCTGCAGGAGACTTCTTATCAGGTTCACACACCTCTGCCCAAAATTCATATGGTCTGTAAAGTGGGTGTTACGCTGGGGAACATAGGAGGGTGGACTTGGGCATTGGCTGGCAAGAGTGTCAATGCCACAAGGAAGGTTTATTTGCACATAAATAGCTGGAATTGAGAGATATTCACCAACAATAACTCCAACAGGTTCAAACGGGTCTGTGAGAATAGCATCAAAGTCGTAGTCTTGCAGTTTCTTCATCAAGTCTTCGTCAAGCAGCAGGCTCTCTGCATTTTTTACTATGAACTTTTGAAAAAATATAATTTGGTTGAAGAACCACAGGAACTTGGACAGGTTAGAAGAAAGATCATTGCTCATAATTTGGGTTAAATTGCCTTCTAACTGCTCGTGTAATTCAGCTTTAGTGTAAGGCACTGGATAAGAAAGAGTGGTGGTGTGATCTGATGGACCCATACTCAGACTTGCATCTGGGATGACCACCACCACCTGATTTCCTCTCCTCCCCAGTTCTTCCACCATAGGCTTCATCCCAAGCCAATGGCTGCCATCTGTAGGAATAACCAACAGCTTCCCAGCTTCAACTGAACCAAAGAGTAAAAGACTCACAAGCAACCGTACGATAGTCATTCTATCAATGGTGTAAAAAAATCTCACAGGTCCGGCTGGAGGAAATCAAGGTGATACTAAACAACCAGGTAATGTAGCTTAAAGTTCTCCATATCTCACATGACTCTGGCTTATATTCAGTCGAGGTGGTACAGTGGGCGGGACTTTATCTATATAAGGTTGTGAAGAAACCAATGAGGGCGAACGTTTTAAACTGCATAATTGTGTACTGCAAAACATTAACATTTTCAATAGATAAAGTTGCATATGTAGATATAGTTCATACTGTATATATAAGCACCCTTGAACTTTAATCTCTGAGAGTAGATATGACATTTGCACAGATAAAGATATCCTATGTACACTGTAAGAAAAAAATTGTCAAAAGATGTACCCAAGAATAGATCTCACATTAACCCTTAAAACTGCCGTAAAATGTAAAAATGTATTTGTATAGATGAAAAATAAGAGATCTGTGCATGGTAATGACATATCGTGAGCCTCAAACACTATTGTTTCCTCCTCCTTATGTAAACCTTGTGCATGCAAAAGACAGCTGGAAAGCAGGCAAATCTCAACATAACACCAACTGTGACGTTACAGTCGGGATGTACGCTCCAACATTAAATTCTACATTAAATTAAGTACAATATTGTTACAATTAGGCTTGCCGCGATAGTCGGTGAAACGGTGATTACCGGTGCTTCAGCCTCTTACCGGTTAGATCACTTGCCCACCGCGACACCGTCTTTGATCGTCGTTTTGATATTTCGTGTAATTAAATCATTTCGTTTCATTAGAGAGAGCAAACACACTAACAACTGAATATGTCTGCTGCCTTAATTCAGCGGAGCTGAACGCGCGTCATGTCACAGAGCAGCCGGTGTCAGACTTCATATATTCTTATCAGAGTGTGCGAGACGAGCTGACGATGGCAAAACCCCCGTGCTTATTCGTTTTTGTTATAATATACATATATGATGTGTAATATAAGCGAGATCGTTTTGTGGTTGTGTTTTTCAAGCAGCGCTTTATGGAGAAGTAGCCGGTTGCTCTGGTTGGGACTGGCGGGATCTGTCAGAATTACCTGCGCACATTGACTCAAGCACTTAATTACCAGCTGTTGCACTCTAATTGCACGCAAATTCATACGCGATTTAACGCAGCGTACGTAAGCACTGCATTTAAACAGTTGCGTAATTCAAAAGTGAAAGTAAAATGTGCATGTCTGCATGCGCATATATAAGCCCCTCCCACCCGGTGATACAGGGATCACTGGGTTTGTGACTCGCTGATTAACCAGTGGGAAAATTCTGTCACCGCGGCAACCCTAGTTACACTGCTAAATAAAAAGTTGTGACTGCTGAGTAAGCACTATATGCTAGTTAATGATATATGCTAGTGTTTAAGCTACAGTTCTGCTTTTCACGTTAGTTACGTTTTGCAGGTCCATACTGAAAAAAAAAACACAAACTTACCACTCAGAAAAGTAAATTTCTAATCTCCAAACAATTGATTATTCATGAAATTCTGCTTCTTTGTCAGATACATGCGCAAACATAAGGGCTGTTTACTTACACACAGAGTTACTGAACTGAAATAGGGCTGTGCAAAAAAATCACCAGTAAATCCCCATCAGCTGCTGTCAGATGGAGCGGCATTTACTACACAGAGTGTAGAGAGATCGCATAGATCTTCGAAGTTGATTTTCCTCGATTATGAACGCGATTTTGCCTAGCTCCTCTGTGAACTACGGCTCTGTGTAGTAAATGCCGCACCATCTGAAAGCAGCTGATGGTGATTTAATACTAATCAAGGAACCGGCTTTACTGATGAAACACGCATGAGAATTGCAGGAGATTTTTTGCACAGCCCTAAACTGAACTGCACTGAGAAACAGCCAATCAGAGCAGAGCTCAACATTATTATTCATGACCCTTCCAAATAAGGTTATAATAAACCTTTTCATAATAAAGGAAAATCCTAGGATGTAAAACTTTCTCTGGATAATTTTTACACGTAATAAAGCCACATACCTTCTATGTAGATATCAGAGAACCATTAAATATATTATTTTAATGCCTTCTTTGGCTCCTTTAACAAAGGAGAGCCTGCACTTTGCTGCTACAGTACCCTACACCAGTGGTTCTCAAATTGGGGGTCGTGGTCCCCTGGAGGGGCCCTGAGATGATGCCCGGAGTCCCAGTTTAATAAATTTTTATAAAATACAATATTTATCATAATTTCTGTATCATCAAACTTCAGAAAAATAAGGCTATTAACCAACACTACATTGTATAAATTAATATAATTGACGTGTTAAGTTGTCATAAATTTTCTTTGAGGGGGCATGAAGGGATGCACTGTCACCAAGGGGGACCACAGAGGCGTTTCCAGCATTGAAGGATATCCTGGGCTTAGCCCAGACCATAATAAATACAGGGATCACTCGAAGAGTGTATAAAATGTATTATAAGAATATTAACGTTTTATGTAGCATATAAAAGTGTACTCACCTAATCGGGGCTGGTCGCAGACGTAACGTGTCATAAGAACTTTAATCTTTCTTCTCAAGCAGATTTTTGTACGCGAGTTTTACCACTATGGTTTTACTCAGACATGAGCTGAATGACCTGATTAAGTCACAGAACCGCCAAAATTAGACTTTTAAACTGCTGCGCCGAAGGAATAAAAATCGAGTGATAAATAAACCTACAATACTGTATACCTACTGTATAACCATCTTATATAATTTATATCTACTATGTACCATACTACAACCAAACTCTCTTATTTTAATATGCAGAACGTCTAAAACATAGTATAAACTAACAGACCGTCTAAAACTAAATATAAACGTATTGCTGTCAGAGACTTGCCATTGGCTATTGTAATTGAATAAATAATGAGGTCGGTGTAAGAAAGGATTACAGGGGCTATTTTGGGGATGTTTTTCTAAAAACTATTTTGTTTCATAGTATTATGTTTTATATTCTTACGTTCAATGTAATAATGCGTTAAATTATCTGATTACATTTTAAAGATACTTTTTTTCAAGTTACCGTTGTAGAGATCAATAGTTCTATTTCTGTAGTTAAATACTACTCTCATTAGCTCCTCCCTTATCTGCTGCATATTCAACAGAGAGGAAGAATTGGAGTGGCCCATAGGCTATTGACAGCAAAGAAACGTATTCTTTATGCTAGATTTTTTTAAGACCTAGCCATATGTCTACATATGTCTAACAGCATGTACGCAGTAAAGCCAAAGCACAAGGAAATAAGGCAACTTGATTTCAGGGGTTACATAGGCTATTGTCCGGTTTCAAATTTGTCAGTCAACTTTTCAAAATAAAAATCGCCTGGCGCCGCCCCTGGCCGCACAATGAAAATGTTTGAGAACCAGTGCCCTGCCTACACTGCAAAAAATACTTTTTTTCTTAGTATTTTTGTCTTGTTTTCAGTAGAAATATTTAAAATTCTTAAATCAAGATGAAATAAAAAATCTAGTTTTTAGACCAAAAATATTCAATTCAAGTCAATTTGTGCTTAAAACAAGCAAAAATATGATCCAATGGGGTGAGAAAAAGTCTTAACGTTTACATTTACATTTTTCTTAATCATTTAATAAAAGAAAAATGTCCTCACCCCATTGGCACATAGTTTCGCTTGTTTTATTAATTTAATTTATTAATTTAATTAAAGTAATTTTTTGCAGTGTAGAGAAACTGTTTTTTCAGTTCATGTATGTGAAACTAGTATGATCTGTTGTGATAAGACACAAAGTGGGAATTTCACCCCCAACACACACCTCAGTTTATCAACTACTAATGCATTTAATCTTCATCTTATTACAGCAACAGTTAACCTAGCAATAAAACTTGCTACTGTGTAGCACCTATTAAGATATCAATTGTTTTATCAAAAATGTTTATTTAAATCAGTGGTGCCCAGTCTTTCTCCTGAAGAGTCACTGGTACAGAGTTTAACCCCCCCCCTCCCAAATAAACACACCCAACCAGTACATCAGGGCCATCAGGATTACTGGTGGGGATAAGAACAGCAGTTGGGTTTGATAAGGTTTAAAGTGAAACTTACAAGGACAATGGCCCTCCGAAAAAAAGGACTGTACAACCGTGATTAAAACACATTATAGGCAGTTTCCAACTAATGGTCTTAGTGCATTTCAGTGCCATGTGTTCACAAGACATGCATGATGTCCACAAAAACAAAATACGTAACTTTGTTGTCACCCTTGTGAAATTGCTGATTGCATTTACATCTGAGAATGACAACAATCAGTAGTGGTAGCAAAATTACAGCTTTTTTAAAGACTTACTTGTGGCAGAGGTTTGGCTTTCTTGCTATCCAATCCTCCAACAATGATCATGTTAGGCATCAAGGGGCGTGGAAATTCTACGGTAAAGTCACCTTTCATAAACCAGAGAGCAGCACGGCTCATGATCTCAACCATTGATGTTTTTCTCTGAAGTAAGCGTGAAGCAATCTCATCTGCATGAGCATACATACGTCCACAAGCCATAGGTTGCACCAGGGTCCTTACAAGGTTCACACTTCTTTGCCAGAAACTCATGTGGTCAGAGAAACGAGTAAAAGGTTGTGGAACGTAAGAGCCTGGAAGTGGGCATTTACTTGCAAGAGCGTCAACGCCACATGGATGACCTGTTTGGATGTAAATGGCTGGAATTGAGAGATACTCGCCAAGAATAACTCCAGTAGAATCAAAAGGGTCTGTGAGGATGGCGTCAAAGTTGTAGTCTTTAAGTTTCTTCATCAAATCCTTATTGAACAAGACACTCTCAAGGTTTCGTGATGTGAGAATGCTAAGCCGGTCCACACTGTTGAAAAAAACTCTAAATTTGGCAAGATCTGTAGACACATCTACACTTATTTGCCGATTAATGCCTGTATTTACATTCTCCTCCAGCTTTGCTTTGGTGTAGGGTACTGGAAATGTCAGAGTAGTGGTATGATCTGATGGACCCATGCTAAGACTTGCTTCTGGAATGACAACAACCACCAGATTCCCTCTGCGCCCAAGCTCCTCAACCAAAGGCTTCATCCCCGTCCAGTGGCTGCCATCTGCTGGACTAACCAATAACTTCCCAGCCTTCCCTGATCCCAGAGAGAAAAGACACAGCAGCAATACAAGAGCAGACATCTTCACAACCACACAACTGTGTGAACCAGTAGCAATAGGAAGAGATGGCTGTCTTAAAAATCTTAAGCACTCTGATTGTGTACTTTTTTAGCATTTGTTTTCTCTTGAATAGAGGTTGCAACTTTTTAAACAAAGAAGGCGGGCCTGAAAAAACCAAAATTCCACCCTTTAGTAGCAAGCCACACCTAAAGGAAAGAGGAAAGCGCTCTCCACCGAGAAAAGTCTACAGAGGAGTCTGTGGTTCTTAAGTCTGAAATTTATAGTTTTACATGGAAATCGTAAAATAAATAAACGCAAAATATAAAGACATGTATGAGTACTAAAAGGGTATCAATAGTATAAATGGTGTGGATCCTTTCGGGTTTAGTAGGCTGCCGATAAGTCCATGACACTGTAAGATAAACACTACACAAAAGCAAGTTTTCATGCCATGAAATTTAACTTATAGATTCCTGACAGACCTTTTGTGGAAACTTCTAAACTCTTAAACCTGTAAACTCTAGTATTTTACTGATGTGATTTGGTTTGATTTACCTGAAAATAATAAAAGTTGGATTAACATAAAAAATCAATTGTTAAAATATAATTTTTTCCAAGTTAAATTTTATCACTTTTAGTTGAAAAAGTTAAACTTTTTGGGGCGGTTTCCCAGACAGACCTTATCCTAGTCGACTAAAATGCAAGAGCTGCCTTAATTTAAAAAAGACATTTTGCCCATAACATCTTAACATTTATCAGTGCCATTGTTTTGTCTCAAGATGAACACCAGTATTGATTTTTTGTAACGTTTGTTAAAAAAAATAGTTTGTTAAAAAAATACTTAAATGTCCTTATATATAATTTAAGCCTAGACCTGGATTAATCTAAACCCTGTCTGGGAAACTGTCCCATTGGGTATTACCAAATTAGTTTTTTCACCTTACATTTTTCTCTTAAGTGAGAAAATTTAAATGAACAAAACTTAATTTGTTACGTGTTACCAATTTAAGTACATTTTTTAAGCTCATATCGATTAGCAATTAGCAACACGACCCAACTTTAAACGATCAATCAGTTCTCGGTGGACAAATTCAAGGCTTTTCACTCGGATATACCACCCAGGGAAAATATGACAGTCGCTACTTCCATTTCATGGCGACTTAAGAACATAGGAAGCAATAAAGCTATTTATCTAAGGAGGGGAATTGTAACATTTGCTTATACCAACTTTTCTAAATTCCAAAACAATAAATGTTGGGAGAGATAAGGTTATTTTTTAAGATAGAAAAGCAGTCAACATTTACCTATCAAGTATTTAAAAAAATATATATGTCTTTCACTTTTTTGAATGCTGTGAGAGATGTGGATAACCAGGCTGCATTTGGAAGATTGTCCCACTTGTGGGGAGCAGTGAAGGAGAATGAGCGGGAAAGTGATTTATTGCACTTTTGTGTGGTACGGTATAGCAAGGCTCCGCTCATTCGCTGTACACAAGGTTCTGGATAGGATGTAAAAATGTAGGCAGGTGTGAAAGTATGCCAGTGGAAGATGATTCGAGCTGCTAGTTCTGAACCAGTTGGAGTGGTTTGACTTCCCACGCAGAAATACCAACAGAGAGAGCATTGCACAAGTCCATCTTACAGATTATAAGGACATGGACCAAGAATTGTGCAGCATACTCAATGGGGTAGGGCCTTAACTTCCTGATGTTGTGTCATGCAAATTGGCATGACCGCATTGTCTTTTAATGTGATCATCAGTGAAGGTCATTAAAGATTACTTTGAAGTTTCTGGCTGTTTTAGTGTTTATCACCCAATGCTCACCGACTGCATAAAAGAAAGCCCAATTAATATGCACAGTACAGTCAGATGACTGACTTTTTAAACCGAGTACACTTTCTGTAAAGATAAGAGGCTTGTACTAATAGTGAAATGTTTGTCAGACACTGGAACAGAGTAGCAACATCAGGATTGTCGGTTGGCAGACCATCAGAATCATCTGATGGTATGCAGTTATCAATGAGGATGCTTCAGGTCACTGCAGGAGTAAAGGTTTATGTATTCATTGGTATTACTTACACGCTAAACTTTCAACTGATTTGCCACTAACATATTCTTCTGCTATGTTGTTATGGAGCACAAGTTCTTGAAAATCTGCTCTATTCTGGAAAGAGTGCCGGAAGCAATAGCTAATTAGCCTTTAAAGGGACACACAAGAATAGAGCATTTTTTGCTCACACCTAGAGACTGCCAATTTTAACATAATAAATAAACTTTGAGATAAATGGCCAGAAACATCAAGTGATCTTTTAGCCCTTCTGTTCTGTGGAAGGTTTCTGTCCACGTTTCACAAAAGTGAACCACACGAGTCAAACTTCCACTGTCCTCGAGGTTGGTCATGCCAAACACATGGCAAAAATAAATACTTTAATCATTTAACTGTTCCTACTTCATGTACACACTCTGAATCCCAGGTATTACATCTTGTAAAAAGAGCCACAGGACCATAGCCAGAATAGTAGAAGTGGACACATTAACACATTCATTAAAGCAGAATCACAGAAGTGGTACTTTAAACAAGAATATGGCTTAAATTTGCTTTAGATCATTTTTAGTTTGGGGAATTAATTTTTGCAGGACTCAACTCCAAGGAATTTTTCTACTGGCACCACCACAAAAAGCACTACATAAACAGTCCTTATTAGGCTATTATTTAATTGTTTTTGACCCATGTGACCTTAATAAGGTTATGAGAACAAAAACAAAATTGTACACATTTTTTAATATTCTTAAAAACTATTTAATATAAAAAAATCTAATTATGATCAATAGCACAAATAAATACAACAGAACAAAATACAAATGAAATAAAACAGTGATCTTCAGGTTTTTCAGATTGGTCTAACAATACTGTATACTTAAAGGTATAGCGGAAGATTTTCTTTTTCCGGGTGGATCATCAAGACTATTGGTCATCCCAGTTGTCAATCACTCTGATGATATGTTTACGTAAGGCCGTCGTATGTCCTTGTCCCTAGGTTCGCTTTCTGCGCAAGCGCACATACAGGTGTATATGTGTGATGGGCTACGGTTTCAGCCATTCATTGAAGCTTGCATTCTCACCATATTTTTTCAAAATGTCTTGAGGTTCCCAAGAGTGCTAGTAAAAGTTGACAAAAGCTATGATTATCGATTCTAGCCCTGGCACAAGTCACGAACCGCCCAGACACGGTAAACATCTCAATGTATAAGCCATGACGGCAGCAACTTGTAAACAGAGCGAAGAGAACTTTGCTGCATTTGAAACCGCCTACTTTCATACTATATAGTATGCGAAAAGCATGTACAAGCACTAACAGTGAGTGATTTTTTTCTTTGTTTTAACTGATCTGCTGTTTTATTTCTGAACTGTTCACATTTGCTTAAGACAGACAGTTTTTAGGAGGATAAACTTGAGATAATTGTATGTAAACATGTTCGTTCAAGTGCAAGAAAACTAAAACTTATTTGCGCCCTGTTTGAATCATTGAACAGTGCGTGAGTACTCTTTTGCGTTGTCTTTGCATAAATATTTATTTTAGCAAGGCATCAAAACACGTGTAAATGAAAAGCTTTTATGACAGTCACGCATTGGGAAATGACAGCTGTGTCAAATGGGTCGATTATTGTTCACGCCCGAGCATCATTCAATTCTGGACCTTTGGTAGTGAGGGCAGAACCCCCAAAATTATTGGTCCTCTTTGAAGTCTGTCTGGAATTTGCCCCAAAGTTATATATTTGTAAGTAATATAGGTAAGACAGGACATATTATTACCCTCAATAGTGTGTTATTTTCTTCAGTCTGAACAATAGTTACCTTTTTGTTGTGGTTTCCCAGCCAGGGATTAGCTTGAGCCAGGACTATACCTTAGTTTAATTATACAAAAATAACTAGTTTTAACAAACATGCCTTACTAAAAAACATTACTTGTGTGCATTTTAAGGAAAAGCAAAGGGCACTGATGTATTTAAAGATTGTTTTAAGCAAGTTGTTTTTAGTTAGGACAACCCTTTATTTTAGTCTAGGACTGGTCTAATCCTTGTCAAGGAAACCGTCCCCTTTATGTTTAGTTTATGAAGTTCCCCTTTAGAGAAAGATGAACTTTGAGCTGATATGAATTCTCTAGTCAACTATGACAAAGCACCCAAAAACCTTTCACACACTCTTTCATTTATCGGGGACTTGTGCAGCAAGTTTTTCACATATCACAGCTTCACCCAATCCCATACACTGTAGCTTTCTTACAATCTCTTTTTAAGAAGAAGCATATGGTCTTTCTTGCATTGGAGGTTCCAAACTGTGTACACACTATACCTGTATTTCAATATTATTATCTGACATACAGCATGCATTTTTTATTCTCTGACAGTTTATACTGCTGATTTGTAAGCATGAAAAAGCATTTCTGACTTATATCAGTGAGGTGAGGTGTCAACCTGAAGGAGAGGTCAGTCTATATCAGAGGTGAGGCTGAGCTTTGCTTTACCTCCCAGAAATACATAAACTATATTTAAATACTGTTTTCATGGTTCAAGAGAATGAATGACATCATTGTAGAGTAACTTATTAACATGTTTAATTAAAACACAAATGATTTTTCTGCTATTTCCTGTATAACTTGTCTTGTAAAGGCTCATTAGACTTCAAAAGATCAGACAACACTCTCTTTATATTATAAAGTATATGCTTATTTAAGGATGACTTAGAGAAGCTTTGTGGAAAATTCGTTTACACAAACTCTTCAGTTCCGAACAAAGGGTTAAATGGCTTTAAGGTTTGATTTCTTTGTTGCCCTACATTCAACAATGACCCTGTTGTGTGCTTTAAGGGATAGGAGAGAACCGGGTCGAAAGTAACAAAGCGATTTACTCCGAGCCCTGATAACATTTGCATTCCAAACTAAAACAGCATCTTTTGCACACAAGCCCTTGACAGAGCTGACAAATAGCGTGTTATTCATTCACCTTTTCCACAAGAGATCCAGAAAGGTGTTTTCAACCATAAGTACATTACTAAAGCGGTCATTTTTTTTCTTATAACGCGTTGTGTTTCTGGTTTCATGTGTTAAAATACTGATCAATCTACAGGTTATTTAGTGCTGTAACACATCATCAAGTTTGACATCTCAGAGTTTTTCAAAATAATAGCAAATTGTGTTTAAATGTGAGCAGATACTGTTGGGACGAAAGTAACACTTGTTACTTTTGTCCCGCTGCTAATACTGTTTGTATATGTAAAAAATGTATATTATTCTTATTTGATTTAATTGTATTTTCATAGTGTTCAAACTGTTATTACTTTCGTCCCTGCAGGTGGGGTCAAAAGTAACAATTCACTACTTAAGTTTAAAGTAAAATTATACTAAATTCGTTTGACATGTTTACAAAATTCCACCTGGTATTGGTTGACCACACTTAAGTTACTGACAACATTAAAAATATATATCTCTGTCTATAACATTATCTTTTAAAATTATATTTTTTCAGAAAATTTTTACTTTTTGTGCCTGCTCTCCCCTAGTTCACCCAAAAAATGAAAATTCTGTCATCATTTACTCACTCTCATGTACAAACCTGTTTAAAAAAAATTTTCTGATGAACACAAAGGAAGATATTTTGAGGAATGTTTGGAATTTTTATAGTATTCTGTCTGCCTGCTATGGAAGTAAGTGGGGCCTCTGATCGGTTTGCAAACCCTCCAAATATCCTCCTTTGTGTTCATCAAAACAAAGAAATTTCACAGGTTTGTACAAGAGTGAGTAAATGATGACAGAATTTTCACTTTTGGGTGAACTACCCCTTTAAGCACACTTCTGTTTTCATTTCATAGTTTATGCACTGTCAGTGTGAAAGCATGTGCTACAAACGTGCTGCAAGTGCATCGCTGCCCTATATCTTGCAATTCCTCGATTCTTAATAGGCTTTTGTCGGATTTGACTCACAGACAAAAATCGACTTGTTGTTCACTTTGTCCTGCTTTGTCGGAATTCACATATTTTGCTAAACCCCAAAAGTTGTTTTCATTATGGGAAAGAACTGTGCATAAAAAGAATCAAAGCGCTCTTGCAGTACCTTGATAGCATAATTGCTTTGGATCGGTATTCAAGGCTAAGCGTATCCCATCATGCATTATGTTACGGATGTAAAGTGTGACACTTTTGCCCAGACCTTACTACATCTGGCGGAAACTTTTAACTGTAAGTTAATAAATGGATATTGCATAGTTTATAGTAAAACAAAAAAGTGTTGCATAATTAATTTGTGAAAACACTGTTAGGTATTTAGTAAATCAACTGCAACTGCTTTTATCACAAAATTAAAAACAACATTAAGTGTGCAGTTTATTCAGGGACTACTAAATAAACAATACATTTTAATAAAGCCTCATGCACAACATTTTTTTGAGTTTTTTACAGGTGCAAACATTCTGCTTTCAGATAAGTGTAATCTTTTAAGTTCAGCAAATCTTCATTTCAGAGTTATTGTGTTTATTTTATTTAAAGAAAAACTTATTTAATTGTTTTGGTGCAAATTTCCGCCACAATATGTATTGACATTTTTACACTTGCTAAGTATGTCCCATAGGTTGAATAATTCTACATGCATGCTTGGGATCTTCACGCCCACTAGAACACTTGCACCAAATTAAGGAAATACGTCATGTAAGTATAGTTAAGTGCAAGTGTGGGTATTTGGACACAGACAAAGTCAGACAAAGGTTGATCTGTCCAGCACTGCATAAAGTTGAATACACCTTTAAACTACCCCAAACAAACAGACCTGAACCACAAAGTTAATCATCATCTTCAGGTCTATTGCGTATTTCATTGCTCATAAAAACAGCATGTTTTCAACATATTAGTAAGTTTGCTGTCAAGCTAGTGAATTAGCTTGTTGTCTTCACATCTTAGGATAACAGCGGTTTGAAAGACTTACTTGTGGCAGAGGTTTGGCTTTCTTGCTATCCAGTCCTCCAACAGTGATCATGTTTGGCATCAAGGGGCGTGGAAATTCAAAGGCAAAGTCGAATCGCATGAACCAGAGAGCAGCACGGCTCATGATCTCTACAATGGATGTTTTTCTTTGAAGTAAGCGTGAGGCAATCTCATCTGCATGAACATACATACGTCCACAAGCCATGGGTTGCACCAGGGTCCTTCCCAGGTTCACACTTCTTTGCCAAAAACTCATGTGGTCAGAAAAATGAGTTACAGGTTGTGGAACGTAAGAGGCTGGAAGTGGGCATTTACTGGCAAGAGTGTCAGCGCCACATGGATGACTTATCTGGGTGTAAATGGCTGGAATCGAGAGATACTCGCTAAGAATAACTCCAACAGGCTCAAAGGGGTCTGTGAGGATGGCGTCAAAGTTAAAGTCTTTAAGTTTTTTCATCAAATCCTTATTGAACAAGACACTCTCAAGGTTTCTTGCGGTCATAACTTTAAGCATATCCATAGTGTTCATAAAACCTCTAAACCTGGCAAGATCTGTAGACACGTCTGCACTCAAAAGTTTTGTAACACCTGTACTGACATTCTCCTCCAGCTTGGCTTTGGTGTAGGGTACTGGATATCTCATAGTAGTAGTATGTTCTGATGGACCCATGCTAAGACTTGCTTCTGGGATGACAACAACCACCTGGTTCCCTCTGCGCCCAAGCTCCTCCACCAAACTCTTCATCCCCGTCCAGTGGCTGCCATCTGCTGGAATGACCAGTAACTTCCCAGCCTGCACTGAGCCTAGGCAGAAAAGACACAGCAGAAATACAAAAGCGGACATCTTATCAATCATATACTCTAGGTAACAACAATCACAAGCATTTGAACTAGTAGCAGTGGCAAGAGTTTTCGGTCTTTAAATCATGTGGATTTGGCCCTTCCTAGCACGTGGTGTTATCCTAAAATACAACCCACAAAAAAGGTGGAGCCTGAATAGAATTACACACCCCCAGTAGAAAGATAAGCAAAGCAGGAAAAAAAGTTTATGGTTGTTAGAAACTCTGATAGAAACTGATTTGACATAGATTTAATAAATAAAATAAGTATATTTGAAAACTTTCTAAAATAAGAAGTAAGCCAGAGCTGAAAAGAATTACTTTAAAGTTTAAACAAAGGTGTGTCTCCTTTTGTCCCTCACCTCAGTTGGCTGTACTTATGTCTTCATCTAACATTATGAAATCGGCATTTCACAAACAATGGCAAACTATGTCTGTATACAATCTGGAAGGGTTTGTGAATGTGACAATTTACAGACGAATGAAATCATCAAAGCTTTTTATTTGATCACAAATCATGACACATACCCTTTTTTTTGCAGTTCATAGAGTGAGGTAGTGAGACAAAATTGATATTTTAATAAGACAAATATATTAAATATATTAAAGTAGGGATGAAATATCATTCGATGTACAATGATTTGTGTGCATTTAACCTAAATATCTGTCACATGTGTACAATACACATGTATTGATCTCTGTCGCAGTGTTCACATATATTTATCAATCCCAAGTTTGTACAACAAATTTACAGTAAGTGCTCTTTTGCAAACTTTGTAGCCCGAAAATAATCCACTGCTATTGAAAGTTACCAATGGGACTATTTTCGGGGACTGCGTAATATCATTGCACCTGCTTAAGCCGTGGTATGTCAGTAAAGTCTTTGATTATTACTCCAGAATAAGAGTATAGTCCTAGCCATATCGGCCGAGAAAATCACAACTTTTAATTTTCTGTTAGTCTTAGTACACAATGTAACTACAGAAGAGTCAAGTTTTAAATAGGAAAAATATTGAAACCCTTTGGTCATTTTTGAGCGTGATGCTAATGGTCTAATCGGATTCAATGGATTATGCTAAGCTATGCGAATGAATTCCAAAACAGTAAACATTAGAAGAGGTGGAAAATGAGCCATTTTCAAAAAAAGTGGAGTGTCCCTTTAAAACAAAAAAAGCTACTATAATTAAACCATAGCTTAAACAAAGTTTTGCTTAAAAAACCTGGATAAACCATGGTTACTGCCAATGGTAATTAATATGCAATAAATATGTTACCAAAAAAAACATGGTCAATTTTCATAAGGTTTAGCGTTATGAATCAAAATGGGAACTTGTCCTAAATGTAACCTTTAGTCATAATGCAAGTAGATTCAAGCTTATACTTTATATCAAAATAAAGACAGTACATATATTTTTACATTGTGTTATGTTCCCCACAGTCTGCACAATAAACCAGCATTTTTTTTATATTAGACTGTATTGATTATACTATTATCTATCAAAACTCTTGCCCAAGTTGCCCTATAGAGAAAGGTGGACTTTGAGCTGATATGAATTCGGTAGTCAGCTATGACAAAGCACCTCACAACCTCTCACACTGTTTCAATCTGACCTCATTTATCTGGTACTTGTATTGCAAGTTTTTACACAACACCTAAGCCAAGCCCATTCACTAGGACAATAATGAATCATTGTAGATTGCTATTTTCATAAAGTGCATGGTCATGCTTACATTGCATGGTCTAAAAACTGTGTGTATGTGTGTGTGTGTACCTGGTAATTATCAGGTTGTGGGGACATTTGGAATACCACCAGTAGTTTTGTGACCTTGTGGAAGAAACAAGCTTATAAATCAAACAAAATTATGTTTCTTCAAAATGTGAAGTAGCAGAAAGGTTTTAGTGATGTGTGTGTGTGTGTGTGTGTGTGTGTGTGTGCGTGTGCGTGTGTGTGTGTGTGTGTGTGTGTGTGTGTGTGTTTGTTTGTGTGTGTGTGTAAGGTGGGGGGAATGGGGGGTGCATGTATGTGTGCTTGTGTGAAAATTGCGCAATTGCCCTTAGATATAGCCTACATATAAAAAAATGTTCACAAGAATTTCTGTCAGGAATTTCTGACATAAGTGCACATCAATTTTAACCTGTCATCTCTCCCACTCATGTTTTAACAAAAGCAGAGGGACTCGCCCATAGACATCCCCTCAAAGTAAACAGGAGAGAAGCAGACAAAAGTGATCAAAAGAGACGGATTAAAACACCAGGTGTGAATGTGCATGTGTCTCGCTTGTCCACTTGTGATCCTATTGACCGAAACGCATCTTAATATATCATGTGTAAACAGTCACCAAATCTAACTTTATAGAATTTGTAAAATATAACACCATTTTAACACAGCAGGATTACCCAACTAAGCCTCAAATGTACAGTGTAAATTTCATTAATCAAAATGATAATTGTAATTACAATATCAGGGAAATAATTGACAATTATATTTTTTTTGGTCATAATTGTGCGACCTATGAAAAGATGCCTATCCACATGCACTGATGCATAATACAGCGATGGTTAGATGAAGGATTATGCATGGATAGATGTGTGGATATTTATTATAAACATGTGTACAAACAATATCCACCTCTAGTAGGCCTACAGATAGAATAGTATGGGGCAAGGTAACATTTGCTCTTCTGTCACTTTCAGTGTAATTGTATGAGAAAAGTAGGTTCTAGAAACAAACTCATTTGTTCATTTGTAGCAGATATGTGTTGCTTGTGCAAAATATATTTAATCTAACAAAATAATAATAATAATAATAATAATGATTGATCTTAAAAAAAGCGTTAGGTTGTGTTCCGCTCTCCCCTAAATTTCTGATGCACAAGCCGTTTACAAATCCACCCAGCTTGATATTTATTTGTGCATTAATTGTATTGCATATAAACGGTTTATTACTTTTTGCAGTTGTACATTGACATTGGCATTATAATGGCACACGGTGGCGCTATTGACACATTTATCTTTGTTTATGACAATATTTCAGTAAAGCATAGAGTACATTTCTTCTGCACTGTGTGTGAATGCAGCTGTGATACTCTGTTGCAATTTCACCTTGTGTATCATGCATGCATCAAGAAACAATGTATGTACATTAAATACATTCAATGCCATAGATTTCTCAGGAAGCATATTTATAAAATTAACCCCCGGTTTCACGGACAAGACTTAAGGCTAGTCTTAGACTAAAAGACACTTTTAAAGCTGTCTCATTTGAAAATAACCTGCACTGACAGATCTTAAAATATGCCAGTGCCATTGATTTGCCTCAAGATACACACCAGTAACACCTTTTTAAAAACATGTGCATAAAAGATGCTTAAACACCTTAATTTAACTAAGGCTTAGTCCTGGCTTTAGCCAAGCCTTGACTATTAAACAAGGCTGGCTTACAGTTACAGATTGATAAAGCATTGGGTTAGCAACGTAAAAATGTGAATGTTACGTAAAAACTACGTAAAATGTAAATTGTAATGCACTGCACATTGCTTTGATTAAAAATCCCCCCCCCAAAAAAAAACCATTAATAAAAGATTAAATAATCTTTTTTTATTATGCACTCTTTCACCAAAGCAATGGACCACTCGTTATTACGTCATTAAAATATATTTTTAGATATGTCTAACTTAAGACTGTTTTCTTACAAAGTCCATAACAACATATTCACTTGAGTGCGGTTATATGCTTTAACCAGAAAAGACAAACAAACAAACACAGGTCCACAAAGGGTTAAAAAGTTGACGTCTAGCTAAGTACTGAGTTCCTTTACAGGCGCTAAGTCTGAAGAGCACTTCAAAGAGAGATTCTCACATCATCACACAGTCACTCACCAATCAAACCACAGGCGAACAAACTAAGATGTTGAGCTTTTTGTAATCGATTTATTCTACTTGGAGGCGAAATAAAACTTTAATCAGAACAAAGTACCGTAATCAAGACGACACGAGACGGTCCATATCGCGCTAGACGAGCGAGGAGTCGCGTCCGTCCATCAAGCAGGATGCTGCGAGGACTCGCACCTTCATACTGATCGGACGGGCGTCGTGAGGCGTCGCTGCATTTACTCGGACACTACTTTTAAATAAAACCGATTGATAACACAAGACTTTCTCCTTGCGAACATAACATTTATTAATATCACTGACGCCCGTGGGACCTTCTTCAGTTACAACGTCACTTTTCAACATGATCAACATATTTTGTCAAGGGTAAGCACGAGATTATAGTTTATGGAATATCATCTCTTTTTAATTCTTTAGACACATTATTAATAATCGCATTTACTTAAGTTTAATTATTTTCCTTCAGGTAGTTAATAGCAATGGCACTTTTTTGTCCTGAACCCTGTGAACTGGATATTTGCCTCTTCCACCTCAAGTAAAAGTCGAAGATTATTCTCTGTAGTCAAGATGCAGTTTCTTTCAGCTCTTCTGCTGCTTTTGTGTTTGCACAAGGTAAGTTATGTCCTTTATAGCATTTATAGATTTACACAAAACGTATGCCATAACATGCAGGGTTTAACCAGTTTAATTCCTCATTAGTTTAATAAACAGCATTTTTGTAAATCCTTACATTTTTAGTTTTCTTTTGGTTTTCATGAAAGCATAAAGGATATTTCCCATGTGTTCATGTCCTGTCTGCAACTTTTAATTTCTCGTATCATTAGCTGCATTGATATTGGCATCAGAAAATGTATACACTATAAAACAACGGTTCTAAATAGCACTAAAAGTGGTGCATTGGCTTGCAATCATAGGGGAACCATTTTAAGTATACACTGTAGCACCTGTGTAGAACCATAATGTGCTATTTAGAACCATATCTGGTGCTATAGTGGTGCTATTTCACCCTCGGATGGTTCTTCAAATGTGCTTTCAATAGCACTAAAAATGGTTCCCCTATAATTACAAGCTTTTAGTGCTATTAAGAGTGTAGCGTACTTTTCTTTTAATCACTTTAGAAATTATCATTATAATTATTTATTAATTATTAGATTTTATTAGATTAGACCTTACTTTTTAATGTGCACTAAAGTATCATGTTTAATATGAACATCAATGGTACTAATTTTCTTAACAATACTAAATGAAGCATGCAAAATGAGTTTAATGTTAAATGTTACATTTCTCAGAATAGCATCCTTTTAAAATATTTATGCAATTTTTGTTTCTAAAATGAAGTAAGGTATTAAAAGAAAGACGCTTTATTAGATGTAGACGAGTGGGATAGATAGGAGAATCAAAAGTAGTGTAATATTGCAGGTGTATTGCTAAACTAAGTGTAAGTGCATATAAGATATTTAATGTGTGAGGAAAATATGAGATGTGTTGTTACACATATTTGTTGTGTGGCATGTTTTTATGTGCCTAAATATAATTTGTGATTAAGCGTGTACTGTGCAGGTACATACACTGTTAAAAATAAAGATACGAAAGCTGTCACTGAGACGGTAATATGTATCATTTGCGTGCCGATTCGTACCTTTGAAGTACTACTATGCACTCTTTAGGTACAAATGCATCTTGTTTGAAAGGGTACTGCCTCAGTGACAACTTTTGTATCTTTTTTAAGAGTGCACAATGTACTTTTCAAAGCATAAATAATTTAAACATTATACTGTAAAGAGCTATGACAGGGCACCGTTTGCAACTCTTCACTGCAAAATTGTCAATGTCTAAACATAATTTTCAATGAAACGTGTAAATTCCAGTTAGATGCATGTGTGAAGACACAATCAATTTAGGAAACAATCACTTTTGTAGTTTGACTATCATTCAACCGTGTACCTTTAGGGAACAGCACATGTGGGGATGGCTGTACATCATCACCTTTGGACAATCCTCCAAAGACAGCCTCCCAATTGGATTAGAGTCCCAGCAGACTCTCGCTCTCTTTTACGCTCTCACAAAAATACGCACACATGCACACACAGACGCACATAAATGCACACATGAACAGTGATTCAAATACAGAAGAAGGCCAGCATCTGTGCTTCTCTCTGGGGACAGATAAGAGGGTCAGACTTTAAATTAGCAACTATTCATTCCATGACATCTACTGCAGTCAACCTCTGGGTCCAGGACAGAGAACAATGTGATCAGGACTAAATCCACTTGATCACCACACCACCCCTCTATTGTTTAGACACATTTTCTCCATTTCTCATCTTTGTATAATGTTTGTCCTCTACATGACTAAAGTTCAGCTCAGTTGGCCTTTGCTGTCAGAGCGCTGCTCCTTTGCACCCCCTTCATCGCTTAATGTCCTGTTCACACTGCATAAGAGCATAATTGTTGTCAATTTTAAATGCTTTTGTTGATCTAAAGAAAAGACGAAATTTGAGTAATTAGGCAATTCAGTGTGTAATCATCCAAGCAAACATATATCATTTATATAACATTAATCAATACAGATACATTTTTGTGTAGTGATGGAGTATTTTAATTGAGAATCTTGCCTCGTAAGAAATCTCAATTCAGAGGACGCATTCAAATACACAGACTTAAATGGTTTACGAAGAGCGAATTTAAAACCGGGATAATGATTGGCCATGATTTCCCTATCTCTAGGTTGCCCTGACTCCCGTCATCTTTATTCGCAATTAAGTTTGATTTCATTATTTATTTACCCAGAGAAAACTAGCAGTGGGAAATTTACTCAAATTTACAGTGCTGGGATTAGAAGGCACGCTTTAATCTTATGCCTCTGATAATGGCGCATGGCCTGATTGATTAGTTTTCCAGGAAGCTTATGTCAGAAAAACTAATCCGCCTTCGGATTGTGCCAGCTGTGTAAGGTTCTCCGCTCTGGTGCTGTATCACGAAGGCGAATTACAGAGCTGCTGGGCTGCGATAAGGCCCTCGTCTCTTTCACACGCCCGTCCCTCCGGACAATAATAACGCTGTTTATATTCTTCTGAACCTGCTGCAGCTCGAGTCTTCACATCAAGCCCTTGCTGGATTTGCCATGTGAGGGGAGAACTTACATTGGGCTTTCAGAATTGGGCTGAGGACACCAAATGAGAGGAACAAGAAGTGACAGAATGGAATGGTGAAATGTGCTTGTTGTAGGTCCACTAACCCAGAAATTCCTGTGAGAGAGATTACACGAGGATTTCAGCGAGTGTGTCTGTAAATATGAGCATTTCACTCTAGATTGACATTATCACTTTGGAGCTTATAAACTAGTGATGTGTATCTGTGTCTATATTGGGGTCATTGTTGGTTTCCCTGTAGTCTGGCCTCTGTAATCCCTCATAAACAATGGTGTCTGTGACATTTTCCGTTATAAACATTGACGTTTGACGGTGTGAGGCTTCTAGTATGTCATGTTTGTTAATTTCATGTGGATAAGTAAAGGAAATGAACACTTTTCCAAAGAGCATGTGGCATTTACTGTCCGCACTGTCGTCTTTTTTAATATCTTTTTTCATTAAATATACTGGCATAAAAATATGCTATTTGTGTTATTGAACAATGATTGACAAGTTGGATTTAAAACCCCCTAAGCTCTGTATCATATTTTTTTATGAAGTTTATTTAACTCAGTTTGGGAGAAGCATGGTCATGTAATCCATCCAATCAGCACGAAGAGGAGTCTATATAGCCATTCCTTACGTCTGTCCCGTGACAGAAAAATTCTTATTTAAATATATAAACATACAATATACCAAATGAAAAAACAGACTGAAATAAAACCTGTTTCATCATACCTTCATTTGTTCTTTTTTTATCACCTCTCAAATATGGGTAGGTTTCTTCAAAAGTACCACATTTTGAGCAAAAAGCTGAGATAATTCAATTTTTTGTGAAGGACTTTTGATAGAAATCTGATTCAGAGCAATTCCTCAGAACATACATGGAGTATGAACCATAGACATTAAATACACAGACGCCTCATAGACTGCCTTTAGGGAATGTAAAGGTACGTCACGCAGTGTTGTATTATGGGACGTGGGCGCCATGTTTAGAAGCACCGCCAATCACACTCTTGCTGATGGATGTTTTGAAAAGTAAAAGTTTTTCTCCTAATTGCGGCAGGTAAACCACGCGATCTGGTGTCTTTTCGTCAGCTCCTCCACCGGCTTCCCTTGTTGTTTTTTCTAGGAATAAAAGCTGAAAAAACGTATTCCGTTGTTCAGTTTCCTCCCTGAACGATCGTGTGACCTGCTATGGCAGTTCTTGATCGAGCAGTACTGACCAAACATATCGACGTTTATTACAATTCCTATAGAAAATCCAAACACAACCTCCAACACACAAATTCAAATATACCAGGATAGGGCGCGATCCTGCAAATATGGCAGAGGACACATAATGCAACACGGCGTGAAGTCAACTCCACATTCCCTATTGGAGCTGACGTATCAGCGTGGCCGCCATCTTGGATAGGGCCCCAATGGGCCCCCCTGCATTTGTTTTCACTGAGGAATGTGTATCCCCAACTACAATAATCATAACTCCCTGAATTTTTACTGGATTTTTAGTTAAGTAACATTAGTTACGATTACGGATGCACAATATCGTTATCGGCAGATAACTGCTTATTTTTAATATTATCGGTTATCGGTCTGATAGCAAAATTAGGCCGATAAATGATGGATTATTTTGGTTTGTTGAACCACTTCACTTGCTCATTGCTGGCCAAGTAGAGTTTTGATTGGTGCTTTCTGTGACATAGCACGAAGATGACACGTGTTGCGGGCTTAAGAAGAGTATGCTAGTCTAGCGCAAAGACAAGATGTCCGCGGTCTGGGAGTTTTTCATTGTGAAATTAATATGAATATTTATCGGCCTATATATATATATATATATATATATATATTGGTTATCGGCCCCCAAATATAAAGAGTTATCGGTATCGCCCAAAATTTCCATATCGGTGCATCCCTAGTTACGATGACATATTATTATAAATGCAGGGCTCCACACTGCGAGTAAATAGTAGCATTTTGCAAGTATTTTTCCTGCCTATGCGACAATTTTTTATTAAAGGTAGCACTGGCGCGACTGTGAAATTTAAATATAATTATATTTTTATATAATTTGCAGGCGATTACGTCTGCGGCACATCTAGTCACTCTTCCTGTTGCTGGCTCGCTCCCCTGCCTTTCTATCATATCTAAGGTGCCTATCACCACTCTAAATCCATCTCTTTTGCCACTTTCGACCACTTGTGTCCTGATTACTTTGAGGGGGTGGTCCGTGGTGGAGACTGTTGGCGAGTCCCTCTGCTTTCATTTAAACGCAAGCAGGAGAATTGACGGGTTTAAAATGACGCAAACTATTATTATGTTAGAGTCCACTGCTTGTGTTCTAAGTAAACATGCTGCACAGTGTTTTGTAAAAGCTTTCTCTGATATTTCAGCGCAATTGATGAAATAAGATCGCGCAATTCCACACACTCGCAAAATGAAACTAATGAAAGACCCGGTGATCGGCCACTTTAGTTTTATCAATGAAAGCCTAAGGATAGTGCTGTACACTGTGTGTTCACGCTAGAAGTCAGAACATATGTAAAACATTGTGATCAGTACCTCAGATTAGAGTTTACAAGTCCTGGCCAAATAAGTGGAGAAATTTTGTAGTGAGCACAAGAGTGTGATTTCTTTACTTCAGTCTGTCTTAAAGTAGCCTAAAGCTTTTACAACAAAGTAAGAAAAAGTTGATTGTAAGTTTAATGGTTTACAGCAAGGCAAATATATGTTAAGAGTATGGTAAAGTTAAAATAATAATAATTTATGTATATAAAGAAGAAAATGATCTGTATTTGTAATTTTAATTTATTAAATGATTTTTTAAAAACACTTTGGAAAAGGGAGTCGGGTCTGAGTACCAAAACACACTTGTAACCAATCAGCAGTAAGGGGCATGTCTACTAGTACTTACTGACATCATTGCCTGGGTTGTGTATGTGTGGGGCAGGTCAATCGAAAGAAGGTCCAGATTCTAGGGGTGTGTTTGTTTAGGTGATTTCAAATATCAACATTGGCTTTCAGAGATCATGCATCCCACCTTTAATGCATTAAACATGTTTGGACTTAGTTTTAGTGTTTATACCCAGTGACTGGTGCTAATTGAGGCCCGGCGCCACAGCTTTACAACTTGGTGGTGACAGCGCCACCTCTCTCAAATGTTAGTCTGGAGCCATGAAATGGTAAAATAACCAAAATTATTGTTCAATCATATTTGTGAAAGGGAGTCCCGTGCGATTTGGTATCAATACTGCGCCGGTTATTGCAGCTGTAAGCCACACAAAATACGGCCATAGTTGCTCGCTCTCCGTTGACTCCAGCTGGCTCTGGTGCTAGCGTAGAGTAAGGAGACCCAACCCATATGGAGGCGACGCTGGATTACGTTCCTGCACGTCATGAGGCGTCTATGTATAAATGTCTATGGTTTTAATTGTTTGCCACCTATTGGGAAATAGCGGAAATACGGATTGCCGGGAAGCATTTTCTCTTAATTGACGAGTTAATGAGGACAGGTTTTTTTAAGTTTATAACTTGTCAATGGTGGGGAAAGAGTTCATGCGAAGTCTTAGATTGTCATATAGGACAGTGGTTCTCAACGTTATTCCTGGAGGCCCACTGCTCTGCACATTTTGTATGTCTCCCTTATGGCGCTTTTCCATTGCATAGTACCCCACGGTTTAGTTTAGTTTGGGTCGGGTCAGCTCACCTCACTTTGGCGTGGTTAGCTTTTCCATCGAGTTTAGTATCACTTCGGAGTGGGAGGGATTATAGGCGTGTCGTTAAATTTACGCTGCCTACTGCTGTGACATCATACAAGTGAGAGCGTAGCTGTACATTCCCATACATTCATTTATTTCTCAGTCTGCCACAAAATTAAAATTGGCCACCACAAATAGATGTTTGCTCATCGTGTTTATCACTACCTCTGTCTCACATGACAGTGTCTGTTCAAACACCCGACCCGTGGCGTCAGTCGACGGCGCTCCGCTGAGCCTCATTCAAGTTGCATTTAAGCATATATAATGCGGACGTGCACGTCGCGAATGTGCCGCCACAAACTGCAAGTCTGGAAAAACTGTTATGGTGTCACGGATTCTCAACCTGCGGATGTTTTTCATCGCTAAAAGGGTGTTTGGAAACTTATAGCAGAACACAGATAACAACATGTTTGCTTGAGACAGCGCAAGCTAGCAGTAAGCTAAAGCTAATATTTACATTATAGCGATGACGTGACGATTCTCTCAGACCAATCAGTGATCTACAGTGTTTTCGCGTCACGTTTGGTATCAGCTCGGGTCGCTTGGAACCCCAACCGAGGTGGTACGAAAAAAAGTATCGGGTACTACGTAGTGCACCCAATGGAAAAGCTCCCAAAAGTAAGCTGACCCGACCCAAACTAAACTAAACCGTGGGGTACTATGCAATGGAAAAGCGCCATTATTTAACACACCTGATTCAAATCGTCAGCTCTTTAGCAGAGATCTCCATGAACTGAACTGAGGCCAGCAGATAAGAGAGACATACAAAATGTGCAGAGCAGTGGGCATCCAGGAACGGAGTTGAGAAACACTGATATAGGATGATAGAAATAATCCAAATAGTTTTTTTTTATTAATTTGGTTTTGTCTTTAAAATTCGACTAAAATTTTATACTGTTACTATTAACAATTTTAGTTTTTAATTTTATTTTTGTCATAGATGGCAGTGTTACTCATTACCAAAGATATTACATTTGTAAGTTTCCACCAATAGGCTTGCAACTTGTGATTTCAGAGTGTGTGTCAGAGGCTGATGTGTGTTTGTGGGTAATTTATGTGCTATTATCATATGCCTGTCATCCTGTGGTCATTTATTTACTAACTCTTAAATTTTGTTACACTTAAACTTCTGTGAATATGAAAGTTGGCTTTCCCTTGTCTTATGGTAAACAGCAGCTCCAATATTCTTTTGTACAGTATATCTCAAGTTTTTTATTAAGTGAACTACTTCTTTAAATAGTCATTGATTCATCTCAGTTTTAATATAGTTTATATTTCATACTTCCTATATTTCAGAGTTCATTTGCAACAACGGAAGAATAAATGGTCTTCATCATCGTCATCATTATCATCACAATATTATCACATTGTTTTATCTTTCATTTTTAGTTCATCACTTCCTCCTGTTTTTTCACTTGGATGTGGTGTTGTCAGCCTTCTGCTATGAGGAACAATCATCTCTACGAGCAGAACTGCCAACACCAAATCCAGCACCATTGTCTTCAAAAGAGATTAGTACTGTATAGTATATCTTAAAATTCATCTTAATCAATAAACAGAGACATCTGTGCTGTCACTTATAACAGAGAGGAAGGATTGACTGCGTGTTTACACCACGGCCTCACTTTTCTGTTTGATCTTTATCCAAAGCAAAGAGGGAAATCATGAAGGTGTAACAAAATATCATATCAAACTGAACCTCAGGGAGTCGCAAGTCTTTTTAAGAGATGGATTTTTTCCATTTCAGTTTTTTAAAACACTTCTCTCTAGTGCTGTTTTCACATATAAACCCTTGATCATAGCTGTTATTCTTGCTGAGGAAATGTCAAACACATTTGTAAGAACAAAAAGCAGACAGATGGTATAATGGGATTGTAGAGGTGTTGATAGGACAAGCTGGAAGAAAGAACCACACTGACAGGTATTAAAAGAGGAAGCATCAATCTTCACCTAATTACCTTCCTTGGCCTTATTAACAAATGATGATGTATAAATCAAACAGTATCACCTTGTCTAACTCCTTCCATATTTGCTTTTCACACACCTTTCATCTGCTTGAAACATGTATTTAATAGAGGTGTCACTTAAAAGATGTTAGTGCATGCAGTTAATTTAACAAGCTTCACGCCGTTAGCGCTGTTATCACATTTATTCAATTTGACATACATGTTTCGGCTAGTATTATCCAAACACCCTTTCTTCAAAACCTCAAACTATAAAGATATGTTGGTAAATGAAAACCTGTTAAATGATTGATCTTCATGATAATGTGCATATATTTAAAAGTTTCTGAGGGTAAAAAGGGTAAAAGTTTTGCTGTTTGATGGCGGTCACATTTAAAATTACATTACAAACATATTTGTTATGCATGTAAAGTGAAGTACATGAATTGGGAACGCAGACGTTTTGGTGTTTTAAATATTTACGATATATATCTACAAAATCTTTATTATCCCTAAAATGATCACATTATAAGGCAGAGATATCTATAGGATTGAAAAGTAAACTTGGTGCACATGTATATTTTCTTATATTTTTTAATTTTATTTTGACAGTCCTTGTTGCTATCTCAAGGAATGACCAAAAAGTAATTTTTTTTTCAATAAGAAAATTTTTCTAAAATCACCTTAATTGCAATTAATTAATAATATCATGTCACCAAGTCAGCAAGCAACTACTGGCTGCAACTGTGAGCAGATGATTTAAAGGTCCGCTGACTGAAGCAGCCATGCATGAGCGTTTGCATCTATAAGGGTCAGGTGCTAATGACAGAGGAGATTATATAGCATTAGACATGCAGGACAGAATACAGTGCAGCGATGGGTCCCGGCTGAGGATTTCTCTCTTTGATCCTCTACACTGAACACCTGCCATTTGTTAGCGGCTCGGCTCTTGATTAAGAGTGATGGGTTTCGGGTGAGGCTGTTTCACCCATCAGGCTAGCAATCTATTCTGCAGCCATGTGTAGACCTGCCTCCTCGAGGCGTTCGGGACCTTCTTTTGTAACTGCTCTTTGTGTGAATCATTACAAATGAAATGCTGTGTAACACCACGGATGAAAACAGTGAGGGGAGAGAGAGAGAATAAGACGAAGAAAGGGAATAAAGGGGTAGGTTTCATAGAGTAGACATTTTTAGGGGGAGGCTGGACTAATGGAGAGGTAGTCACCGCATCTCTGACTGACTGATAAATCATACCATGATGTTCAGTACTGTAGTTTTCATAGGTAAAAACAACTGATCAGGATAGATGAAATAAATGAAAGGAATTAAATTCTTGCAGCACGTTACAGCTGCACTTACCATATTGTACAAAAACAGAAGCGCTGAGAAAAACAGAAAGCAGAAAAAGAATTTGTGGGAAAATGACAAGAAGGTGCAGGTCTGACATCTAAACAGATTCATGCCCCTGGGCCGGAGAGCCATCACAGCTATCAGAGGTGCGGTACCGTTAGACGAAGCAAATGCATTTTAACAGCATCCTCATCCATGATCCGCAACTGAGATGTCCCTGACTTCTTAATAACTTTCTAGCGGGCTAGTTCTGGTCACCATGGCAATTACCTTTATGTCAAGCCTTAAAAGATATGTCCACCCCAGGGAACGGCAGACAGCTTGCTCCATAATGCTCATTACAGATGAACGTCCAGACTGATTTTTCTCACACTTTGTAGATGTCAAATTATGATGCTGTCAGTGTGAAAATGGGCTTTGGTATCAGAGACTGACAATATGTACAATATGCTTTTAAATTACAGATACTCCTGGGAGGTTTAACTCATTTTGGGAATTTCTGCTTTTATTTTATTTAATAACATTTTCAACTTAAATTTTCACTTAAAGTAAGAAAATTTAAATCGAAAAAACTTCAAATTTTATGCTTTACAGTTTTTTTTTAGGTGGATTCAACTTTTACATTTTACAGTAATAATACCTGACTTATGTTGGTCAATTGCACATTTAATACATTAAAGTTGCATTAAAACATCATGAATTTTTTTACTTATTGATGAAAAGCTACTGTGATACCACATACATACAATGTAAAAAGTGAAAAGTACTTTAATTTGTAACACCAAAAAAAATTTAAGTTTCACTTTAGAAGAAAAATTTAAAGGCACTCTAAGCAAATCTGTGTGACGTCACTTCTCGTTGACGTTCGAAGTGTTGTCAAACAAAACGGAGTGTAGCTAACTCCTCCCTATCCCTTCCGTGCTTTCTGAACGAGTCCCCACTTCCAAATCCTTCTTGTCGTTTATTGGCTGGAACACCTTTGTTATGTTTCCTGGTGGTGATTTGACCACTTTGTTTTTGTTGGAGTTTGCTGAGCCTGGGCTGTCTACAGAGACCGCATTTTTTACAGTGTGTTCAGGGACAGGCAGCTAGCAGATAGTGAGGATATGTTTACTGTATAAAAACAAAAAATGTTTTATGGCCTAAAACGCGTGTATTCGCTTAGAGCGCCTTTAAGTTCAAACAACTTTTTTTTAGGTGTTACCAATTAACTCTTTCCCCGCCATTGACGAGATATCTCGTCAATTAAGAGAAAACGCTTCCCCGCCAATGACGAGATTTTCCGTCTTTCCGCAATACCGCTATTATCCACCAGGTGGCGCCCTTCCGCAACTTTTTAAAACCGGAAGTATTGCCCTATGGCAAGCTGCTGCATGTCCGTGTCTGTTTTAAAGATCGCTCTGAATGGGATCTCTATGAAAAATCCGTCATAAAAATGGAATTATCTCTTCTTTTTGCTCAAAATATGGTGTTTTTGCAAAAACCTACCCATATTCAAAAGCTGATTGCAAAAGAACCACTTAAGGTAGGATGAAACGGTTTTTTTTGTTTGAAAGCAGAGGGTCTGTTCTTTCATTTGGTATATTGTATGTTTATATATTTAAAGAAGAACATTTTCTGGAAGGCATTAAACTTTGGTGAAAATCATGAAAAACGCTGGCGCTGGCTGGCAACGTTTTTTTTTAAAATGCTGGCGGTGAAAGAGTTAAAGTAATTTTTACAGGGTAGAATTATTCCCATTTTGAATTGACCATATTAATAATATTTTGCTAATTATTTGTCATGATAAACAGTATTATCGCACAAAAAAATACATTGAAAATGTTGTTTAAATATGTTAGGTGTTAAGTGAGAAAGTTAAAGTTATAAAAGTTTATATATTTTTTAAGTGTTACCAATTAAAGTTAGTTTTTTAAGTAGAGCATTTTTTACTTTTTACAGTGTAAGAGCCTGTCATAATAGACTTCTTTTATATTTTATCAGTAAATGTTTTCTCATGAAATGCAAAACATATTTGTATAATCAGGTAATTAAATGTAAAAAAAATATTTAAATGCCTAATTTTGATTTATTTTATGTGTAACTAAAGTGAGAACAACAATAAAGATAATCCAAACGTAATCCATGATAATACCGTTTATGCCAGTAAAGCAATCACTGTAACATGAAAAATCAATATACCATCACACGCCTAATTAAAACTACCAATAATAAAGACTAGTGGAGGTGTAACACTAGATCACATCCTGTGTAAATGGTCCACAAGTCAAAATTGTCGTGGTCTTTGGCCAGGTTTATTCAATGAAATGGAATTAAACAACATTATTGATTTTAAAACCCATTTGTAATGCTTTAGTTGTCTTTCATAACATAAACAATTACATGCCTTTGAATTATCTAGCAAATGTATATGCATTCGTGCAGTGAACCTACATTCTGCATTGTATGTTCTATATGAAAATTTAGTGTTGTGTTTTGCACAGTAACAGTACTTGAGTTTTGTCTTCGCGTTTGTCATTTCAGTTTTGTATTTTCATTGTTATGTATTCTTGTCAGCACTTTGTATTGTATTGTGTTGCACACTGGTTATCATGGTCTAAACTAGGGGTTTCAAACTCAAGGACCACGGGCCAAATCTGGCCCACCCCACAAGTTTTCCTGCTTTGAAATTTTGCATTTTGTTGTCACATTTTTGTCCTGCCAAAGTATTTTTTTTGATTAGGCTATTAAGAACCCTGTTTTGGTATCTAAAAAGGCATCTCATTTCATTACCTGTGCAATTAAAGATCTCATAGAAATCTGAGCTGCGCTCACATAAAAAAGCTAGGTATTAATTGAGTTATTACCAAACCAATCGATCGCAGAGACAATTATGCAATGTAGTAAAAGGGTAAATACAAATACAACCAACCCTTTGAAAGCAAGCTTATTTGGCTTAGTTTGACACCCCTGAATCATTTTGTGTAACTGTAATCATGTTATCATGTTTGTATTAGTTTCTCTTGTACTGTCTGCATATGTAAATGTTCCTTACACAGTCAGAAAAATTATCCCGTTCCTGGGACGGTACCCTTTTTAAAAGTACACATTTTCACCTAGAATTCATAGTACATCAAAGGTACATATTGGTACCAAATGTATACACATATTTACAATTTAGCTATAGATATGACCTTTTTAAAGGGTACGTCCCCATTGATAATACACGCACGCACGCACACACACACACACACACACACACACACACACACACACACACACACACACATTCTGGTTTCCATGTTTTATGGGGACATTCCATAGACGTAATGCATTTTATACTGTACAAACTGTATATTCTATTCCCCTTACCTGCCCCATTCCCTAACCCCAACCATCACAGAAAACATTCTGCTACTTCACATTTTCAAGATACATCATTCTGTTTGATTTATAAGCTTGTTTCCTCATGGGGACATCAAAATGTCCCCACAAGGTCACAAAAACACTGGTATTCCTATCTTTGTGGGGACAATTAGTCCCCACAACGTGATAATTACCAGGTACACACACACACGTCTAGTATACCATTATTTCTCATAGTGTCATAGTGAAAGAAGAAAATGAAAGGTTATATATCTGTCTATTACTTTAGCCTGCAGGACACTATTGTAGTTTAGTTGAAGTCTTAATTAATGTCCTTAGAAATCCCCCTCAGCAAAGCGTCTGTGCTTTACCTAAAATACCAAAGTCACAGCTTCGGTCGACATCAAACACATTACCAAAAATGTGTCGAATTATTGCTACCCTGTACAGCATGAGAGAGAGGGAGAGAAGGATTGGGACGATTGTCAGCAGAACCTTTTAAGTTTCCTCTGAAGGCTGTACAGGTTTTTTTTTGCCTGTGATCTTCCACTTGTCACAGCAATTTCCCCAGTTGTTCATCATCCTTTAACTGCTTTCACATTAGCATTATCATCTCCTGCCTGCTTCACCTGAAGTTTTCTCTCACCACATTTTCTCTAAATGTGAAGGGTATTCATCTTCCCTTGTCAAGTCATTGAGGTCTACTAAATGAAAAATGAGGCGGCTTACAACCGAGAGCTAGAAAGAGATATGTGCAATCTGTTTAACTGAATATTGTACAAGACCAGTGGGACTTAAAAGTGAATAAATGTTTCACGCCAGACAAAAATCGCCATTTCTCTTCTCGCAAACTCTTTCTTCTCATTTCCGTCGAGGTTTATCTTCTATCTTTGGGCGACATGTTATGCTGTTTTCATTGCAAACAGTATAGTGATTATAAATATTTACTCTTTCTGTAACATTACATTTTTTACATAGAGGTTTTGTCTTAATTAAACCTAGTGAGCAATGATAGATGATCAGAGCTCTCAATCCAAAGGGGACACATTGATTTCACATTATACATGGAACTTTCAAATTACTGGGCTATTATTGGAGGTCTGAAACATTTATAATGGTGTGCGAGATGATGTGAAGGTGTAATAATTACACTCATCTACTGTAAAAGTTCACATGCACTGACAATCAGAAATGATTATATGTTAACACAAGATATTTGATTAAGAACAGGCGACCACTATTTGGATAAGCTTTAGATGACTTTAGATGGGAATGTCTTGGTGAATGTAGTTTAGTGCTGAATCTGTTCTCATATGCTGCTGTTAAGCTTACAGCAAAATTAGTAATTATGGAGAAAATACAGGGTTGCTCGTCTGTGCGATTTCAAACAGCTTTACTTTCACATCTGCTTTAGCAAATGATCCCCTCAGCCGTGCCTCAGGATGGCAGTCTGTGCTAATTACCAGCAAAACTAGTTTGGCTTATTTCTACAAATTATTAAGACTTTATCTTAAGTGGACCAGAACTCAATCCTGGAGCAAAGAGGTTATTTTGCACACGGGATCAACGCTGCAGTATACCGCAGGAATAATCTCTGGAGTGTTTACAGTTAAATAACATCATTTAATTATTATTTAACACTGTTATAGATTTATTCGGTCACAACAAAATACTCATGGTTGGTCAATTACAATTGCAGTTATTATTAATTATTAATAATTGATACAATCTATTGCAATTAGATGTTTATATCCTGCCTGCTTTCTATCAAATCATCCTAGGTAATCCAGCAACAATCCTACATAAAGATCATTTTGTGAATATATAACCTTGGTATCTTTAATATTGACTGAGTAAGGCCATATCGAAGATTGAAATCAATAACTGAAATTAAACTTTGATGCTCCTAATTTTAATCAGATTGTGGGTCTCTGGCAGAGATGTATAAAGTACTAGGGACCCAGACTTGAGTAAAAGTACAAGTGCTCTATCAAAAAAGTGACTTGAGTAGAAGTTGAAGTGCTCTTTAAGCACAGCACTTAAGTGGAAGTACTAAAGTATTAAACATGTTTTGTACTTAAGTATTGCAAGTAGTTTATTTTAAAATATACTACTCAAGTACTGAAAGTAAAAGTACAAGTATTGTGTAATGTAGTTATTAAAGAAAACAGTCAAAAGTTTGAATATAATATTGTTTATATTATTTCAAATGTTTTAGCTAAAGGACACTCACAATTCCTTTGGCTGTAGCAGGAGTACAAAGACAGGACTGTTCAGATAATTTAGATTAATTTAACCAAATAATTAAATATTAGTCGATATAATGGTAATAGGTACAGTAAAGGTACAAGGTGTTTCAATGAACTTAAGTTTCCTTCTTTCACGCACACTCGCCCTTTCTCACGCATTCTCTCTCTCTCTGTCTTTCTCGCGCACTTTGGTTCTCTATTTGCTTCACTTTGTCCACAACCCCGGCTCATATTTGGGAGTGAGAGGGAGGGAGGGGTCCGCCCTTCACTATCTCCGATTGGTTTAGAACACGATCTGTGTGTGTTTCTAATGTGTATCACCGCTCTGGCAGTGATAATGTGGGTTTGGAATGATTCGTAACATTTGAGTGTAACGAGTAACTATGCAGCACATAAAAAATGTATCGGAGTAAAAGTATTAAACTCATCGAAAATATGTACTGAAGTAAAAGTGGAAGTAGGAGAAAAAATATATACTTCCGTAGAGTACAGATACTGTCTTTTAGTACTTAAGTACAGTAGTGAAGTAGTTCTACTTCGTTACTATACATCTCTGGTCTCTGGGAATTAAACCAATGACCTTGGCATTGCTAACGCACTACCAGTTGAGCTACAGGAAAGATTAGCTTTTTATAATAAATTGCACAGATTATTAGGATTTCATTTGCCTCTTTTGTGTGCGACCCAATATGATGAAACACTCTAATGTTTTGTGTTGTATTTCTCAGTTTTGTTGGAAGGTGACGTGCAGAAGAGTCCAGATTCCTGAGGTGGGCCTGGCGAAATGGGGAGAAGCTGAAAACGAGGAGAACCCCTCCCCCAAAAGCATCAGCCCTCGCGTTCTCAACCCCCTACGCCTATTCGCCCGGGGCTCCCCAGGGCTCAAGAGCGACATGAGAGAGATAACGTATTTGGAAAACATAGAGGACTCCTGGGACTGGTTATCTAACCAGACAGATGTTAGAGAGGGGAAGAGCAGGACTAGACGCAGACCTATCGTTAAAACTGGCAAGTTTAAAAAAATGTTCGGCTGGGGAGACTTCAACTCCAACATCAAGACTGTGAAATTAAACCTCCTCATTACAGGAAAGATAGTGGACCATGGAAATGGCACATTCAGTGTTTACTTCCGACACAACTCTACGGGCCTGGGGAACGTCTCCGTCAGTTTGGTGCCACCTTCCAAAGTGGTGGAGTTTGAGATCGCCCAGCAGTCGACGCTGGAGACCAAAGACTCGAAATCGTTTAACTGTCGTATTGAGTATCAGAAAACCGATCGCAGCAAAAAGACATCGCACTGCAGCTTTGATCCGTCCAACGTGTGTTACCAAGAGTCCACCCAGAGCCACGTCTCCTGGCTCTGCTCGAAACCCTTCAAAGTCATATGCATCTACATCGCCTTCTACAGCGTTGACTATAAACTGGTACAGAAAATCTGCCCAGATTACAATTATCACAGTGACACACCATACGCCTCCACGGGTTAACTTTCAGTCAAGACGAGCTTGGGTCTTCAACAGTGATGTTTCTGAGAATCTAAACAGAGCATGGTTCATCCCTTTACTACCTGGTGGCATCAAACTTCATTTTAACCATGTGTTTTATCTGATTGAAAGCATATAAAATACATCCAGATATTTTGAATTAGGCTAAACTCCTGGCATGTGCTTTTTTTGTGATGAACAGTCACAATATTTTACTAGCAAAATAATTGAATCATTTATTTTGGGCTTTTAAACAAAACACCACCCATCCTAAACTCAAAAACAAAATGCTGCATTGGTTGAGTAAATATGGAAAAACTCAACCACTGGGTTAAATTAACTTAGAAAATGTCTATATCTGAACCAACAATGGGTTGAAACAACCCAGCATTATTTTGGCAGTTGTTCAAGTTGGCCTGTGGAAAGTCACTCAAAACTAAACAATTCTACCGCTTGTCAAACTACTAAATCTCCAGGATAGAGTATATACGTAAAACACCTTTCATTGTGAGATTTGTGTGTGTGTGTGTGTGTGTGTGTGTGTGTGTGTGTGTGTGTTAGTATCTACAGTATGTGTGTTATATATGGGATTTGGCCTTTCGTTTCACAGTTGTTTAGCACTAAATTGTGGAAACTTTTTCAATGCGAAGAGCACCCACGGCGAGTAAAATTAGAGGTACAATTGGGTCGAATCATTTAGCAAAGACATCACATTCAAATTACTCTTAGTCATTTCGTATTTCACAAAAGATCTATGTATGAATTGAAATTTGTGTTTAATTTCAAAGAGTAATTTGCGATGTCTCACGAGAGCACAATTCATCGGACAGGTGGATTTAGTGAATCTGGCAGCCGGTTAACAACCCTTTGTCATGGTCTCGCCACAGAGATCCACATTTCCAGGCTCTAATTAACATTAATTATAGTGGAAAATTTCATTTACAAACCATGACAGATGGGACAGAAGCCAAAAAACGAAATTTAGCACGTCACTCATAGCTCTATTTACACTTGTGACTTTGGGCTGGAATCGAACATGAAGGTATTTATTATTTGAATCTACTTATTTTTTTATTTGAAATAGTATGTAGAAAGACATTGAACTAACATACTATGGTGTTTTTCATTGCATTATATTCAGTATATCACAATGAACCAGTTGAAATGCCATAGTCTGAACATCAGAACTGGACTTCTCAGGTTCCATGTGTTTTCTGCAAATAGATTTCAACAGACGTTCCAATTCATTTCATTCCTGGCATATCAGGAGTACAACAAAATCAGAGGGATAATTGTATCGATAAATCTGCACCACTGTCTTGCCAAACGTGATTTAACATCAAGAAATGTTGATATAAAGATAGTTGTTTATAACTGTATTTAGTTTATAATTCAGCGTGCAATTTTGTGAATAGTGTATAAATGTGACAATATAAAACCGTGTGTATTTTGACTTTCACAGATAAACTAGTTTCTTTTATCTGTTAATGCAGTGTAAAAAACTTTTCCTACTTTATGTGTTTGAAGGTTATATCAGATAGATTTAGATTTTAGTCACCTAGCTTGTAACTGCTTAAATTTCAAAATCAAAATGCAAATTGTGCTTTTTGTCCTCAATATCTCTGTAAAATACAAGAAAACAAAGGAAAATGCCTGTGAGGTGTCAGCCTCCTTTTTTAATTGTCTGCTATAGTATGTATTGTACAGTATATTTAACAATTGAATATTGTTTCCCATTAGCTTATTCAAGGTAAAACAGCTCTAAAAACCTTAAAATAATAATAAAAAAAGGTTGCAACTCAGTATGGAAACTGTTAAAATGTTTCAAGTATCAATTTCTTTAATAAATATATGCACTTACAGTACAGTTTCAGATCTGCAAACAGAGAAAATTATTATCATCCTTAAAGATTATGTCACCCAAAAATGAAAATTCTGTCATTACGTTACTCACCCTCAACCTGTATAAATGTCTTTGTTTTGCTGAATACAAAGGAATTTATTCATAATGAAACAGATACACCAGGAAAAATACTACTATGGAAGTGAATGGTGCTAACGGTTTGGTTACAAACTTTGTTAGTTATGTAGAACAAATAAATTAATACAGGTTTGTAACAACATGAGGGTAGGTAAATGATGTCAGAATTTTCATTTTTGGGTGAACTATCCCTTTAACCCTCATCCTATGGAGCAATTTGATGCACACTTTAGCATGTGTCTTGCCTGTGGGTGAACCCAGGAAATAAAGCCTATAGGCCAGAAAAGCTAATGCCATGTGGTTTCTAAAGCCCCCTTAATTTTCTTCTAAACAATGAGGGGAAAATTACAGTATGTTGCCATATGTCAACACTGTACTGTAGAGGGTTAAATTATTACTTTTATTCAACATGACTCTCACAATGTTAACCATAAAGCATTTCCATACAGTTAGATTTGCAATGAAACATTTGCATATCATCCATCATTTTTATGATCACATAAAACAGAGATTCTTCTATCAGTAAAATGATAATTTGCAAAATCATATTAGCTCTGGATGATAATGATACAATTCAGTCCTATAATACGGTATGTGCTTCATCTCATCAAGCTCTTAAACAAGATCATGTTCATTAAAAATCTGTCTGATGCAGAGCACTGTTATATTAGTTGTCACACTTTTCAGAGTGTCTAACATTTACTGAGCACCATACATCACAATGGTTTAAATCTCATACCAAATGAAAGAAGGAAGTCTTGGGCACATATGTTGTATTCTTTACATTTTCATATCTCATTATAGCCTGGTATAACCAGACTCTCGTACATTCATTTCATTTGTACAGAGAGTCTGGCCACGCTCCATTGCAAAGCGTTCCTTCCGTTAAGGAGGGTCCATTGTTGAAGTTTAAAACTATTGGATCTGCCCAGAGTACTCAGGATCTGCCAAAGCCAATCGCTAACGTGAGGTCGTGACGTATATCATGCCCCGAAACCGGACGGAAACAACAAGTCAGAATAATCAGACAAACAAAACTTAGCAAACCTGGTTCTTGCTCCGGCTTTAACTTCTGTATATTCGGCAGTTTTGCAACAACGGCCCGAATAGCTTCTCTCACGTCTTTCTCCGCTGCCATTACTGAACTACAACTCAAACTGACGCGCGACCTCAACGTCATCGTTCTTAGCCACCCCCATCTGTTCGCTGATTGGTCCTGCAGATTTTTGCAGGAGAAAACGAAACTCTATAGAGAAATCCCAGACGTACTGCTGAAGGGAAATGAAAATTAAGCGGAAGCACGTAGGAGGGCGGAGCCAGGCTAATCTCATTATGGAGTTGTAGACTGTTGAATAGAGAATGTTCACTTGTCACAATTTGCCCCATCAGTGGGTACCCACAACTTAATTGTGATTATTTATTGTAATTTTTAAATTCAAACCAGAACTGGAAATATTAACTCTAGGGCTTTTCACACTGCGCTTAACCCTGGGTAATCTTTGTTCTAAACCCTGTTTTTAACCCTAGGTTAAGGATCATTTCACACTTGAAATTTTGAAGTGGGATTATCCCTAAAATTAACCCAGGGTTATAAAACCCTGCTTGTAATTTAGAAGCGGGGTTATTCCTGAAATTAACCCAGGGTTATGAAACCCTGCTTGTAATTTAGAAGCGGGGTTACTTCTGAAATTAACCCAGGATTATGAAACCCTGCTTGTAATTTAGAAGCGGGGTTATTCCTTAAAAATTAACCCAGGGTTATGAAACCCTGCTTGTAATTTAGAAGCGGGGTTATTCCTGAAATTAACCCAGGGTTAAGAAACCCTGCTTGTAATTTAGAAGCGGAGTTATTCCTGAAATTAACCCAGGGTTATGAAACCCTGATTGTAATTTAAAAGCGGGGTTATTCCTAAAATTAACCCAGGGTTATGAAACCCTGCTTGTAATTTAGAGAGGTGGTTATTCCTGAAATTAACCCAGGGTTATGAATCCCTGCTTGTAATTTAGAAGCGTGGTTATTCCTGAAATTAACCCAGGGTTATGAAACCCTGCTTGTAATTTAGAAGCGGGGTTATTCCTGAAATTAACCCAGTGTTATGAAACCCTGCTTGTAATTTAGAAGCGGGGTTATTCCTAAAAAATTAACCCAGGATTAAGAAACCCTGCTTGTAATTTAGAAGCGGGTTATTCCTGAAATTAACCCAGGGTTATGAAACCCTGCTTGTAATTTAGAAGCGGGGTTATTCCTTAAAAATTAACCCAGGGTTATGAAACCCTGCTTGTATTTTAGAAGCGGGGTTGGTCCTGAAATTAACCCAGGGTTATGAAACCCTGCTTGTAATTTAGAAGCGGGGTTGGTCCTGAAATTAACCCAGGGTTATAAAACCCTGCTTGTAATTTAGAAGCAGGGTTGGTCCTGAAATTAACCCAGGGTTATGAAACCCTGCTTGTAATTTAGAAGCGGGGTTATTCCTGAAATTAACCCAGGGTTAAGAAACCCTGCTTGTAATTTAGAAGCGGAGTTATTCCTGAAATTAACCCAGGGTTATGAAACCCTGATTGTAATTTAAAAGCGGGGTTATTCCTAAAATTAACCCAGGGTTATGAAACCCTGCTTGTAATTTAGAAGCGGGGTTATTCCTAAAAAATTAACCCAGGGTTAAGAAACCCTGCTTGTAATTTAGAAGCGGGTTATTCCTGAAATTAACTCAGGGTTATGAAACCCTGCTTGTAATTTAGAAGTGGGGTTATTCCTGAAATTAACCCAGGGTTATGAAACCCTGCTTGTAATTTAGAAGCGGGGTTATTCCTTAAAAATTAACCCAGGGTTATGAAACCCTGCTTGTAATTTAGAAGCGGGGTTGGTCCTGAAATTAACCCAGGGTTATGAAACCCTGCTTGTAATTTAGAAGCGGGGTTATTCCTAAAAAATTAACCCAGGGTTATGAAACCCTGCTTGTAATTTAGAAGCGGGGTTATTCCTGAAATTAACCCAGGGTTATGAAACCCTGCTTGTAATTTAGAAGCGGGGTCATTCCTGAAATTAACCCAGGGTTATGAAACCCTGCTTGTAATTTAGAAGCGGGGTTATTCTTTAAAAATTAACCCAGGGTTATGAAACCCTGCTTGTGTTTTAGAAGAGGGGTTGGTCCTGAAATTAACCCAGGGTTATGAAACCCTGCTTGTAATTTAGAAGCGGGGTTGGTCCTGAAATTAACCCAGGGTTATAAAACCCTGCTTGTAATTTAGAAGCGGGGTTGGTCCTGAAATTAACCCAGGGTTATGAAACCCGGCTTGTAATTTAGAAGCGGGGTTATTCCTGAAATTAACCCAGGGTTAAGAAACCCTGCTTGTAATTTAGAAGCGCAGTTATTCCTGAAATTAACCCAGGGTTATGAAACCCTGATTGTAATTTAAAAGCGGGGTTATTCCTAAAATTAACCCAGGGTTATGAAACCCTGCTTGTAATTTAGAAGCGTGGTTATTCCTGAAATTAACCCAGGGTTATGAATCCCTGCTTGTAATTTAGAAGCGGGGTTATTCCTGAAATTAACCCAGGGTTATGAAACCCTGCTTGTAATTTAGAAGCGGGGTATTCTGAAATTAACCCAGGGTTATGAAACCCTGCTTGTAATTTAGAAGCGGGTTATTCCTGAAATTAACCCAGGGTAATGAAACCCTGCTAGCTCTACTTTTGTGGGGTTAACCCTGCATTGTGGATTTAAATGCACGCAGTGTGAAACGAAGCAGGGTAAAAATTTTATGACCCCAAATAAACACAGCTGAAGCAGCTAATCACGGTGTTCAGGGTTGCTTGATAATTACAGACGGGTTTAGGTGCAGGGTTTCAGACACCTGACATCTCCTAACCCCTGGTTAAGTACAAACAGAGCGAAATGTGAAACAAATATCCCAGGATTCCGTTAATCCGGGGTTTAGAATAACCCGGGGTTAAATATTTTCCAGTGTGAAAAGCATGTGACAACCCTTAAGTCATTGAGACAACTTGCCCCAAACTGACATGTGTGCTAATGTTGGCTAAATCTCAGGGTTAGCTCAACATAGCACGTCAGCTAAAGTATCAAAAGAAACGTTATTGTCTCCTCTATTTTGTGCAAAATAAAAAATTTTTAACATTCATACCTAACAATGTTGTATTGCATAAAATATAAAGTGATTTTTTTTACTTTTAAAGCCAAAGAAGAAGAAAATTGTGCTAATGTCAGATTAGAGCGATCTTGACCACATGTGAACACGAAGTTGACTAGAAGTCGTCAGAAAAAGTGGCTATTTGATCTTTGAGCCTTTAGTGTTGGAGTTAAGAACATTGCGACAATCTACCCATGTGACAACTTATCCCACTCTCGATCTACTGTATATGCACAAGCTGAAATATGTATTGACTGACCTTCATGTCAATCCAAACCAATATAACTGTCCTACATGAAACACTAAATGTGATATTGAACAGAATGTCCAGGTTGCCTTTTTAGCTGAATGTGGATGGGTACCAAGGTAAGATTTCATTTTGTGAAAGAGCAGAGAAGATTTGCATTTCAAGAAATTCAGACAAGAGGTTTGGAACAACACAAGTGTAAGTATGACATAAGTTACATTTTTGGGTTAACTATCTATCCCTTCACCCCTTTGTTTCATTCAGAGGACTGTCACGAACATCCTCCTACCCACCTATTCAAATAGAGGAAAAAAGAACAAAAGACAAAACTAAACTGTCTATATCAAGCCTCATTGTCTAATTAGCACAGTGGTGCACTTAAAAAATGTCTTGCAGACAGACAAAAGTGGGGAGAGGTTTTTTAATAGTAAAATGATATCAGAGTTCCCTAGGAGCCACGGAGAACGGTCGGCATGAAGCGGCATGTTGGCGCTGGTGAAAGATTTGCGTTTAGATTCTGGACTGCATGCTGTTAGCTTTAATTAGCCATGATTTCCTCATCACGGAGGCTTCGAGAGCAATGCGTCGAGACTGCCGCAGAGACCACAATGGTCATGACACCACAACTTGTGCTGTGTTTATCTGCAATTTCAGAGCCAGGAACTACTCTGCTAACGTACCATTTTAATACAGTAACTCAATGGAAATTGGACACAAGTTGGTATTTGAAGTTGCTTTACATTCCACGTTTAGTCTTTATTTTATATCTTTCACGTTCTGTGTGTTATGTAGGGAATTATGTAGAGGCAGCAGGTTGTAACCGAAGAAATATGTCCGACAGCGTAACGTAATCAGGATCAGGACTCGACGCATTAACGGAAGGTCTCGCACTGGAGGGGTTTATATCGCGATAACAACAGTTCACCTCTACATTGAGTTAAATAGCAAATAAGCAGGACAAACGTAAAGTAAGGAACATTAAATATTGAGTTGAAATATTTTATTAGCTTATTTTTAGTGAATGCAGACCTTCCGCGAGGAAACCAGTTTTTTCGGTTTTAATATAAGACGTTCACTATTTGATTTAATTATTTGTTAATATGTCATATGTGTTACTAAAATCCATATTTATATTTAATATTAAAATGTACCTGTCAAAATGATTTGCAGCATCCGGGTAACGTTGTGATAAATTATGCTGAGTTCCAGACAACTTTAGGATATTTCCCACCTCAAAACCGGAGATGAGGTATAAATGAAGTAACATTAAAAGTACCGTATTTATTAACATTAACGTCACTGATAATTTAGTAATATTACGGGCGGTTTCCCGGACACGGATTAGCTTAATCCAGGACTAGGCCTTAGTTTAATTTAAAAAATATAACTAGTTTTTACAAACATGCCTTACTAAAAACATTACCTGTGTGCATTGTAAGGCAAAACAAAAGGGCCCTGATGTATTTTAAGATATGCCAGAACAAGTGGTTTTCAGTTTGGACAGCTCTTAATAAAATGTTTTAGTCTATGACTAATCCCTGTCCGGGAAACCGCCCCTAAAACTTTTTAAGCGTTAAGCAATATTAAAGATCCCCGTTCCAGACATTATTTCTAGGTAAAGGAGGGAACTATCCTAAATCCGAGTTGTCTGGAACGTAGCATTAGTTTTGAGTGGTTATCTAAAAATAACAAACCTGCAAATGTCGCGACTGGCCAATCATAACTAAGCATTCCAAGGCGCCATGTAATAAGCACAAATAAGCAACACTGAAATGCTTGTCATTTTGCAGGTGAAATTTCAATATAAAGTGGATAAATATTTCAATTTCTTCTACACTGTATTACTTAAATGCAAGATGTGCTCTTTTAATATCATGAACCACCACATTGCCCTTAGAAAATCATTTCTTTAGAACGTTTAGTTGTGACACAGATTTCCATAACACATCTGAATGCTGTAAAACTTTTAATGAGTTAATGCAGGAATTTTTGCAGCCAATATTTGTTAAAAATTCCAGAATATTCCCAAAACATGTCCTTTAACAGAACAAGTCAGTATAGCATGACACAATGTTCAGACTCCTATAAATTACTTTGTCAGTTTGAATGTAACACCACAGCTCAGGACAAAACCAAAAATCTGCAATAGATCACGGCTGATCCGTTTGTTCTTCCCAACCGCACATCCAACAATCCATTCATACATAGTAATAATGCAACACTCTTGATGCTCAGCATCCAAATATTTCCCGAGGATTTCCAGAGGATTACATAGGGACAGTGTGGTTGAAGATGGATTGTCTTAACTAAAGTTAAATCCGTTTACACAAATGCAACAGTGGGCCAACACTTCACCTTACTAACAACAACTTAAAACTAGTCTGTGTATTGCATACCATCTCCAGGGAAGCAACACTATTTGAGTCTAAAATGTAGTCGTTCATAAAACTGACTAGATGACACATATGTCAAAGGGCGAGACACAAACAATAATAATTTCATTTGTTACACACATCAATACAAATATCTGAAATGCATATTATCCCACAATATAGAACAGTACAAGCATTTTTCCTCCCCACATGATTCTTCACATAGAAATCGTGCCATCAATATGGGGCATAACTATCTTTTCAAAAAGTGTAAAGAAATGACCTTGCACTCATCGTGTTAACATTATTTCATGTCTAGTTTTACAACTAAACATTAGGAATATATCTATATATATTATTTCCCACTGATCAAACTCCAGACGCGTTCCTAGAGAGAATTCCATATCAAAACAGCGAGACTTTATGAACTAGTGCAACAGGGAAAAGGCCTGGTCTCGTGGGACAAGGCAGGCACAGCGTACAACTGAGAGAATTCATTCAGCGCTCCACACGAGAGTCATGATAGTTTAAGGCTGATTGAAGTGAAGGAAAGATTTGCGAAAAGAAAGCTCAGGCACCAAACCCATCGCTTGGTGTCGACAGTCTTTTTGGGATAGAGTCGGAACTCTGCGGTTTTCTGGCGTTTGTCCCAGGGCAGGCCCTGAAGAGCGGCGGTAATGTCGTCAGGACTGTTTCAGGCGCTTCCTAGGCAGGCCAAAGGGAGGGCACTGTGCTGACGCGAGAGCGCGGAAAGCCTCCGCCACTAAGTGAGGATGAGACTGGATCATTGACTTCCACCCTGCGGTCTCCATTATATCCGTAGCATGGCTGTCAGAAAAGGATGCAGATATTTTTGTATTAACACAAGACGCATTAAAAATCACTAACAGCTATGTGGATTAATCTAGCTTAAAAAAGATAAGATTAAAAGGTAAAATGTAATTAATGCGCCAAAAAATTGATCAAGCCATATGAGTCTTTTCAGTTATACAAACTAATAACTGCACCAGGACACTAAAATAGAGACTTTGTTATACGTTTATAATGCAAAAATTTTCCTTTTTTGACGTTCCAGACAGCCTTCGTCTATTAATAACTACAATCGGGCGATAGAGAGGCTGTGGGTACCAGCCAAGCAGCTCAAAACCTAAAACAATGAATTCTAATGCATCTAAGAGAGCTGATAAGGGCTCGGTATTAATCTTGTGTCAAATATATCAGCTAATTACATACTTGCTATTCCAGTTTTTCCCATCTTTACAGCCCAGCTGTCGGAGGACACTGCACCTATGGATAAGATAGAAGAAAAACACTTTCATTCTCAGCCTGGTAAACAGCCATGGCAGCAGGAATTTATCAAGCAGAGTTTCTTTGGCGGCGCTTGCCTGTTGATAAAATCTATGGCCTGTGCTTTCAGCTGCTCAGCGCTGTGCAAGTCGGCCAGGATGAGGGTATCTGCCACGTTCTCCACCGATAGACTGTTGCAAAGGGCTTCCTCACACATGACCTTTAAACGCTCCAGAGCGTACTGCGAAAAAAAACACACATATGCATGCAAGACACTTCAGTGAATAACACTGAAACAGGTGTTTGATGATATTTTGAGCGGTATTTTGTTCACACTTTTTAAGTTGCGATCGAGTATACATATAAATAAACAACTGAAAGAATCACACTTATGGCTCTCAAATGCAGTTTAGATTCGATGATGGCAAACATCTGTCATGTTATTAAAATAAATTCTCATTAAACTTGCGGACTCACTTTATCAGCTGCGGCCAATAAACTATCAGCCATTTTTTCTAAATTGGGTGCTTTTCCTGTGTATATGAAGCCCATC